>NC_069504.1:29706668-29934168 GCF_027579735.1 Bombina bombina
CTGCAGGTCTAATGAGGTATCGGGTTAGAGCTTCATCGATAAGTGTTAGTTTTTTTTTTTTTTTTAAAGTGCGCATCATTGAAGTTTATGAGGAGAAGTTAAGGCGTCATGAAATCCGAAGTCCTGCAGTTAGCGTGTATCTTCGCTCTTGCACTAACTCAACCACGTTAAAAGTTGTGTATGAGCGGAAAAAATATATATTTAGTGCGCCAGTTTTAATCTGGAATATTATAATTAATTGGTTTTAATTTAGTTTTTCTTTGTCAGTTATTGCTTATGGTTTGTCCTGAACTTCTGTTGTTAACAAATGATTATGTTTTCCTAAATCTGATAAGAAAATGTTATGTTTTATTTAGACAGCAGTTGGCTGATTTCTCAATCGGAATAAGTGGAGATGAGGTAGAATGCGTTAGATCTAATGATAAGAGTTGTTCCTACGGTAGCCAACAGCGTATTAAATGACGGCTCATGTGGGACACTTCTTAGCAAGAGTTCTACCGAGACAAAATAAGCTTTATTTAGTGACAGGCAACTCCGCTTCAGAGACTCTCTGCGTCCTGAGCTTTAAACAGACTTTAAAGGGATATGAAACACAGACAGAACAAACCATTTCAAAAGAGTTTCCAATTTACTTCTATTATCAAATTTGCTTCGTCCCCATGATATTCTGTGTTGCAGAGATACCTGGGTAGCATCAGGAACACTGCATGGTAGGAAATAGTGCTGCGCTCTAGTGCTCATTCATTCAAAACTGCTGCTATATAGTGCACCAGAAATGGGCCGGCTCCTAAGCTTTTGTACCTGCTTTTCAACAGAAGATACCAAAGGGAACAAAAAAATTAGAAGTAAATTAGAAAAGTGTTTAAAATTGCTGCTTTATCTTTATCTTTTATGGGTTCCATGTCCCCTTTAAGCAGTGAATAAGTGCTAGATATAATGATCTATTCAAAGGAAATATCAACCAGGAATAATGCATAGAATATTGTATGTTTAATATCAATGTAAAGTTTTAGTTTCAATAAGGTCTCTTTATTTGTTAAAGGTAATTAGGGACAGATACGAGTCAGTATGCAAATAATGGCTTTATAGAATACAAGGCGAGACGGCAGTCTATTTAACATTAAACGCAATTAGCAAAAATAAAAAAAAATAAACCTATAAAAATCCCCCCCCCAAATAAAAACAACCCCTAATCTAAACTAAACTGCCAATAGCCCTTAAAAGGGCCTTTTGTAGGGCATTGCCCTAAGTTAAACAGCTCTTTTACCTAACAAAACTACCAATTAACCCCTAACAATAAAACCCCCCACCCAACCAATCCGCAAAAATAAAAAACCTATGTCTAAAAAACCTAAGCAACCCATTCCCACTAAAGGGGCATTTGTATGGGCATTGCCCTTAAAAGGGCATTCAGCTCTTTTACAAACAGCTCTTTTGCGCCAATAAAAAAACAAAAAAACCTAAGTCTAACCCGGAAACCGATACTCACAGTTCCTGAAGTCTGGCAGTGAAGGTCGTCTTCCATGCGGCAGAGGACATCTTCTATCTTCATCCGGAGCGAAGGCTGGGTTGGGGGTTTTACTGTTAGGGGGTAATTGGTCATTTTTTTTTTTTTAGGTAAAAGAGTTGTTTAACTTAGGGCAATGCCCTACAAAGGCCCTTTTAAGGGCTATTGGTAGTTTAATTTAGATTAGGGTTTTTTTTTTATTTTGGGGGTCTTTTTTTAATCTTCATAGGGGTATTAGATTAGGTTTAATTTTTGATAATTTCGTTTATTTTTTTCTGTAATTTTAGACATTTTTATTTTTTATTAGATTTATTTAATTTAATATTAGTTGTTTTTTTTTACGTAATGTCATTTTTTTTTTAAATTGTAACAGACGTCTAGATTTAGAGTTCTGCGTTAGCCGTCCAAACCAGCGTTAGGGGGTCCTAACGCTGGTTTTGGCCGCCCACTGGTATTTAGAGTCTTGTAGGTAAGGGTCTAACGCTCACTTTCCAGCCGCGACTTTTCCATACCGCAGATCCCCTTACGTCAATTGCGTATCCTATCTTTTCAATGGGATCTTTCTAACGCTGGTATTTAGTGTCTTGGCTGAAGTGAGCATTAGAACTCTAACGACAAGACTCCAGCCGCAGAAAAAAGTCAGGAGTTAAGAGCTTTATGGGCTAACGCCGGTTCTTAAAGGGACAGTTTACTCAAAAATTTTCTCCCCTTTAATTTGTTCCCAATGATCCACTTTACATGCTGGAGTGTATTAAATTGTTTACAAGTAGCTCCTTTACCCTTATATTGGCATTTGAAATTGTTAATTTAGCATGCGGTATCCCCACCTATTCTGAAAGTTTTGGTCGGCCGGTGAGGCGGACGAAGCCGCCGGTGCGGCTTAGTCCGGATCACAGGAGGGGAACTTTGGGTCAAGGGAGGCCTGATACGGCCAGAGGTGGAGGTAGCGGAAAGTCGGGAGGCAAGAGAAGGGCTATGGAGGAGCTGCGCACATCTCCAGTGTCAGCAGGGAGTAGGAGGGGAACACTGAGGCCTAGGTTGCTGGGGACGAGCTTAGGCAGCGGGGAGGGGGGAGTAATGGTGGCACAAGAGGTTTGTTCGGGGAGCAGGGAGGGTGCGGTGGCAGTCGCCAGGAGCGGTATAAGTAAAAAGGGGGATGAGAGGGGGGGAGATGGCTCGGTCTTTGAGGGTGCTAGTGTGAATAGAAGGAGAGGGGGGGAGGGTATGAGTGGGAATGAGAGAAGCGGTAGGGTTGTTGGAGGAACAGGTGTAAGCTTAGGGAGCAGTGAAGGGGGGATAAGGAAACTGTAAGTGCTGCGAGTAGCAGCGGAGGAATTGGAGGGAACATTAGGGGAGGGGAGGGGAGGGGAGGGAAAAGGAGGATAGGAACGTGGTAAGGGGCAGTGGGGTATTGGGGGAGAATAGTGGACGTTGTTTGGGCAGGGGAAGAGGAGGTATTGGGAAGGGGCAAGCTAAGGGGAGAGGAAAAAAGGGAAAAGAGGTAGGTGGAGAAAGGGGAGCTGAGGCGAACAGGGCTGACAGGCATAGTGCAGGGGGAATATCAAGTGGGATAGGAGAGGCCGTTGAGGTTTTGGTACAGGATATAAGGGAAAGGGATAGGGTTACAGGGGGTAGGGGGGGTGGGGAGAATAGGGGTACAGAGACAGAGAGGGGCAGGGAGAACAGGAGTGGGGGTAAAAGGACTGAGAAAAGGAATAATTTGGAAGTTAATGATTGTGTTTCAGAACCGGAGGAGTCGGACGGCGTCCCGGTGGAAAGGCCGGGGTTGCCTGCAGAGCAGTCTTCATTACAGGAGCTGGAGGAGGACGTCCTGTGGATGAATGAATCTTACAGTGACTTCGCTGGAGAAGAGTTGCAATTGGGACAGCAGACGGAATCAGAGAGTTCGGCACAGGTAGGAGAGATGGCTACTTTAATGCAGCTGCTCAATTCTCTGGTGCCTGGGGGGACACACGTAACTCAGAGTGAGGGACAAATTGGGGGAATTAGGGAAGAACGAGAGAGGGGCAGGGGAAGAGAGAGGGAAGACACTAGGAGGCAGAGACATCATGTTAATCATTCTCCACAGAGATCAGGTGGAGGTTCAGGTGGACAGAGCAGAAGGGACAGGAGCAGGAGCAGAGGGGCACGGCGGAGGGAGAGATCTCGGATGCCAAGGATAGACTACAGGGAGCGGGAAAGGCATACGTCCCCAACATGGGGCAGGCGGGATAGGGATCGAGAGCATACACGTAGGAGGGAAATCTCTATGTCTTATAACATTGATGATAAGGGGAGAAGATCTGCAGGTGACAGGGCGGAAAGGAGAAGAGAGGATACAATAGTGGTGCAGGAGCCTGTGACAAGGCCGCCAGGTGAGACGGCGGGTTCCCTGCAGGGGGGGGGGAGGAAAAAGAAGAGTCGGGGGGAGTGTATGAGACGGTGATGAAAGGTCTGAAGGAGCTGGTGGCTCAATTAGAAGACAAAAGGAAGGTTGGGGGTAATGTGGGGACAGCAGCGGGAGCATGGGTACCGGCAGTGAAGGAGGTTAGTGTACCGGTGGTTGGAACCCCTTCGGGGAGTGGGGGAGATAAAGGAGGGTCGGTGCCGGTTACAAGCGGTGAAGTGTTAATTGTGGCGGATCAAGCTTTGCGTAGGCCTTGCTTGTGCTCGGTTGGTCCACTTGGGATCCATCTGAGTAAAGAGGTTAAAGAAAAGATATGGAAACGAGAGTTTGTAGAGATCTTTTCATTGTTGCCGTTGGACCACTTTATTGAGATAAAGGAGGATCCAAAAGGGGAACAGGGCAAAAAGGAAGAGGAGGAGAGAAAGAAAAAGTGGAGGAAATTACCTAAAACTTTTTCAAACTGGACGAGGGCCTTTTGCATATTAGCCAGCGTGATCGGGGAGAAATTCCCTGAGCAGAGTTCGACTATGTTTTGCTATTTTGATGAAATATCAGGGGCTCAGAGGACATATGGGGGTCTTGCCTGGTGGCGGTACGATGAACAGTTCCGCCAGAGGCTGGCGGTACGTCCAGAGATGCGGTGGGACGACAGGGAGATGGGGGTGTGGTTGGAGTTAATGACTCCTTTGAGGGGGCAGTCCTTTCGGAGTGGAGGAGCGGGGGCTAGTGGAACGACCGTGGGGGCCACATCGGTTGCAATTAAAAAAGGCCTCTGCTTCCAGTTTAATGAAGGGGTGTGTAGGTTCGGAGGGGCGTGCAAATACAAGCACGAGTGCTCAGGATGCGGAGGTGCGCACTCTGGGGCAAAATGTTTCCGGAAAGGAAAAGGGAATGGAAAAGGAGGTGAGGGTGCTGCTACGGGCTCGGACCCCGGTGAGGGTAAGAGAGATGGCCCCGTGGCTAAGACAATACGGTAAGACAAAGGGTAGAGCGGGGGATGCGGAGCTGTTACTGTCGGGCTTCAGTTCTGGGTTTCGTATCCCGTTCGAGGGTTCAAAGGGATCGGGAGTTCCTGGGAATTTAAAATCGGCTGAGCAATTCCCAGAGGTGGTTCAAGTTAAGTTGGAAAAGGAGGTGGCACTGGGGAGAATGGTGGGCCCCTTCAAGGACCCTCCATTCCCGAATTTGAGGGTGTCCCCACTTGGGGTGGTCCCAAAGAAGACGGAGGGACAATTTAGAATGATTCACCACCTGTCTCATCCTAAGGGCGCGTCTGTTAACGATGGGATTGACCCGTCTTTGACGGCAGTACGTTACGCATCATTTGATAAGGCGGTGAGTGTGGTCAGGAGAGCGGGGATTGGAGCATTGTTGGCAAAGGTGGATGTTGAGGCAGCCTTTCGGCTTTTGCCAGTCCATCCGGTGTGTCATCATTTATTGGGTTGCCAATTTCAAGGGGAATTTTTCGTTGATCTGTGTTTACCCATGGGATGCTCCATATCCTGTGCGTATTTTGAAAAATTTAGTACATTTGTGGAATGGGTGGTGAAGAAAAAGGCGGGCAGGTCATCGATGGTCCATTATTTGGACGATTTCCTTTTTCTGGGGGAAGCTGGTTCTGGAGTTTGTGAAATGTTGTTGAAAACATTTGTTGAAGTGGCTGAGCAATTCGGGATTCCGATTGCACCTGGAAAGACGGAAGGGCCGGTGACTAAGTTGAGTTTTCTGGGGATCCAGATTGACTCAGTCTTGATGGAGTGCTCGTTACCTTGTGAAAAGGTGGTAGATCTGAGAAAGGTCATAACTGGGATGCTTGGGAAGGTGAAAGTGTCGTTGCGGGAGCTGCAATCGCTACTGGGCAAGCTTAATTTTGCCTGTCGGGTGATCCCAGTTGGAAGGGTGTTTGGAAGGCGCCTGGCATTGGCTACGGTTGGGGTGAAGGAACCACATCACAGGATCCGGCTTTCAAAGGAGTTGAAGGAGGATCTAAGAGTGTGGTTGATTTTTCTGGAGGAGTTCAATGGGCGGTCGCTCATTCAGGAGGGGCCGGTATCGGATGAGATGTTGCACCTATACACAGATGCTTCAGGAGCACATGGCTTTGGGGCATATTTTGACGGCAGATGGTGTGTGGATACATGGCCTGAGGAATGGAGGGAACAAGGTTTAACCAAGAACTTGGTGTTTCTAGAATTGTTTCCGTTGGTGGTGGCTGTGATGGTTTGGAATGGTGAGCTGAAGGATAGGAAGGTGACTTTCCACTCTGACAATCTGGGAGTGGTATTTGCGATCAATAAGTTGACAGCGAAGTCGAGGCCGGTGATTCGGCTTCTCCGAGTGTTTGTCCTGGAATGCTTGAGGGGGAATGTGTTTTTTCGGGCGGTGCATGTACCCGGGAAGCAAAATGTGATTGCTGACTCTCTTTCCCGGTTGCAGTGGCAGAAGTTTCGGGAAGCAGCCCCGGAGGCGAAGTTGGATGGGGAAGAATGCCCAAGGGCATTGTGGCAGATGGACTTCTTAAAGGATTGAAATTGGCAAGAGGGGCTTTAGCCCAGAGTACGTTAAGAGCTTACGTGCCAGTATGGAAACGGTGGTTTTGTAGACTGCACAGGGATGGGATCAGGCTGTCAAAAGAGGATTGGGTGTGGTACTTGGTTGATTGGGTGCAGGAATGGAAAGAGGCGAAGATGTCAAAATCCATGGTGAATCGTCAGGTGGCGGCGTTAGCCTTTCTGTTTAAGCTGATGGGATGGGTCGATTTAACAAATGAGTTTTGGGTAAAATTGGCGGTGAGAGGTGTTTGTAGAGGTGGAGCTAGGGGGGACAAAAGACGTCCACTTGTATTTGGTTTACTATTAAAGGTAGTTGGGGCTTTGGAGGAGGTGTGCAATTCAAAGTTTGAGTATTATTTGTTCCGGGTGGCTTTTGTTTTAGCCTTTTTCGGGGCTTTTAGAGTGTTGGAATTGGTTGGGGCCAATAGAAAGGACAATGGCGGTATCGGGTTTAGTGATGTGGTGATATCAAGGGAGGAAGTGTCCATTTGGCTTAGAAAATCTAAGACAGATCAGGAGGGTATGGGCCGCTTAATCAAGTTATTTGCTATCGGGGGTGTTTGTTGCCCGGTAGGTTCACTGATGGACTATCTTAGGATCAGGCCTAGAGGTGAGGGCCCTCTTTTGAGGCACGAGGATGGAGGAGCATTGTCAAAATATCAGTTTGGGGCGGTGCTTAGAAGGGCTTTGTCCGTGGCTGGGGTGGACCCAAAAGACTTTGGATGCCATTCGTTTAGAATAGGCACGGCAACTGAGGCGCATGAATTGGGTTTGAGTGAGGAAGTTGTGAGAAAGGTGGGAAGGTGGAAGTCGGGGTGTTTTAAACGTTATGTTCGACCTAACATGATAGTATAGTTTTTGTTTTTCTTAACAGGTCCAGTTCAGTGTTGGATAGTTGGACATTCTTTCATTTACTGGGCGAGAAAGGCAGCAGCAACAAAGGAAGGGGGAATCCAGTTGGGTCTTCCTCGGGAACAGGTTGGGGTAAAGTGGTTTGGGGTAAGAGGTCTCAAATGGGAAGGGGTAGTGGGTACAGTGAGTAAGTTTGCCAGGTTGTACAAGCCTCCTGACATTTTGGTGTTACACGCTGGAGGAAATGACTTAGGGTTTATGGCTCAAAAAGATTTGATTGACCAGTTGAAGGGTGGCATGCGTAGGTTGAAGGTTTTGTTCCCGAAGGTGATAATTGTGTGGTCAGAAATTGAGACAAGGTTGGAATGGCGCTCAGCTTGGGATGTCAGGAGGCTGGACTTATCCAGAAGAAAGGTTAACAGGACTCTATCAGGTTTTGTTTCTCAGTTGGGGGGTTTTGGCATTCGCCATGTTGAATTTGAAGGGGAATCAGGCAGATGCTTTTTTATTAAGGATGGGGTGCATCTCAATGAAGTGGGGTTGCACTTATTTAATTTTAACCTAAAAGAAGGGGTACAGAAGGCCTTAGCCCGTTTGGGCGGTGTCCGACGGTAGGTCGGTCTGTGGCGGGTGCTGGCCTTATCAGGCGAGTTTTATGTGGTAATGGTACCTCATCGGACGATGGGGAGAGTTTAAGAAAAGGGGGCGTGCCTGGCAACAGCCAGTGGAAGGCACGTGTGGTGGATGATGGACAGCACCCCAGGGTTTTTTGTAACCACATTGGTTAGGTGGTTGTGTTATTTGTAAACACTTGTTTGATTAATAAATGCGGGCTGCGGCCTTTTGTACCCAAAACTTTGTCATGTCTGGTTATTGGTTCACAAGAAGAGTGCCGAATGTGTGAGTCAAAGAAGCCCCGGAAGGAATGAATTGAGAGCAGGGGCATGTGACCACACTACAGGCCAATAGCAGTGGGTTGCTAGGCAGAGTTTAGAGGAGGAGGAGCGAGTATAAGTATTGTGGGTTGTGAGGCGGAAGCCAGCATCAGTTCCCTTGTGAAGCGGGAAAAGCTCCCTCCCTCCCTCCCTGTTTTAAGAATTTGGAAGTCGCAACTAAGGGCGGGTGCTGGCCTTATCAGGCGAGTTTTATGTGGTAATGGTACCTCATCGGACGATGGGGAGAGTTTAAGAAAAGGGGGCGTGCCTGGCAACAGCCAGTGGAAGGCACGTGTGGTGGATGATGGACAGCACCCCAGGGTTTTTTGTAACCACATTGGTTAGGTGGTTGTGTTATTTGTAAACACTTGTTTGTTTAATAAATGCGGGCTGCGGCCTTTTGTACCCAAAACTTTGTCATGTCTGGTTATTGGTTCACAAGAAGAGTGCCGAATGTGTGAGTCAATAAGATAAAGAAGCAGGTATATGTGCACAATGTGATACAGTAATGAGATCTGATTATACCTACAAGCTCAACCTATTTTATTAGGTTGTGGCTTCAAAGCACAAAATCAGAGCTTTAATATACACAAATAAGCCTTAAAAAGCTAATTTTCATACATTTTTTACTCTGCAGTTGGTAAAAAAAGCAATTGTAAACACATTAAGAGAAAAACTATTTTACAGTATACTGTCCCTTTAACTACTGTGCTCTAAAGTACACTAACACCCATAAACTACCTGTGCACCCCTAAACTGAGGTCCCCACACATCGCCGCCACTCTATTAAATTTTTTTAACCCCTAATCTGCCGAACGCACACCGCCGCAACCTACATTATCCCTATGTACCCCTAATCTGCTGCCCCTAACATCGCCGACCCCTATATTATATTTATTAACCCCTAATCTGCCCCCCCAATGACGCCGCTACCTTACCTACACTTATTAACCCCTAATCTGCCGACCGGACCTCACCGCCACTATAATAAATGTATTAACCCCTAAACTGCCTCACTCCCGCCTCAAAAACCCTATAATAAATAGTATTAACCCCTAATCTGCCCACCCTAACATCGCCGACACCTAACTTCAAGTATTAACCCCTAATCTGCCAACCGGACCTCGCCGCTACTCTAATAAATGTATTAACCCCTAAAGCTAAGTCTAACCCTAACACTAACACCCCCCTAAATTAAATATAATTTTTATCTAACGAAATAAATGAACTCTTATTAAATAAATTAATCCTATTTAAAGCTAAATACTTACCTGTAAAATAAACCCTAATATAGCTACAATATAACGAATAATTATATTGTAGCTATTTTAGGATTTATATTTATTTTATAGGCAACTTTATATTTATTTTAACTAGATACAATAGCTATTAAATAGTTAATAACTATTTAATAGCTACCTAGTTAAAATAATTACAAAATTACCTGTAAAATAAATCCTAACCTAAGTTACAATTAAACCTAATACTACACTATCAATAAATTAATTAAATAAACTATCTACAATTATCTACAATTAAATCAACTAAACTAAATTACAAAAAAAAAAACACTGAAATTACAAAAAATAAAAAAAGATTTCAAGAATTTTAAACTAATTACACCTACTCTAAGCCCCCTAAAAAATATCAAAGCCCCCCAAAATAAAAAAAAATCCCTACCCTATTCTAAAATAAAAAGTTAACAGCTCTTTTACCTTACCAGCCCTTAAAAGGGCCTTTTGCATGCCCCAAAGAAATCAGCTCTTTTGCATTTAAAAAACATACAATACCCCCCCAACATTACAACCCACCACCCACATACCCCTAATCTAACTCAAACACCCCTTAAAAAACCTAACACTAAGCCCCTGAAGATCTCCCTACCTTATCTTCACCACGCCGGGTATCACCGATCCATCCAGAAGAGGGTCCGAAGTCTTCATCCTATCCGGCAAGAAGAGGTCCAGAAGAGGGTCCGAAGTCTTCATCCTATCCGGCAAGAAGAGGACATCCAGACCGGTAGACATGTTCATCCAGGCGGCGTCTTCTATCTTCATCCATCCGGCGCGGAGCGGGACCATCTTGAAGCAGCCGACGCGGATCCATCCTCTTCTTCCGGCGACTCCCGACGACTGAAGGTTCCTTTAAGTGACGTCATCCAAGATGGCGTCCCTCGAATTCCGATTGGCTGATAGGATTCTATCAGCCAATCGGAATTAAGGTAGGAAAAATCTGATTGGCTGATTGAATCAGCCAATCAGATTGAACTCGCATTCTATTGGCTGTTCCGATCAGCCAGTAGAATGCGAGCTCAATCTGATTGGCTGATCTTTTGGCGTTTTTTTTTTCAGCTCAAACTGCCCCATTGTTTCCTATGGGGAAATTGTTCACAAGCACGTTTTTGAAGCTGGCCGCGTCCGTAAGCAACGCTGGTATTGAGAGTTGAAGTGGCGGTAAATATGCCTGTACACTCCCTTTTTGGAGCCTAACACAGCCCTTCAGAGAACTCTAAATACCAGCGTTGTTTAAAAGGTGCGGGGGGAAAAAAACATGCGTAGCTAACGCACCCCTTCTAATGCAAAACTCTAAATCTAGGCGTTAGTATTTTTTATTTTATGTATTTGGGCTTAATTTAGGGGGTGTTAGGTTAGGGGGATTAGTAATTAAATTAGTTATTTGCCTTGTGGGGGGTTAACGGTTTAGGAGTTAATAGGTTAATTAGGTTTATTGCGACATGGGAGGTTGGCGGTTTAGGGGTTAATGGGTTAATTAGGTTTATTGCAATGCGGGGGGTTGGCGGTTTAGGGGCGTGTGCGCAACTGACGACGGTGACGGACGCGTTACAAACGCGATTATAGTATAGATAGTAATGCCAAGATACTTTTATAACAGTCACTAACTGGCCTCAGCAGGGCATATAATATGAGAATAAAATGCTTTTAAAGGGACAGTCTACTTCAGAATTGTTATTGTTTAAAAAGATAGATAATCCCTTTATTACTCATTCCCCAGTTTTGCATAACCAACACAGTTATATTAATATACTTTTTACCTCTGTGATTACCTTATATCTAGCCTCAAAGAAATATAAGGAAAGAAAAGGAGGTATCTTATGGCACACTTAAATGGAAAACTTTATTTTCGATCTGATATTATAGAAAAGGCACTAAGGAGAAAATTAAAATATAACTTTTATTAATATCTTTAAAATATTTAAATGACATGAAAACAAAACATATAAAATAGGGAGATTTGATGTTTTCAAAAAGTGTATCCCAAATGGTACTAAATTGTCATTTGTAAGTCACATAGGAACAGCTAGATAAATGCTGTTTAATAAATAACCTCTATCAATCTATATTTAGTTTCCTATTACCATGGGAATTTACTTATACTCATTAGTTTCAAATTTCCCTAGAGATGATCTAAGTCATCCAACATAACTTGCTTATGGTAAAAATAGGTGTGAAAAAACATTAAAATTGCTGTGTCAGGGATCACACAGGGGGATAGTGTATAACTTATTGGTGTGACTTGCGATCTCGATTTGATGGGGAATCAAATATTAAGTGTAACAATATATTCCAAACTTGTTGTTAATTACTGGTGGCTGAGTAAGGTGCTTAAACAATGTTGCAGCATTGCCCCAACCCAAAACTAACTGGTTTGGTTTGGACCACAAGATAGCATGAGTAATGCCTAATAAATTCTTAAATATAAGGATTGCCCCCAAAAAATATACACAGTGTTAAGTGTAAATACCCCCCTGAGAAGTTAAGGTATTATTGGAGACGTCTTACAATAATATGATAGTGTTCTGTGACACAGCTTGTTTTTATTAAAATGATATATATATGCGCTTCTCGTTATACATAAGGGGAATAACCCCTAGATTAAAGTATTCTAAATCAATATATTTTAGCTTAGGACCCGTTAATGGGTGATGGACAGAGTGTCACTTGGTTAAAGGTAGTAAATAAGGCTATCGTAAGTAAAGCTATCAAAAAAATAGGAACAATGTGGATACTCCACAATCCAATAATGACCATACACTATGATTTTACAATAGTTTAACAGCAAGTTTTTTTACCCGCTAACTACCCACCAAGTTTAAGCTAAATTGCCGACATACGGCCAACAAAAGGCCTTTGACAAAGCAGTAGGCGAAACGCGCGTCAGGCGTTCGCTCTGCTTCTCCTTATGCTCTGTGTTTAAAATAGAAATCTCATAACAATAGAACAAAGCAGTTTTATTGACTATGTAGAACATGACCCAGACGGCCGCTACATAATTATAGTTTGCACCCTAAACAAGATTCTATGCACGTTAATATCTGTTTATGCCCCTAACTCCAGACAACTACCCTTCCTACGGACATTTCTACGACGAATTGACAAACTCAAGAGGGGACATTTGCTAATAGGGGGAGACTTTAACCTTGTATGGGACCCTGCACTTGATAAAAAAACTATTGAAACTCACCAAGTAGATTGTAACCTAACGTCCCAATCTAAAGCATTCCTTAACCTGATGTACCAACACAACATATATGACGTATGGAAGTGCTTGTCACCGACGGAGAAGTATTACACGCATTTCTCTAAACCCCACAATTCTTATGCACACATAGATAACCTCCTCTGTGACTCGTGGACCCTAGATAAATTCTATACTCCACGCATTAGAATATGTCCTTGGTCAGACCACGATATGGTCAGTGCCAATCTTTCTTTATTGCAACCTTTTGAAAGCCGACCATCTTGGAGACTTCCAGATCACTGCCTGTAGGATACATAAATCCCTGAACTCATAAATGTCATTCAGGACTTTCTGGTGCTCAATGACACAGGAGATACCGGCTTAGAAATTGAAGGGCCGCCTCTAAGGCCTACCTTTGGGGACACTTCTTGAAAAAAGTTGTGCAAACATGGGCAAAAAACAAATACCCACTAGCTAAACTATATAGGGGACCTCCGTACGTTAGAAACAACAAATAAAAAAGATCCCAAACCCCTGATTGCCCGGAACTATCCAGGAGGAAATTAACAAATGAGAAAACCAATGTCCTTAAAGGGACACTGAACCCAAATTTTTTATTTCGTGATTCAGATAGAGCAGCAATTTTAAGCAACTTTCTAATTTACTGCTATTATCAAAATTTCATCATTCTTTTGGTATCTTTATTTGAAAAGCAAGAATGTAAGTTTAGATACTTGCCCATTTTTGATGAAAAACCTTGGTTATTCTTGCTGATTGGCGGATAAATTCACCCACCAATAAACAAGTGCTGTCCATTGATCTGAACCAAATATTCACTGGCTCCTTAGCTTAGATAAAAGGTGATCCGATTCCAGGTTGTTAAAAGTAAATCCAACTTTATTGTAATTCATTAAAACCAAGAGGGGAAGCACCATAGCAAAACTGCACAGTTGTAGCAGACAAAGCACTTGGCCAACAGATCCGGAGTTGGTTCAAGGGCAGAACGCTATTTGCCAGCACTGACGGCAACTTGTTACAGGCTTCAGTCCCCGGAAAGTGACGTCATTCCACCGCGTGGAGTGGAGAGCCAAGGTACACGCCAAAGAGTTGGATGTGGTTGTCTAGCAGCTTGCGAAAGAAATAACGGAAAATGAGGTGAGAGAGGTAGAGAGCACGGCTCTCTTCGCACCGCAGGAGCAGCGGGAGGTCCTCCTACCTTTTGGGAAACCGTGAGTTATTGACAAGCCATAACCACAATTTACAACTGTTTAGTAACATAAAAGGACTGCCGATCAGCATATGTTAAATTGAGAGGAATATATGCTTACACGCACACATACCCTTTTCTTTGCATACTTAGCTTAGATGCCTTCTTTTTCAAATAAAGATATCAAGAGAACAAAGAAAAAATTATAATAGGAGTAAATTAGAACGTTGCCTAAAATTGCATGCCATATCTGAATCACGAAAGAAAAAAAATTGGGTTATAATACTATAAAGGAAATAGAGTAGATAGACTATTAGCACATACACTTAGAAAGTCGAATCCCTGTGATTCAGACAGCTTCGGGTGCAGTGCACTCTCTGAAAGCCATAGGACAGGCATTTAGTATTACACATCTTTATATAATCTTGATGACACATTAGAGATAACCTGGACTAGCAGCGCAACAATCCAGCAGTTTGCTCTGTGCAAGCTATCAGCCCATCTCTCTCATCAACGTTGATGTTAGGATCTACGTGAAGATGTTGGCAGCCAGACTGGGAAAGCATTTAACATCCATTATACATCTAGACCAGGTGGGCTTTGTCTTGGGAAGATGGGGCACTGACAACACCCGCAGACTATTGAACATTTTCACCGAAGTAGACGAGATGGGCCTACCCCAACTCACCCTTTCCCTAGATGCAGAGAAAGCATTTGATAGGGTGGGGTGGGAGCATATGTTTGAAACACTGAGGATGTGCAGTGTACTTGAGAGCTGGAACAAGCGTCTTTACCGGCCAATGTTGATCTTAGATCTTCTCTGGCTGCCCCCACATCAGTCCAATAAGGTACCTATCTCTAATCTCTTAGTCAAAGGATGTCAGCCAGCCTGTTTAAACTCCACCACAATTCACTTATTGCCCCACACCCCTCCCCAATACACTCCATCATTGGCCTACTACATGGCTTACCCAAGGCACATACCCATAGTTGGAAACAGACTGAGATTTCCCACTTAGGAGACTTCTACTTAAACAATACATTTCTAACACACGCTGAAATGCTAAACTCTGATGCTCCCTCCAAAACTTGAGTTTGAACTAATGCACTTGAGATTTCTGATGAGATTGTGGGATTTCTAGTTGACAGACTACTCTGCATGACCCCCTGGGAGATAAGATGGGTGGCGGGCCTTCAATTATCCAAACCTCTCTCAATACACTACAAGTTTCTCCTTGGAGAACCTACACTCCATAAAACAAAATATATGGAGGCCTGGGAGGCAGAACTGAAACAAACTTACACAACAAAAGACTGGACTAGAGCTATTTGTTTAACCAAGTCAGCAATGCACTGCGTGATGCTGTATGAACTTTACTTTAAACTCCTGATCAGATGGCACTTAGTGCCAACTAAATTACAACATTTTTTCCCTGCACACTCCCTTAAATGCTGGAAAGGATGTGGTGAGCTGGGAACCCCTCTCCACATATGGTGGTCATGCCTAAGATTGATTCATACTGGACAAAAGTCCGGGTATTATTATTATTATACTTTATTTATGATGCGCCAACATATTCTGCAGCGCTGTCCATGGGTACACTTCATTTAAATAAAACAATGCTATAAGACTTGTGGGAGACAGGACACATTTTACAAACATATACAGGAGTAATTGATAGCCCTATTCCAATGGGAGCTTACAATCTAGAAGTGTAGGAGGTTAAGAATGAGGAGGGTAGTATGTGTGGCCCTAGACCTCCCTGAGGTGACCCATCCAGCCCTATCCTTACTACACGTTGGCATTAAGAAGCTCCCTACACATAAACAATTCCTACTTATCTATATCCTAACTTCAGCCAAAATGCTAATAGCAAGAAACTGGATGAAAGTTAACCCACCTAGATGGCAGGGAGTGATAAACTGCATCAACTATGTAAAAATCCATGGAAGACTACGTCTTCAAAACTATGCTGCAAACTCTGAAGCCCTAAGTGCAGTGACGCTAGTATATACTCTGCCCTGTTCCCCCTCCCTCTTTCTTTCCTTCCCCATCCTCCCTTTCCTCATGTGTGACCCCTTTCCCCCCTTAGCCCTTTTCTCTTTCCTTATGCAGCATGAGAAGCACTACACCTGACCCCTCACTGGTAGAAGATAAACTGTAAGTCCTGCTGGTGAATACTTGATACAGCGCCCTTGGCTGATCACCCGAAATCTACAAGTTTAAGAAATCAAACTACGTTAGATGCAAGAAAATAAAAATAAAAAGAGGTAACAATGCTATCAGCCTTACTGTCTACTCATAGTCTTTGTAGAAATGATTGCCTTTTTGAAACAGTGTAATTTTGTGTATTCATATGTCATTTATAATGATTGTCTGCATTTCATACTTTTAATGTTTACTCTCAATAAAAATGTTTTTTGGAAAGTTGTTTAAAATTTCATGCCCTATCAGAATCATGAAAGTTTAATTTTGACCAGACTGTCCCTTTAAATCATGAAATAATGTGGAAATAAAAAAAAGACCATGGATCATTTCTCATATGTGCTTTTGCTAGATCTATATAGGAAGATTTAAACTCCAAACATCAGAGAAATTTGCTAATACTGAACCAGTTTATGTTTAGTTTAGGCCAACATGTAACAATATCAGTGTCCTCAACAGAAAGTTTGGCATTATAAAGTAACCGGTGAGGGCACAGCAATACTTTATATGCATGTGATTACATCCAAAGCACAAATTAATTGCATAATTTAACATACATGCATTTAATGATAATTTGAGCAATAAACATTAAAACATTGTATTATTAGCTGAGTGTATCTTATTTTTGGCTAAAAGTTTAGCCGGTTGGTCAGTAAAATTAGCCACGTGGTGCAGCCATTAAAAAGGGCCTAGCTAGAACACTGAATATTTTGTATGTGATTAATGTGATTATTTATTGTCATTGGTCACAAGGTGCTCAGTGCCAAATATATGGACATGAAGTATAACACACACAACTGTAGCAAGTTACACTTAATCTACTGACCTTGCTAGTGTTACCCTGACAAATATACAATAGATTACCTATTTATCAAAATAAAAAGTGTCTCTACAAGATCAGCGCTACTAAACGTATGTGTTTCGCTACTGCAGGGAAAGTGTCTACACATAAAGAGGAACTGCAATCTTAACTGAGTTCTATACTCAAAAGAAATAAAAGTCAAATTTAAATTGTAACTCATTGCTAGAAATGTAATTTTGTTTAATTAGTGGTGCATTTTGTAAGATTTTTCAAAAGGAAAATCTCTATTGATAAAAAATATATAAATAAGTTTGTTAAAAACCACTGAAAACTTCAGTGGGAGATATTTGTAGTGGACCCATTTAATACAATAAGTGGATTCAAAAATACTCCAGACAGGTGTCTGTAATCATTTAAATGTGACCCTGGATCAGAGGAAATGGCAGGAAGGAAGCAGAAGGTATAAAGTGCTGGGAACAGAGAGCTATCTGGGGGGGGGGGGGGGGGGAGTGTCTCATATTTCTCCTCTGATGTGAGTCCCAGAATAGCAGATGATGTGAAGCACCGGCCATAATGACTGTAGCTCACGTCTCAGCTGATGCCCCGTAACTGCTCCTAACAGATACCCTTAACAGATGCTGAGCGAAGTCAGTTCTATGCCCATCCATCTCATAGATACCCAGCACTATTCAATACTACCCTAATGCCAATCCCTCTCATAGATACCCAGCACTATTAAATACCACCCTAATACCCATCCTTCTCATTGATGCCCAGCACTATTCAATACTACCCTAATGCCAATGCCTCTCATATATACCCAGCACTATTCAATATTACCCTAATGCCAATCCCTCTCATATATACCCAGCACTATTAAATACCACCCTAATACCCATCCCTCTCATAGATACCCAGCACTATTCAATATTACCCTAATGCCAATCCCTCTCATAGATACCCAGCACTATTAAATACCACCCTAATACCCATCTCTCTCATAGATGCCCAGCACTATTCAATACTACCCTAATGCCCGTCCCTCTCCTAGTTACCCAGCACTATTCAAAACTACCCTAATGCCCATCCCTCTCCTAGATACCCAGCACTATTAAATACCACCCTAATACCCATCCCTCTCCTAGATACAGAGCACTATTCAATACCACCCTAATACCCATCCCTCTCTGAGATACCCAGTACTATTCAATAATTCCCTATTCCCCATCACTCTCATAGATACCCAGCAATATTCAATACTACCCTAAAGCCCATCCATCTCATAGATACCCAGCACTATTCAATACTACCATAATGCCCATCCCTTTCCTAGATACCCAGCACTATTCAATACTATCCTAATACCAATCCCTCTCATAGATACCGAGCATTATTCAATACTACCCTAATACCATCCTTCACCTAGATACCCAGCACTATTCAATACTACCCTAATGCCCATCACTCTCATAGATACCCATCACTATTCAATACTAGCCTAATGGCCATCCATCTCATAGATACCCAGCACTATTCAATAGTACCCTAATTCCCATCCCTCTCCGAGATACCCAGCACTATTCAATACTACCCTAATGCCCATCCCTCTCCTAGATACCCAGCACTATTCAATACTACCCTAATTCCAATCCCTCTCATAGACACAGAGTACTATTCAATACTACCCTAATACCATCACTCTCCTAGATACCCAGTGCTATTCAATAATACCCTAATACCTATCCCTCTCATAGATACTGAGCACTATTCAATACTACCCTAATATCAGCCTTCTCCTAGATACCCAGCACTATTTAATACTACCCTAATACACATCACTCTCCTAGATACCCAGAACCATACAATACTACCCTAATGCCCATCCCTCTCCTAGATACCCAGCACTATACAATACTACCCTAATACCCATCCCTCTCCTAGATACCCAGCACTATTCAATACTACCCTAATGCCCATCCCTCTCCTAGATACCCAGCACTATTCAATACTACCCTAATTCCAATCCCTCTCATAGACACAGAGCACTATTCAATACTACCCTAATACCATCCTTCTCCTCCTAGATAAACAGCACTATTCAATACTACCCTAATACCATCACTCTCCTAGATACCCAGTGCTATTCAATAATACCCTAATACCTATCCCTCTCATAGATACTGAGCACTATTCAATACTACCCTAATATCAGCCTTCTCCTAGATACCCAGCACTATTTAATACTACCCTAATACACATCACTCTCCTAGATACCCAGAACTATACAATACTACCCTAATGCCCATCCCTCTCCTAGATACCTAGCACTATACAATACTACCCTAATACCCATCCTTCTCCTAGATACCCAGCACTATTCAATACTACCCTAATACCATTCCCTCTCATAGATACCCAGCACTATTCAATACCACCCTAATGCCCATCCCTCACCTATATACCAAGCACTTTTCAATGCTACTCTAATGCCCATTACTCTCATAGATACCCAGCACTATTCAATACTACCCTAATACCCATCACTCTTCTAGATACCCAGCACTATTCAATACCACCCTAATGCCCATCCCTCTCCTAGATACCCAGCATTATTCAATACTACCCTAATGCCCATCACTCTCATAGATATCCAGCACTATACAATAATACCCTAATGCCCATTCCTCTCCTAGATACCCAGCACTATTCAATACCACCCTAATGCCCATCTCTCTCCTAAATACCCAGCACTATTCAGTACTATCCTAATACCCATCACTCTCATAGATACCCAGCACTATTCAATACCACCCTAATGCCCAGCTCCTCTCCTAGATACCTAGCACTATTCAAAACTACTCTAATACCCATCACTCTCCTAGATACCCAGCACTATTCAATACTGGGAAAGGCACATGTTGAGCAAAAAGAGACTGCTTCCTGGGTGGTAACTAGCCACAGAACAAGCTATTATGCTATTGTTCATTCCCAGGTTGAGCGCTTCTCTCTTTTTATTTATGCAAATTATGACACTTAGGGAAGTCTCTCTAAGTGTGATGCGGGAATCCAGACGTGGACCAATTGCTCAGTGTGCCTAGAGGGATATGGTTGCACCTCACTGACGAGGCCCCCAATAGGCCGAAATGTACATCTGGGGTTTTGCTGTTTCTCTCGTTCAGAGAGGGATTGCCTGGTATTTCGGGGCTGGACTGTACTGTGAAGTCAAGATCAGACTGATATGCTTCAGGAAAGTTCTCTGTAAAAGGTACATATTGAGCAAAAAGAGGCTGCTTCTTGGGTGGTAACTAGCCACGGAACAAGCTATTATGCTATTGTTCGTTCCCAGGTTGAGCGCTTCTCTCTTTTTATTTATGCAAATTATGACACTTAGGGAAGTCTCCCTAAGTGTGATGCGGGAATCCAGACGTGGACCCATTGCTCAGTGTGCCTAGAGGGATATGGCTGCACCTTACTGACGAGGCCTACAATAGGCCGAAATGTACGTCTGGGGTTTTGCTGTTTCTCTCGTTTAGAGAGGGATTGCCTGGTATTTTGGGGCTGGACTGTACTGTGAAGTCAGGATCAGACTGATATGCTTCAGGAAAGTTCTTCTCTGTGAAAGGCACATGTTGAGCAAAAAGAGGCTTCTTCTTGGGTGGTAACTAGCCACAGAACAACCTATTATGCTATTGTTCATTCCCAGCCCAGGTTGAGCGCTTCTCTCTTTTTATTTATTACTATTCAATACTACCTTAATGCCCATCCCTCTTCTAGATACTCAGTACTATTCAATACTACCTTAAAGGACCAGTCAACACCGTAGATTTGCATAATCAACAAATGCAAGATAACAAGACAATGCAATAGCACTTAGTCTGAACTTCATATGGAGTAGTAGATTTTTTTTCTGACAATTTTAAAAGTTATGTCTTTTTCCACTCCCCCTGTACCATGTGACAGCCATCAGCCAATCACAAATGCATAAACGTGCCATGTGACAGCCATCAGCCAATCACAAATGCATACACACTTATTCTTGAACATGCTCAGTAGGTGCTTGTGACACAAAAAGTTTAAATATAAAAAGACTGTGCACATTTAGTTAATGGAAGTAAATTGGAAAGTTGTTTACAATGGCATGCTCTATATGAATAATGAAAGTTTAATTTTGATTGAGTGCCCCTTTAATACCCATCCCTCTCCTAGGTACTGAGCACTATTTAATACCACCCTAATGCCCAGCTCCTCTCCTAGATACCCAGTACTATTCAATAGCACCCTAATGCCCATCCCTCTCATAGATACACAGCACTATTCAATACCATCCTAATACCCATCCCTCTCATAGATACTAAGCACTATTCAATACCATCCTAATGCCCATCCCTCTCCTAGATACCCAGCACTATTCAATACTACCCCAATACCCATCCCTCTCATAGATACTAAGCACTATTCAATACCATCCTAATGCCCATCCCTCTCCTAGATACCCAGCACTATTCAATACTACCCCAATACCCATCCCTCTCATAGATAACCAGCACAATTCAATGTTGAGCAAAAAGAGGCTTCTTCTTGGGTGGTAACTAGCCACAGAACAAGCTATTATGCTATTGTTCATTCCCAGGTTGAGCGCTTCTCTCTCTTTTTATTTATTACTATTCAATACTACCCTAATGCCCATCCCTCTCCTAGATACCCAGTACTATTCAATACTACTTTAATACCTATCCCTCTCCTAGATACCGAGCACTATTTAATACCACCCTAATGCCCAGCTCCTCTCCTAGATACCCAGTACTATTCAATACCACCCTAATGCCCATCCCTCTCATAGATACACAGCACTATTCAATACCACCCTAATGCCCATCCCTCTCATAGATACTAAGCACTATTCAATACCATACTAAAGCCATTCATTCTCCTAGATACCCAGCACTATTCAATACTACCCCAATACCCATCCCTCTCATAGATACCCAGCACTATTCAATGCTACCCTAATGTCCATCCCTCTCAGAGATACCCAGCACTATTAAATGCTACCCTAATGCCTATCCCTCTCATAGATACCCAGCACTATTCAATGCTACCCTAATGCCCATCCCTCTCGTAGATACCCAGCACTATTCAATACTACCCCAATACCCATCCCTCTCATAGATACCCAGCACTATTCAATGCTACCCTAATGCCCATCCCTCTCGTAGATACCCAGCACTATTCAATGCTACCCTAATACCAATCCCTCTCATAGATACCCAGCACTATTCAATACTACCCTAATGCCCAGCTTATCTCCTAGATACCCAGCACTATTCAATACCACCCTAATGCCCATCCCTCTCATAGATATCAGCACTATTCAATACCACCCTAATGTCCATCCCTTTCATAGATACACAGCACTGTTCAATACCACCCTAATGCCCATCCCTCTCCTAGATAACCAGCACCATTCAATAATACCCTAATGCCCATCTCCTCTCCTATATACCCAGCACTATTCAATAATACCCTAATACCCATCCCTCTCATAGATACCCAGCACTATTCAATGCTACCCTAATGTCCATCCCTCTCAGAGATACCCAGCACTATTCAATACTACCCTAATGCCTATCCCTCTCATAGATACCCAGCACTATTTGATGCTACCCTAATACCAATCCCTCTCATAGATATCCAGCACATTCAATACTACCCTAATGCGCAGCTTGTCTCATAGATACCAGCACTATTCAATAATACCGTAATGCCCAGCTCTTCTCCTAGATAGCCAGCACTATTCAATACTACCCTAATATCCATCCCTCTCATAGATACCCAGCACTATTTGATGCTACCCTAATACCAATCCCTCTCATAGATATCCAGCACATTCAATACTACCCTAATGCGCAGCTTGTCTCATAGATACCAGCACTATTCAATAATACCGTAATGCCCAGCTCTTCTCCTAGATAGCCAGCACTATTCAATACTACCCTAATGCCTATCCCTCTCATAGATACCCAGCACTATTTGATGCTACCCTAATACCAATCCCTCTCATAGATATCCAGCACATTCAATACTACCCTAATGCGCAGCTTGTCTCATAGATACCAGCACTATTCAATAATACCGTAATGCCCAGCTCTTCTCCTAGATAGCCAGCACTATTCAATACTACCCTAATATCCATCCCTCTCATAGATACCCATCACTATTCAATAACACCCTAATGCCCAGCTCCTCTCCTAGATACCCATCAGTATTCCATACCACCCTGATGCCCAGCTCCTCTCCTAGATACACAGCACTATTTAATACCACCCTAATGCCCATCCCTCTCCTAGATACCCAGCACTATTCAATGCTACCCTAATGCCCAGCTCCTCTCCTAGATACCGAGCACTATTCAATACTACCCTAATACCCATCCCTCTCAGAGATACCCAGCACTATTCAATACTTACCTAATGCCCAGCTCCTCTCCTAGATACCCAGCACTATACAATACCACCCTAATGCCCATCACTCTCATAGATACCCAGCACTATTCAATACCACCCTAATGCCCAGCTACTCTCCTAGATACCCAGCACTATTAAATAGCACCCTAATGCCCAGCTCCTCTCCTAGATACCCATCACCCCCAGTGCTACCCTAATGCCCAGCACCTCTCCATACATGATCCACAGCACTGGCACAAAAATTCAGCCTATTTCACTGATATTTATTAACCTAAACCTGCTACCAATGCTAAGCATCTTTTCTAAAAAAACTGACACATAAACAGTGCCTCAAATTTTCAGTCAACACTTGGATATCAAACACTTTGATTACTGTCACAGTAACCAGCTCCTCTCCAAGATTTCCAGGTTCATTACAATGCCCACAGATGCTCAAACTATCTCCTAGGAGTCCCAGAGCCTCTCCAAGTTACACAGCACTCTTTAAATGCCCTTCATGCCTAATAACCCTCCTAAGTACCCAAAAACGTTAGCAGTGCCTCAAGCACTCTACATCATTCATTGAGTTACCAACCACTTCCATGAGATACCAAGCACCCATTGGCACTGGCTCGAATGATCAGCCATGCAACGAATACCCCTGAGGTATGTTTTCTCTATCCTAATGATTCTTTATTCATAGCAGTTGCTTTTCAACACCACCTTATTGACTAGAAATGTGCAAAGGTGAAAAAATTGTTTTGCCCAAAAAATTTGTTTTGGATTTTCACAATATTCAGTTTGGCTAATTTTTGTTACAGGGGGCAATTGTCGAATATCCATTTTAGAACAACAAATATGTACAATTATTTTTAACAACTAAAATAATATATCTTTTAAAACTAACAGAATGTAACTGGCTGACTAAATTTAAGTCAATGACTAGCTCACAGATGCACACAACTGCACATTCCAATATCTCTAGACAAAGTTATTTAAAGTGGGTGTGCTTTCCCTAGTTTCCCACCTCTCTATTCTAAGTTTAGGCTTAATTGGGCAAACATGTATGGCTAAAATCAACATCAATCATTAGCAATGCTATGGCATGATTGGACAGGAGATGATGGACACATGAATAGTCATATGCCGTGTATGTCATTACAAGCAAAGAGATTGATTACCCTAACGATATAGCTCATTCTCCCCTTTCTTGCCTCTTCCTGAACCTTTTTTCCTGACATCAAACATCCTAAATGAATTAATTGATTTGAATCAAACAGTTGTTCGTTCTTCATTAATTTCATCCAACAATATATTTGGCTGTTCTTGTATCATACAAATTTCGGAATTGACTTAAATTTGGATGAATTTGTATTCATTCAAAACTGAATGCAGATCTCTATTTCTCTCAGCAATACCCCATCAGGTCTCTATATCTAGCACTTGTCACCAGTCCCCCATCAGCTCTTCATCTCTAGCCCTTGTCACCAGTTCCCTACCAGCTCTCCATCTCTAACCCTTGTCACCAGTTCCCTACGAGCTCTCTATCTCTAGCCCTTGTCCCCAATAGCTTATCATCTTTCCATCTCTAGCCTCTCTCACCAATCACCCATCATCTCTATATCTCTAGCTATTGTCAGAATTCCCCTTAATCTCTCCATCTCTAGACCTTGTCACTGATCCACCATCAGCTCTCCATACCTAGCACTTGTCACAAATCCCAATCAGATCTCCATCCCTATAGCACTTGTTTCAAATACCCCCATAATCTCTCCATACCTAGCACTTGTCACCAATCCCAATCAGATCTCCATCCCTAGCACTTGTCTCAAATACCCCCATAATCTCTTCTTACCATGCACTTGTCACCAATCCCCCATAAGTTCCCCATCCCTAGAACTTGTCACAAATACCCCATCAGCTCTCCAGTGCTAGCACTTGTCACCATTCCCCCTCAGCTCACAGTTCCTAGCATTCATTACCAATCCCTCATCATAATATCTCCATTCCCAGTTTGTATCACTACCACACCAGCTTTACATCCCTAACAGGTGCCAGCTCCATCCCTAAAACTCGCCAACTGCCATCAGCACTCAATCTCCTGCCTTTGTCACCTCACCAATACCCCATCAGATTTACATCCATAGCATTTTTCACCAATCCCCCTCCCCAACTTTCATCTGTAGTCCTTGTCATCAATCCCAGAAAAACTCTCTATTCCTAGATCTTGGTTCTCCATTCCTAAATCATGTCACTACCCCCATCAACTCTCCTTCTTTCCCTAGCCATATCTTCTCTCTTTCCCTAGGTCTTTTCAAGTCACCTATCAGCAGTACATCAAAAGCACTTGTTGCCAATATCTCTCCATTCTAGATCTTTCCATTAGCCCCATTAGCTATCAATAGCTAGAATATGCCACTAGCCCCCATCAGGTAACCATCCCTAGTTATTATCACTATATACACAATATCTAGTATTTGTCACTAGCCTCCATCAGCTCTAAATCCCTATGCCTTTTCCCCAGCTCGCTATGATCTCTCCATTCCTAGCATTGATTGCCAGTGTCTCATCAGCCCTTCGTGATGCTTCACCGGGACCCCACAGGTTCTCCATATTTAGGTTTTATCATCAGCACCCACCATCTCCCATCATTAAATCAGCCCACCCCTCCCAAATTCAGAGTTTGCAGACTCACTGTCACATTACAAATTCATTAGTGACATTTCCACTACACCATCACACATTTAAAAATAGCATTAGGTCATTTCTTTCTGGAAGCACCAGTGTTTACGCTTTTACTACTGGGCAGACACCATCAGCAGAATTTTCTCTTTTGTGCATACTCTAGCCATATGGCTAAAATTTTCTCACGGATAATATAGCTTGGATTACAAGGACGTGGTTGGTACAGTGAGATATTACAGTTTTGCCAGAACGAAGTAGCTCAATAGTTCCAAAGGTAGAAATAGCACCATTTTACAAAAAAAATGTTTAACTGCGTGAGAAATGTTTTAAAACCCAGTATCATTTACTGTTAGTCTTGTTTCTAGACCAAAACCACCACCCAAACATGTTTTATTTTTTTTACAATAAACAAACAGAAAAAAAATGAATAATGAATTATTTTTTAGTATAATGCATATACATTATACATTAAACACACATGTAGTTTATACCCATAATGCCCCTGCTCATATGTAAGGCTACTTCATTTACAAGTTTTGAAAAGGTAAATTTTACACATTCACAAATTGCTATTGTCCGTTCACACTGTATAATGATAACGCTACTGATGTAAACACTTGTATTGTAAGGGAAATTCTTTCAGAAGTTGTAATAGAGATTTGAATTTTGTATAAGGTGTAGCAAATGCTCCCAATATACTTACTGTATGGATTTTACTCAAGCAGAAATGATACTACAAATCTAGCACAAAATACAGCTCACCTTGTAATCTAGGCCAGTTAATGGCTTCGACCCACCGCCCCAAGAAACTATGAGGCCTGGTTATCAACGTGTCTACTTACCGGCCTTTGCCAGCCCAATACGCCCGCCTAAGCTCGCCTACCATCGCAGCCGCGGACCTGAAAAATCTCTCCAAAGTTATCAAAAAAACTGTCAAATGAGACTGTGATAGTTATCACTCATCTGATCTTGCTGCTCTTCGGCTTTTTGACAGCTTTATTGACAAGCTGTCACTAAGCACCCACACTAACTATACTGTTCTACCCCCTATAACGGCGCCCCCGGAGCCCCCAGCAACTAAATAAAGTTTTTAACTCCTAAACCGCCGCTCCCGGACACCGCCGCAACTATATTAAATGTATTAACCCCTAAACCACCGCTCCCGGAACCCACCGCCACCTACATAATACCTAGTAACCCTTATCCTGCCCCCCTATACTGCCGCCACCTATATTAAATTTATTAACCCCTATCCTGCCGATTCCGGACCCCGCTGCAACTAAATAAATGTATTTAAACCGCCGCTCCCAGACCCCGCCCGCCGCCACCTATATTAAACTTATTAACCTCTATCCTGCCCCCCTACACCGTCGCCACCTATAATAAATTTATTAACCCCTATCCTGCCCCCCCTATACCGCCGCCACCTATAATAAATTTATTAAACCCTATCCTGCCCCCCCCATACCGCCGCAACCTATAATACATTTATTAACCCCTATCCTGCCCCCCCTACACCGCCACCACTATAATAAAATTATTAACCCCCTAAACCTAAGTCTAACCCTAACCCTAAAAAACCCCTAACTTAAAAATTAATTAAATACATCTAAATAAATTTAACTCTTATTAAATTAATTATTAAATACTTACCTTTAAAAGAAACCCTAAGATAGCTACAATATAACTAATAATTATATTGTAGCTATTTTAGGATTTATTTTTATTTTACAGGCAAATTTCAATTTATTTTAACTAGGTACAATAGCTATTAAATAGTTATTAACTATTTAAAAGCACCCATTGGCACTAGCTCGAATGATCAGCCATGCAACGAATACCCCTGAGGTATGTTTTCTCTATCCTAATGATTCTTTATTCATAGCAGTTGCTTTTCAACACCACCTTATTGACTAGAAATGTGCAAAGGTGAAAAAATTGTTTTGCCCAAAAAATTTGTTTTGGATTTTCACAATATTCAGGCCTAGATTTGGAGTTCGGCGGTAAAAGGGCTGTTAACGCTCCGCGGGCTTTTTTCTGGCCGCACCATAAAATTAACTCTGGTATCGAGAGTTCAAACAAATGCTGCGTTAGGCTCCAAAAAAGGAGCGTAGAGAATTTTTACCGCAAATGCAACTCTCGATACCAGAGTTGCTTACGGACGCGGCCGGCCTCAAAAACGTGCTTGTGCACGATTCTCCCATAGGAAACAATGGGACTGTTTGAGCTGAAAAAAAACCTAACACCTGCAAAAAAGCAGCGTTCAGCTCCTAACGGAGCCCCATTGTTTCCTATGGGGAAACACTTCCTACGTCTGCACCTAACACTCTAACATGTACCCCGAGTCTAAACACCCCTACCCTTACACTTATTAACCCCTAATCTGCCGCCCCCGCTATCGCTGACCCCTGCATATTTTTTTTAACCCCAAATCTGCCGCTCCGTAAACCGCCGCAACCTACGTTCTCCCTATGTACCCCTAATCTGCTGCCCTAACATCGCCGACCCCTATATTATATTTATTAACCCCTAATCTGCCCCCCTCAACGTCGCCGACACCTGCCTACACTTATTAACCCCTAATCTGCCGAGCGGACCTGAGCGCTACTATAATAAAGTTATTAACTCCTAATCCGCCTCACTAACCCTATCATAAATAGTATTAACCACTAATCTGCCCTCCCTAACATCGCCGACACCTAACTTCAATTATTAACCCCTAATCTTCCGATCGGAGCTCACCGCTATTCTTATAAATGGATTAACCCCTAAAGCTAAGTCTAACCCTAACACTAACACCCCCCTAAGTTAAATATAATATTTATCTAACGAAATAAATTAACTCTTATTAAATAACTTATTCCTATTTAAAGCTAAATACTTACCTGTAAAATAAATCCTAATATAGCTACAATATAAATTATAATTATATTATAGCTATTTTAGGATTAATATTTATTTTACAGGCAACTTTGTAATTATTTTAACCAGGTACAATAGCTATTAAATAGTTAAGAACTATTTAATAGTTACCTAGTTAAAATAATAACAAATTTACCTGTAAAATAAATCCTAACCTAAGTTATAATTAAACCTAACACTACCCTATCAATAAAATAATTAAATAAACTACCTACAATTACCTACAATTAACCTAACACTACACTATCAATAAATTAATTAAACACAATTCCTACAAATAAATACAATTAAATAAACTAGCTAAAGTACAAAAAATAAAAAAGAACTAAGTTACAAAAAATAATAAAATATTTACAAACATAAGAAAAATCTTACAACAATTTTAAACTAATTACACCTACTCTAAGCCCCCTAATAAAATAACAAAGCCCCCCAAAATAAAAAATTCCCTACCCTATTCTAAATTAAAAAAGTTACAAGCTCTTTTACCTTTCCAGCCCTGAACAGGGCCCTTTGCGGGGCATGCCCCAAGAATTTCAGCTCTTTTGCCTGTAAAAAAAAACATACAATACCCCCCCCCAACATTACAACCCACCACCCACATACCCCTAATCTAACCCAAACCCCCCTTAAATAAACCTAACACTAAGCCCCTGAAGATCTTCCTACCTTGTCTTCACCATCCAGGTATCACCGATCCGTCCTGGCTCCAAGATCTTCATCCAACCCAAGCGGGGGTTGTCGATCCATAATCCGGTCCAGAAGAGGCTCCAAAGTCTTCCTCCTATCCGGCAAGAAGAGGACATCCGGACCGGCAAACATCTTCTCCAAGCGGCATCTTCGATCTTCTTCCATCCGGAGCGAAGCGGCAGGATCCTGAAGACATCCAGCGCGGAACATCCATCCGGACCGACGACTGAACGACGAATGACTGTTCCTTTAAGGGACGTCATCCAAGATGGCGTCCCTCGAATTCCGATTGGCTGATAGGATTCTATCAGCCAATCGGAATTAAGGTAGGAATTTTCTGATTGGCTGATGGAATCAGCCAATCAGAATCAAGTTCAATCCGATTGGCTGATCCAATCAGCCAATCAGATTGAGCTCGCATTCTATTGGCTGTTCCGATCAGCCAATAGAATGCGAGCTCAATCTGATTGGCTGATTGGATCGGCCAATCGGATTGAACTAGATTCTGATTGGCTGATTCCATCAGCCAATCAGAAAATTCCTACCTTAATTCCGATTGGCTGATAGAATCCTATCAGCCAATCGGAATTCGAGGGACGCCATCTTGGATGACGTCCCTTAAAGGAACAGTCATTCGTCGTTCAGTCGTCGGTCCGGATGGATGTTCCGCGCTGGATGTCTTCAGGATCCTGCCGCTTCGCTCCGGATGGAAGAAGATCGAAGATGCCGCTTGGAGAAGATGTTTGCCGGTCCGGATGTCCTCTTCTTGCCGGATAGGAGGAAGACTTTGGAGCCTCTTCTGGACCGGATTATGGATCGACAACCCCCGCTTGGGTTGGATGAAGATCTTGGAGCCAGGACGGATCGGTGATACCTGGATGGTGAAGACAAGGTAGGAAGATCTTCAGGGGCTTAGTGTTAGGTTTATTTAAGGGGGGTTTGGGTTAGATTAGGGGTATGTGGGTGGTGGGTTGTAATGTTGGGGGGGGGGGTATTGTATTTATTCTTTTACAGGCAAAAGAGCTGAAATTCTTGGGGCATGCCCCGCAAAGGGCCCTGTTCAGGGCTGGTAAGGTAAAAGAGCTTGTAACATTTTTAATTTAGAATAGGGTAGGGAATTTTTTATTTTGGGGGGCTTTGTTATTTTATTAGGGGGCTTAGAGTAGGTGTAATTAGTTTAAAATTGTTGTAATATTTTTCTTATGTTTGTAAATATTTTTTTATTTTTTGTAACTTAGTTCTTTTTTATTTTTTGTACTTTAGATAGTTTATTTAATTGTATTTATTTGTAGCAATTGTGTTTAATTAATTTATTGATAGTGTAGTGTTAGGTTAATTGTAGGTAATTGTAGGTAGTTTATTTAATTATTTTATTGATAGGGTAGTGTTAGGTTTAATTATATCTTAGGTTAGGATTTATTTTACAGGTAAATTTGTTATTATTTTAACTAGGTAACTATTAAATAGTTCTTAACTATTTAATAGTTATTGTACCTGGTTAAAATAATTACAAAGTTGCCTGTAAAATAAATATTAATCCTAAAATAGCTATAATATAATTATAATTTATATTGTAGCTATATTAGGATTTATTTTACAGGTAAGTATTTAGCTTTAAATAGGAATAATTTATTTAATAAGAGTTAATTTATTTCGTTAGATGTAAATTATATTTAAGTTAGGGGGGTGTTAGTGTTAGGGTTAGACTTAGCTTTAGGGGTTAATACATTTATTAGAATAGCGGTGAGGTCCGCTCGGCAGATTAGGGGTTAATAATTGAAGGTAGCTGTCGGCGATGTTAGGGAGGGCAGATTAGGGGTTAATACTATTTATGATAGGGTTAGTGATGCGGATTAGGGGTTAATAACTTTATTATAGTAGCGCTCAGGTCCGCTCGGCAGATTAGGGGTTAATAAGTGTAGGCAGGTGTCGGCGACGTTGAGGGGGGCAGATTAGGGGTTAATAAATATAATATAGGGGTCGGCGGTGTTAGGGGTAGCAGATTAGGGGTACATAGGGATAACGTAGGTGGCGGAGCTTTGCGGTCGGAAGATTAGGGGTTATTTATTTTAAGTAGCTGGCGGCGACGTTGTGGGGGGCAGGTTAGGGGTTAATAAATGTAATACAGGGGTCGGCGGGGTTAGGGGCAGCAGATTAGGGGTACATAAGTATAACGTAGGTGGCGGTCGGCAGATTAGGGGTTAAAAATTTTAATCGAGTGGCGGCGATGTGGGGGGAGCTCGGTTTAGGGGTACATAGGTAGTTTATGGGTGTTAGTGTACTTTAGGGTACAGTAGTTAAGAGCTTTATGAACCGGCGTTAGCCCAGAAAGCTCTTAACTCCTGCTATTTTCAGGCGGCTGGAATCTTGTCGTTAGAGCTCTAACGCTCACTTCAGAAACGACTCTAAATACCAGCGTTAGAAAGATCCCATTGAAAAGATAGGCTACGCAAATGGCGTAGGGGGATCTGCGGTATGGAAAAGTCGCGGCTGAAAAGTGAGCGTTAGACCATTTAATCACTGACTCCAAATACCAGCGGGCGGCCAAAACCAGCGTTAGGAGCCTCTAACGCTGGTTTTGACGGCTACCGCCGAACTCCAAATCTAGGCCTCAGTTTGGCTAATTTTTGTTACAGGGGGCAATTGTCGAATATCCATTTTAGAACAACAAATATGTACAATTATTTTTAACAACTAAAAGAATATATCTTTTAAAACTAACAGAATGTAACTGGCTGACTAAATTTAAGTCAATGACTAGCTCACAGATGCACACAACTGCACATTCCAATATCTCTAGACAAAGTTATTTAAAGTGGATGTGCTTTCCCTAGTTTCCCACCTCTCTATTCTAAGTTTAGGCTTAATTGGGCAAACATGTATGGTTAAAATCAACATCAATCATTAGCAATGCTATGGCATGATTGGACAGGAGATGATGGACACATGAATAGTCATATGCCGTGTACGTCATTACAAGCAAAGAGATTGATTACCCTAACGATATAGCTCATTCTCCCCTTTCTTGCCTCTTCCTGAACCTTTTTTCCTGACATCAAACATCCTAAATGAATTAATTGATTTGAATCAAACAGTTGTTCGTTCTTCATTAATTTCATCCAACAATATATTTGGCTGTTCTTGTATCATACAAATTTCTGAATTGACTTAAATTTGGATGAATTTGTATTCATTCAAAACTGAATGCAGATCTCTATTTCTCTCAGCAATACCCCATCAGGTCTCTATATCTAGCACTTGTCACCAGTCCCCCATCAGCTCTTCATCTCTAGCCCTTGTCACCAGTTCCCTACCAGCTCTCCATCTCTAACCCTTGTCACCAGTTCCCTACGAGCTCTCTATCTCTAGCCCTTGTCCCCAATAGCTTATCATCTTTCCATCTCTAGCCTCTCTCACCAATCACCCATCATCTCTATATCTCTAGCTATTGTCAGAATTCCCCTTAATCTCTCCATCTCTAGACCTTGTCACTGATCCACCATCAGCTCTCCATACCTAGCACTTGTCACAAATCCCAATCAGATCTCCATCCCTATAGCACTTGTTTCAAATACCCCCATAATCTCTCCATACCTAGCACTTGTTACCAATCCCAATCAGATCTCCATCCCTAGCACTTGTCTCAAATACCCCCATAATCTCTTCTTACCATACACTTGTCACCAATCCCCCATAAGTTCCCCATCCCTAGAACTTGTCACAAATACCCCATCAGCTCTCCAGTGCTAGCACTTGTCACCATTCCCCCTCAGCTCACAGTTCCTAGCATTCATTACCAATCCCTCATCATAATATCTCCATTCCCAGTTTGTATCACTACCACACCAGCTTTACATCCCTAACAGGTGCCAGCTCCATCCCTAAAACTCGCCAACTGCCATCAGCACTCAATCTCCTGCCTTTGTCACCTCACCAATACCCCATCAGATTTACATCCATAGCATTTTTCACCAATCCCCCTCCCCAACTTTCATCTGTAGTCCTTGTCATCAATCCCAGAAAAACTCTCTATTCCTAGATCTTGGTTCTCCATTCCTAAATCATGTCACTACCCCCATCAACTCTCCTTCTTTCCCTAGCCATATCTTCTCTCTTTCCCTAGGTCTTTTCAAGTCACCTATCAGCAGTACATCAAAAGCACTTGTTGCCAATATCTCTCCATTCTAGATCTTTCCATTAGCCCCATTAGCTATCAATAGCTAGAATATGCCACTAGCCCCCATCAGGTAACCATCCCTAGTTATTATCACTATATACACAATATCTAGTATTTGTCACTAGCCTCCATCAGCTCTAAATCCCTATGCCTTTTCCCCAGCTCGCTATGATCTCTCTATTCCTAGCATTGATTGCCAGTGTCTCATCAGCCCTTCGTGATGCTTCACCGGGACCCCACAGGTTCTCCATATTTAGGTTTTATCATCAGCACCCACCATCTCCCAACATTAAATCAGCCCACCCCTCCCAAATTCAGAGTTTTGCAGACTCACTGTCACATTACAAATTCATTAGTGACATTTCCACTACACCATCACACATTTAAAAATAGCATTAGGTCATTTCTTTCTGGAAGCACCAGTGTTTACGCTTTTACTACTGGGCAGACACCATCAGCAGAATTTTCTCTTTTGTGCATACTCTAGCCATATGGCTAAAATTTTCTCACGGATAATATAGCTTGGATTACAAGGACGTGGTTGGTACAGTGAGATATTACAGTTTTGCCAGAACGAAGTAGCTCAATAGTTCCAAAGGTAGAAATAGCACCATTTTACAAAAAAAATGTTTAACTGCGTGAGAAATGTTTTAAAGCCCAGTATCATTTACTGTTAGTCTTGTTTCTAGACCAAAACCACCACCCAAACATGTTTTATTTTTTTTACAATAAACAAACAGAAAAAAATGAATAATGAATTATTTTTTAGTATAATGCATATACATTATACATTAAACACACATGTAGTTTATACCCATAATGCCCCTGCTCATATGTAAGGCTACTTCATTTACAAGTTTTGAAAAGGTAAATTTTACACATTCACAAATTGCTATTGTCCGTTCACACTGTATAATGATAACGCTACTGATGTAAACACTTGTATTGTAAGGGAAATTCTTTCAGAAGTTGTAATAGAGATTTGAATTTTGTATAAGGTGTAGCAAATGCTCCCAATATACTTACTGTATGGATTTTACTCAAGCAGAAATGATACTACAAATCTAGCACAAAATACAGCTCACCTTGTAATCTAGGCCAGTTAATGGCTTCGACCCACCGCCCCAAGAAACTATGAGGCCTGGTTATCAACGTGTCTACTTACCGGCCTTTGCCAGCCCAATACGCCCGCCTAAGCTCACCTACCATCGCAGCCGCGGACCTGAAAAATCTCTCCAAAGTTATCAAAAAAAACTGTCAAATGAGACTGTGATAGTTATCACTCATCTGATCTTGCTGCTCTTCGGCTTTTTGACAGCTTTATTGACAAGCTGTCACTAAGCACCCACACTAACTATACTGTTCTACCCCCTATAACGGCGCCCCCGGAGCCCCCAGCAACTAAATAAAGTTTTTAACTCCTAATCCGCCGCTCCCAGACACTGCCGCAACTATATTAAATGTATTAACCCCTAAACCACCGCTCCCGGAACCCACCGCCAACTACATAATACCTAGTAACCCTTATCCTGCCCCCCTATACTGCCGCCACCTATATTAAATTTATTAACCCCTATCCTGCCGATTCCGGACCCCGCTGCAACTAAATAAATGTATTTAAACCGCCTCTCCCAGACCCCGCCCGCCGCCACCTATATTAAACTTATTAACCTCTATCCTGCCCCCCTACACCGTCGCCACCTATAATAAATTTATTAACCCCTATCCTGCCCCCCCTATACCGCCGCCACCTATAATAAATTTATTAACCCCTATCCTGCCCCCCCTATACCGCCGCAACCTATAATACATTTATTAACCCCTATCCTGCCCCCCCTACACCGCCACCACTATAATAAAATTATTAACCCCTAAACCTAAGTCTAACCCTAACCCTAAAAAACCCCTAACTTAAAAATTAATTAAATACATCTAAATAAATTTAACTCTTATTAAATTAATTATTAAATACTTACCTTTAAAAGAAACCCTAAGATAGCTACAATATAACTAATAATTATATTGTAGCTATTTTAGGATTTATTTTTATTTTACAGGCAAATTTCAATTTATTTTAACTAGGTACAATAGCTATTAAATAGTTATTAACTATTTAATAGCTACCTAGTTAAAATAAAGAGAAATTATACTTAAATAGATTATTCCTATTTAAAACTAAATACTTACCTGTAAAATAAACCCTAAGATAGCTACAATGTAATTAATAATTACATTGTAGCTATTTTAGGATTTATATATATTTTACAGGTAACTTTGTATTTATTTTAGCTAGTTAGAATAGTTATTAAATAGTTATTAACTATTTAATAACTACCTAGCTAAAAGAAATACAAAATTACCTGTAAAATAAATCCTAACCTAAGTTACAATTAAACCTAACACTACACTATCATTAAATTAATCAAATAAATTACCTACCAATAACTACAATTAAATACAATTAAATAAACTAACTAAAATAAAAAAAATAAAAAAAGCTAAATTACAAAAAATAAAGAAAATAAATTACAAACATTTCAAAAATATTACAACAATTTTAAGCTACTTACAACTAATCTAAGCCCCCTAATAAAATAACAAATCCCCCCAAATAAAAAAATGCCCTACCCTATAATACATTAAAAAGTTAACAGCTCAATTACCTTACCAGCCCTTAAAAGGGCCTTTTGCGGGGCATGCCCCAAAGAAAAGAGCTCTTTTGCCTGTAAAATAAAAATAAACCCCCCCAACATTAAAACCCACCACCCACATACTCCTAATCTAACCCAAACCCCCCTTAAATAAACCTAACACTACCCCCCTGAAGATCATCCTACCTTTAGTCGTTTTCAGCCAGCCGACCACCGATGGAACCGAAGAGGAGATAAGGAGCGGCAGAAGTCATCATCCAAGGGGCGCTGAAGAAGTCTTCCATCCGACTGAAGTCATCATCCAAGGGGTGCTGAAGAAGTCTTCCATCCGATTGAAGTCATCATCCAGGCGGCGTCTTCAATCTATATCCATCCGGAGCGGAGCCATCTTCAGACGAGCCTACGCGGAGCCATCTTCTTCCACCGACGACTGAACAACGAATGACGGTTCCTTTAAGTGACGTCATCCAAGATGGCGTCCCTCGAATTCCGATTGGCTGATAGGATTCTATCAGCCAATCGGAATTAAGGTAGGAAAAATCTGATTGGCTGATCCAATCAGCCAATCAGATTGAAGTTCAATCCGATTGGCTGATCCAATCAGCCAATCAGATTGAGCTCGCATTCTATTGGCTGTCCCGATCAGCCAATAGAATGCAAGCTCAATCTGATTGGCTGATTGAATCAGCCAATCAGATTTTTCCTACCTTAATTCCGATTGGCTGATAGAATCCTATCAGCCAATCGGAATTCGAGGGACACCATCTTGGATGACGTCACTTAAAGGAACCGTCATTCTTCGTTCAGTCGTCGGTGGAAGAAGATCGCTCTGCGTAGGCTTGTCTGAAGATGGCTCCGCTCCAGATGGATGAAGATTGAAGACACCGCCTGGATGATAACTTCAATTGGATGGAAGACTTCTTCAGCGCCCCCTTGGATGATGACTTCAGTCGAATGGAAGACTTCTTCAGCGCCCCTTGGATGATGACTTCTGCCGCTCCGAAATCTCCTCTTCGGTTCCATCGGTGGTCGGCTGGCTGAAGACGGCTAAAGGTAGGATGATCTTCAGGGGGGTAGTGTTAGGTTTTTTTAAGGGGGGTTTGGGTTAGAGTAGCGGTATGTGGGTGGTGGGTTTTAATGTTGGGGTGGGGGTTGTATTTTTATTTTACAGGCAAAAGAGCTGTTTTCTTTGGGGCATGCCCCGCAAAAGGCCCTTTTAAGGGCTGGTAAGGTAATTGAGATGTTAACTTTTTAATGTAGAATAGGGTAGGGCATTTTTTTATTTTGGGGGGATTTGTTATTTTATTAGGGGGCTTAGATTAGGTGTAAGTAGCTTAACATTTTTGTAATATTTTTTAAATGTTTGTAACTTTTTTCTTTTTGTAACTTAGCTTTTTTTTATTTTTTGTACTTTAGTTAGTTTATTTAATTGTATATAATTGTAGTTATTTGTAGGTAATTTATTTAATTAATTTAATGATAGTGTAGTGTTAGGTTTAATTGTAACTTAGGTTAGGATTTATTTTACAGGTAATGTTGTATTTCTTTTAGCTAGGTAGTTATTAAATAGTTAATAACTTTTTAATAACTATTCTAACTAGCTAAAATAAATACAAAGTTACCTGTAAAAAAAAAAAAATCCTATGATAGCTACAATGTAATTAATATTTACATTGTAGCTATCTTAGGGTTTATTTTACAGGTAAGTATTTAGTTTTAAATAGGATTAATTTAGTTAATAAGAGTTATAATATTTAGATTTATTTAATTAATATTTAAGCTAGGGGGTGTTAGGGTTAGACTTAGGTTTGGGGTTAATAATTTTATTATAGTTGCGACGGGGACATCCTAAAACATTTACGGCTAGATTTAGAGTTCGGCGGTAGATGGGCTGTTAACGCCACGCGTGTTTTATGTCTAACGCACGTCATTGTTTGACTCCGGTATTTAGAGTTAATATAAGACCATCTAACGATGCTCCTAACGCGTGTATGTCACACGCGTAATCCTGCCCGCGTTAGACAGTCTCCCATAGAGATCAATGGGAAAGTCAAAAAATAGCTTTTTTTACCTAACACTCGATCTCGCGAGAATACGCACAGCTCGGTCATATGACGCATACCACATCATGCACAACAATAACACGCCGAAAATGTCACAACATCAATCAATCAACAAAGCACACAAGCATTACACATTCACAAGCGGGGGAAGTTTTAATACTATTTATACGGGGAATACGCATATACTTTAAGATGCGGAAAATCGCACAATAACAACAAGGAATAAAAAATATATACATACACTAAAAAAAAAATCGCATTCAATATCATTATATATTATGAAAAACATACATATACAACACTTCACGAAGAACACACCATCGCAAATTCACATTTAAAAAGAATACTATTGGACAATGTTAGAGAAAACGACCACTATGACATCATCGCATTCTACACATTCCACAAATACCAACTCAAAATGAGCATGCGCAAATTAACACACCTAATACACATTGCAATAATATTAATTGCTAATAAAGCACACCTGAACACTAATTACAATGGAAATTGGGACATCATTAAACATTTACACAGGGTATATAAGCACCACACAAGCAGGGCTTCTTTGACTGTGTTGCTGGTGGGTCTTTGGAGATTTAAGAATAGAGATTTTGCGAATTTTTGAGAGTGTGTTAGTGTGAGAGAGTCAGTTGGTAGTGTTAGCGTGAGAGAGTCAGTTGGTAGTGTTAGCGTGAGATAGTCAGTTGGTAGTGTTAGCGTGAGAGAGTGAGTGAGTTAGTAGGAGTTAGCGGGAGTGGGAGAGAGTCTGTTAGTGGGAGCGTGAGTGAGTTAGTGGGAGTTATTAGTGATAGTTGTTAGTGTGAGCGTCAGTTAGTGGTAGTTAGTGAGCGTTAGTGGGAGTGTTTGTTATTGAGAATTAGAAGTAGTGTTAGTTAGTGAGCGAGTGATTTATCTGTACACTTAACACATTTACACGCAAACACATTCAATACATACATACACTTATCAATAACACTACATACACTCCATACCCCCTACCCCCTCATACTACACTCCATACCCCATTCCTTGTAGTCCCATTCCCTTTCATCCCATTTACTCTTATCCCATACCCCATACCCATCCCATACCCATCCCCTAGTTACATTTAGTTTACATATCCTCCTTTTAGTCTTATTCTTTTCGTTTATTTAAATACTCCTTACCCTCTTTTTTTTTTTTACATCCCTCACACTTTAAGCACCTTTTTTGTCTTTTTAGTTCTTTATTTTGACCCCCTTTCATTTCATCACACTCACTTTTTTTTGATTATTTGGGGTTTAGTTTAGGGAGGAGATGGAGGCCAGGCAGGGGACAGGTAGAGGGGGGAGTAGAGGGAGGGGGAGAGGAACAGGGCAGGAAGGGGGGCAGGAAGGGGGGCAGGAAGCGGGGGTGGAAGCGGTGGGTGGACCCAGCCACTTGGTTCAAGATGACCAAGTGGCTGGGCCCAGTGGCGGTCAGAGTAGGGCTTCACAGTCCGGGAAACAGAGGGCATCGTCACAGGGGAAGGCCAAGGCGACTAGGGAGGCGAGGTTTACGATGGAGGAGAAGGAGGCCCTCGTAGAGGCCTATATGGCCAGGTATAGGATGCTGCAGCACCAGAAGACTACCCCGACTGACAGGAGGAGGCTCTGGAACGAGATTCGGAATGCAGTCAATGCAGTGGGTGGCCGGAACCGGGATATGGATTCCATAAAACATCGGTACCGGGACTGTAAACTTGAACTTAAAAAAAAGTTAAGCCTGGAGGCCCGACATGCTGCAGGGACCGGTGGCGGCCCTGCCCTTGAAATGGAGTACTGCAGATGGGAGGAAATGTTGCGGCCCAGCATCTCCGAGGTGGAAGTAGTCGGTATCGGAGGAATCGATACCGGGAACCTGCCACTCTCATCTGACGGTAAGCTCATTGAACAATAATTTCACATACGAATGTATTTCAATGGACACTATACGCAAACATTTACTTTCATGATTGAGGTAGCGAATACAATTTGACAAAACATTCAAATGTACTTATATTACATAATTTGATTCATTCTTGAGATATATTTTAATGAAGAAATAGCCATGCACACGGTGAAACAATCACAGGAGGCAGCTATATTCAGCTAACAATCAGAATCTTATAAACATATTTAGATATGCTTTTCAGCAAAGAATATCCAGAGAATGAAGCTAATTAGATAACAAAAGTACATTCGAAAGTTGATACTAAATGTATGCTTATAAATCATGAAAGATAAAACATTGGGTTTCATGTGTTAAGGATCAGATTAATGCTATTACGCTGTTTACACGCATTCTATTACTTAGCGGTTACATCAGTATCTAGGCTATAGGTTAGGTGTGCATTTAAACAGACTGAAAACAAACGCAAAAACATTCACATTGACCAGATATCACAAACACTGTTTAGAAAAAGCGGAAATAGAATTGATTGTTTGTTAGATTTCAAAGTGGATTAATGATTCTGCATTTGTAATTGTATCGTAAGCTAAGTCATTTAAAACTTTATTTGCAAATATGCTAATATATACATTTCTTTTTTTCTTTTTTTTTTAATATACAGAGTCTGGGGACGAGGCAGCACAGCCTCCTGCATCTCCCCGGGATGAGAGTGGTGGTGAGGAATTCCCACTTCGGAGGGAAGAGGCCCCCCGTGACGAACAGCGCACGGGAGATGATCAAGAGGCCCCGGAAGCACAGGAGGATCCCGCTGAACCCGCGGAACCCGAGGTCCCTCAAAGACCCGCACTCCGCCGTGCACGGGCACCCCGCCGTGCACGGGTTCAACAGGCACAACAAGAAGAAATAGCGGAGGTGCGGGTTCTACTGGAGTACATAGACCAGATGCGTACCTCCCGGATAGAAAACATAGAAGGACGACGCAGAATACTTGATGGGCAGAATCAAATAATTCAAGGCCAAAATGAAATAATCAGTATACTGAATACAATACAAGAAGGACAAACAAGAATGTTCAATCTTCATCAGGAAATGTTCACATTTTTCCGGGAGGCGCATGCTGGTCTACCTCCTGTTGCTGGGCCTCTTGTTGCTGGGCCTCTTGCTGCTGGGCCATCTCCTCCTGCCGGCCCATCTCATCATCCTCCTCCTCAGCCATCTACTCCTCCTCCTCCTCAGCCATCTACTCCTCCTCCTCCTCAGCCATCTTCTCCTCCTCATCCATCTTCTCCTCCTCCTCCTCAGCCATCTACTCCTCACCTTGGTCGTCCCAGTACTCTTCCTTCCACTCCTCCCACAACAGCTCCAAGGAGGACTCTTCGGAGTCGGCAGTTGCCTCTCCCAGAGCCTCAGCCCCGTGGGAAGAGGGGAAGGAAGAGGAAGTAAGTATTTTTTTCCATCTTAAATTATTTTTTTTGGGTAATGGATAGGTATGTGATGATGTGGTTTTCATACACTTGTGGACCACACTCTGTATATAATCGACTTCTATGGGACCGGGTCCATGGAGGAAGATTCTTTGCAGAGTGTGGGTTATAAGTGTGTGAAAACCACATCATCACATACCTATCCTTGTTCATGATATTGATTGGTTTCTGTGATGTGATGTCCAAACTGTTTCCCGAATCGCTAACTAAATTACCATAACAATTATCCATGATGGCATATTACTGTTTGAATGCCAATAACACAGCTTAAAGGGACAGTCAGAAAATTATTGATTACAAAGAAAACACTGTATTACGCATTATAAAGTTTGAAACAACAAAACATGGAGAAATACATGTGTGACTTATGTGCTTACCCTTGTATCTATGACTATGAAAAATGACCACTTATTTGTTGTTCTGACATAACAACATTTTAGATATCAATGATCAATACATGGTCAATAATATGCTGTATGAGCACAAGGTTTTACATATACAAATGCTATCCAAATGCCCTCTAGTGCTCAAATTGTATAATGATTACAAGCACTCTTCAAGATTTAAGAAATGAGCACACCAACCTCATAGGTTTAGATAGCAAATTTAAATAAACCCAGACAAATGTTCAATTGTTGAGAAACATTTGATATCCTTGTTATTACAGAATTTACTTTTCGAATAATGTTAAAAAAATTTTTTTCGAAACTGTCCCTTTAACAACATTACATATGCTAACACATTTTAAGCTTGTTGCTATATCTACATGTACTTTTTCCAAAAAAAAATTTGAAAATCACATTTATATTGACGTGTTAAATAAAGTCTATTTTCTTTAAGAGACATTATTGTGTTAATATTTTATTGTAACTATTTTTATTTTAACAATGAATATGGTTTAAATTCCTTTTAGGAGTGGGGGGGTGAAATATGCTAACAAAAATATATTTGAAGATTAAACTATGTGGATCTCATACATGATACAAAAAAACAACATTTGCATTCAAGGGACAGTATCCTATATTTTTTACATAACTGTATGTAATAGACACTACTACAAACAACAAGATTAACATATACTGATAGCAATATTAAAAAGCTTCAAACACTTGCAAATAAAATAGGGTTAGCTATATTTTAAATATAGATGAACCACCATTACAACCGTAAAACACAATACCCCATCATTAACATATGAAAAGAACCTTTACACAAACTGGACAAAGCTGGAGATGGTACTCACATGAAACTCATTGGCTTTGCGAGGAGTAAGAAAATAACTTACATTTTCTTACAACACAAGACAAAATAAACCTATTGGTTAAACAATGGACTATCTAACTATAGACAAAATCAAATATTTTTATTTATAATGTGAGTGTCTAATGAACCTTTCATAAAATATACAACGAAATTACATTTAGAAGAAGTCGGCATCATATATTTAGCATATGATAAATGCATATTGATTACTTTATTCAAACACAATAGCGCATATTTATTAATTAGATATGTTCAACATTAAACACAACATTAATTTTTAAGAAAAAGGAACATTGTTGACAAACATATTAAACATGGACTGTAGAGATTTGCACTTGCCTAGAAATATCCTATGCATGAAAACATTTTGCTTTCGTTCGTTGATTCAACCAGACATCCAGCAAAAGAGAATGTGTTGGTCTTTATCAGCTACGGGTCAACAATGTAACATGATGCAAATAATACATATTCGCAAGCTTTTTAAAATTGCATGCAGTCACAAACGTTTTTAACGTGCACAAATATTGCGGGACTACGCAATCCAATCACACGTTTTTTTAACTTTACATGTGCCGTCTTAACATGGCGCTTCCTTGATCACGTAAGAACGCCATCCAATGAAAGGCACATTATTGATCACGTAAGAACGCCCAAAAAAAAAAGGCGCATCCTTGATCGCGTCAAAACGCAATCCAATAAAAGGCATATTCCTGATCACGTAAGAACGTCAGTCAATACAAGGAATCATTGGACAGCCTGGCAGGTGACGTCTTAAGCAACATGGCGCATCCGAGATCGCTGAAAAACCGCAGACAATACAAGGACTCAGTGACATCTTGGCATATCATTAAGAAACGTATTTATATTTTAGGAACTAGTATGTGTGTAGATTGCTATCTAGGAATGTCACCAAATCATGAATCATCTTTTCGGACTTGACTGTCCCTTGAACTATAGCTATGGTGTATATCTTTAACATTTAAAAGATACACATGAGAAATACATATGCCATTGATGTTTTAAGATATGTTTGGATTGTTGTTGAATAACAATAGTTATACATGTATTGATTAAACGTGTCATTTATTCAAGTTTAATTATGGTCAGCCTACCTATAGCCATATATGGGAGGAGATGTATTTTGTTAACATATTAGTTAACTAATATTCATCATCTACATTATTTGTATTACACACAGAGATTGATTTGGTTACACTTTGACAATAATATAGATTTGAAAATGAAATACAGGTGCTGTCAACATTACAATAAGATTGTTTATTAATAAAATTATATGTCCTTGTTCTTGTAAAAAGGACAAAAACGCTTTACAAATGGAAATACATTCATTTACAATAGTGATCAACATCACTTAAAGGGACATTATTTTGTTTTTAAAAAGAGCATACACATAGTCAATACTATTTAAATAAAATGAACACTTTACAGGGATTATATCATTGTATCAATACTCAGATCATTTTGTAAAGGTGCATCAATTCATGCAGAGTTTATAAATACACACATGGATATGAACATTTAAATATACATATATACACAAATACAAAAATATATATACATATATAAAGAAATTACTCTGCTAATCATAATCAGGCAATGATAGAGCTAAGAGAAAATAATATAAACACAAATAATAAGATTACATTGGAGATGTTAATCTTAAAGTCATTTACTATTGTCTTACATATATGATTTCATTATAACAAATAGATTTGTTAGGTCCCTTTAAGGATAAACAACATAAACTAGAGCTTGCAAAAAATAACAGGAAGAATGAGGACAAAGATTTGTGAAATAAAATTTATTTTATTAGTATGTAAGAAAACATACACAACGTTTATAAATAATCTTTTAAAAATAAGGAATATATGAGCCATATGACAAGGTAACACAGTGCATCACAGTCCATGAAGAGAGTTGCCAAGGGCCAGCATAGCCTCATTGGAGACACATGGCAAGGTAACACAGTGCATCACAGTCCATGAAGAGAGTTGCCAAGGGCCAGCATAGCCCCATTGGAGACACATGGCAAGGTAACACAGTGCATCACAGTCCATGAAGAGAGTTGCCAAGGGCCAGCATAGCCCCATTGGAGACACATGACAAGGTAACACAGTGCATCACAGTCCATGAAGAGAGTTGCCAAGGGCCAGCATAGCCTCATTGGAGACACATGGCAAGGTAACACAGTGCATCACAGTCCATGAAGAGAGTTGCCAAGGGCCAGCATAGCCCCATTGGAGACACATGGCAAGGTAACACAGTGCATCACAGTCCATGAAGAGAGTTGCCAAGGGCCAGCATAGCCTCATTGGAGACACATGACAAGGTAACACAGTGCATCACAGTCCATGAAGAGAGTTGCCAAGGGCCAGCATAGCCCCATTGGAGACACATGACAAGGTAACACAGTGCATCACAGTCCATGAAGAGAGTTGCCAAGGGCCAGCATAGCCCCATTGGAGACACATGGCAAGGTAACACAGTGCATCACAGTCCATGAAGAGAGTTGCCAAGGGCCAGCATAGCCTCATTGGAGACACATGACAAGGTAACACAGTGCATCACAGTCCATGAAGAGAGTTGCCAAGGGCCAGCATAGCCCCATTGGAGACACATGACAAGGTAACACAGTGCATCACAGTCCATGAAGAGAGTTGCCAAGGGCCAGCATAGCCCCATTGGAGACACATGGCAAGGTAACACAGTGCATCACAGTCCATGAAGAGAGTTGCCAAGGGCCAGCATAGCCTCATTGGAGACACATGACAAGGTAACACAGTGCATCACAGTCCATGAAGAGAGTTGCCAAGGGCCAGCATAGCCTCATTGGAGACACATGACAAGGTAACACAGTGCATCACAGTCCATGAAGAGAGTTGCCAAGGGCCAGCATAGCCTCATTGGAGACACATGACAAGGTAACACAGTGCATCACAGTCCATGAAGAGAGTTGCCAAGGGCCAGCATAGCCTCATTGGAGACACATGACAAGGTAACACAGTGCATCACAGTCCATGAAGAGAGTTGCCAAGGGCCAGCATAGCCCCATTGGAGACACATGACAAGGTAACACAGTGCATCACAGTCCATGAAGAGAGTTGCCAAGGGCCAGCATAGCCCCATTGGAGACACATGGCAAGGTAACACAGTGCATCACAGTCCATGAAGAGAGTTGCCAAGGGCCAGCATAGCCTCATTGGAGACACATGACAAGGTAACACAGTGCATCACAGTCCATGAAGAGAGTTGCCAAGGGCCAGCATAGCCTCATTGGAGACACATGACAAGGTAACACAGTGCATCACAGTCCATGAAGAGAGTTGCCAAGGGCCAGCATAGCCTCATTGGAGACACATGACAAGGTAAAAGAGTGCAACAGGCACAACAAAAAACTGAAAAAAAGGCCAAAGGGCAACAATATAAATACAAATTAAACATGTGGACGGAGGATTATTATCTGCCACCATGGAGCATATCCAGATCCTCCACTTACTGGTCATCCTCTTCATTGTCCTGTGCATGTCCAGCTCCAGATTCAGGCCTTGAACGTAATTGCATAATTTCACGCAGAGTCAAGTCCTGAACCCGGAGCTGGGCCTGCATGGTGTCGTTCATCCCTCTCAGGACAGCTGCGTTCCTCAACACGGCCTGCTCTACTCTTGCTATCCCTTCTAGCATGAGCCATGCTGAGTCACAGCCTAAAATAAAATAAAAATTAATATTAAGGATAATTACACAACAGAATAAAAGATTTTAATACATACATTGTCATCATAAAGACAAATAATTATTTACATCAATTATTTTTCATATATTCTTTACACATGAATTAGGTTATTCAGACAGACAGAAATCATTAAAGGCTCATGTTACTCAAACATGTTGAACCCTTTAATTGGTTTTAGATGATCCACTTATACAGCTTGAGTGTATCAAATCTTGTTAAAGGATTTACATTGTACTTACATCAGCAATTTAAAAATTCAATTTAGACTGTGGTAGGCACACCTATCCTTAAACATTTTGGCATTGAGGACAAGCTGTGTAAACATAGCAACCAGAAGAAATTACATTCCCACTGGGTTAGACAAGAGATAATGTATCCACATTTGGACATAAAATTTTGGATCCAAGTAGTGGTGTTTGGTATATGTAGTGATATCCAATTAAAGGGACACTGAACCTAAATATTTAATGGACTGATTCAGATAGAGCATGACATGACAAATCTTTAGAAATTACACATATTCATTATATGTTTTAATTGTCAAGCTATATTTTGAATGCAAGAATGTTGGTTTTTATGGAAGCCAATATTTGTTGATGAACCTTGTTTGTGCATGCTGGTTGATGGATACATTCATCCAACAATAAAGAAATGATGGCCACATTTATTTTATTGTTTAAACTAATTATAGGAATAAGTTGTTTTCAATAAATATATCAAGAGAATGACGAATAATTCATAAGAGTATTCTATGATACATTGGCTTAACATTGCATGCTGGATTTGAATCACAATTTAACCAATTTAACTTCACTGTACCTTTAAGTATCTTATAAAGTGTATTTAGAATGATACTTACAGCTGTGCCTGGGAAGGACAATCTGACACCCAGGACAATGAAGGTTTAAACAGGGGGAAGGGATGGGATTGGCTCGGGGAGGGATGGGAATGGCTTGGGGAGTGGTGAGCTGCTGCTCCAGGGTAGGCCGTACAGCTGGGGAGTGGGGAGTTTGGGTCTGGGCAGCTGTACGGGCCAGAATACGGGGAGAGCGGCGAAGGGGGGTGTATGGGCGTTTTTTGGGAGGGACAGGATATGAAATATGGGAAGGGCTGGCAGTGGTCGGGGCATGGTCATGGGTTTGGTGATGGGAAGGGCTCTGGGTGTGTGCAGAGGTGTGGCCATGGTCAGGGGTGTGTGCACGGGGAGGGGTCTGTGACTGGGCAGGGGCGGAATCCAGATGACCAGAAGTGGTGGATCCATCTGAAAATGTAAAATAAATATATTAACATCTCATACATCCTGACATCAAATCAACGCATTTAAAATTGATTATGTTTTCAATATACCTCGAAGTGTGTTTGAATCTGTAAACTATTCTGAAATGAGGATATGGTATCTATATAGGCACTCAGATGAATCTCAATGACTGTCTGTACAATGTGAAACTTATTATTGTGTTTTGGCATGGAATATGCATGTGACATAATGATGGCATGAATTATATATTCTTAAAAAAATATATACAAGCAGATTTTCATGCTGCCTGATATAGAAAGGGGGCAGTAGTGTATTTGAACAGACAAATAATATTCCTTTTTAAAGGGAAAAAGCTGTAGACTTTGAATGTCTTCAATAAAATGATTTCAAAAAAAGAAACATGTTGGAAACATGATAGATATATTTCACATACCATCAGACTCCAAGGCAGCCTCTTCCTCCTCCATCCCACATGTGACATCAATCTCTGTAAAACATAACATGTTGTGTACACCTTAAGATCAGATATTATAACATATGTTACTGTTGCTCAAATACGCACATCAATGTTGCATTAAAGATATACACACACAAAGTTATGATTTACATCATTTTGATGGAGCATACAAATGACAATAGATTTGTTATTGTCAATAAATCAGAATCTTAATGTATTGTTTGTCTTAATGTTAAATTCATAAAAGCATAGTACATAGAACATTTAAGATTTCTCATGTGTGTATCACTTGATGACTGTTGTTAAAAAAAAAAAATGAAAAAAACATATGTTAGACATCTTATGAATAACAAATGTGTAGAATAATAAAGTAGAAATTATTAATCGCTCAATATAAAAAATAAATATATAATCAGAAGATAAATTCTATGATTTTTTATAATGTTATGCTTCATCGGAATCATGATCATAATATTGATTAGCAATACACCTTCAATTACATATAAATGAGTCAATGGACTTACCAGGAGACCGCAAAGGCGGCTCTATGTCACTGCTGGATTCCTGTGGGCTCCCCACACCAACTCTCTCTATGAATGATATAGATATATATTATTAAACACATTTTGGATATCACTAAATCACATCTGTCTAGAATTTTAACATTAATCAACTTTAAAATGTGAATAATAGAGCAGTCATTACACCAGAAAATGCTTGATTGAATCAAGGGGATTCTGTAAACATATCTGTATTCAACATATGTTTAATGTCAGACTACATTAGACATCAAATTCATCTCAGATGCTGCTATTGCATATCTAAATATACCCAATGATCAATGTTCTTAACCCTTTAAGGACACAGCTTTCACTTAGCTCAATTGTTTTATGACGGAATAATTCCGTCATATGTCCTTAAGAAGTTACAAGAATACACACAAACCACATATTGAGGAGCATCTGTTGACAAATCTAAACAAACATGTGTCACATCGAGCCATTTTTTCAATGTACAGTAATCTTGTTTAGGACACAACACATATTTATCACAATACATAACAAACTTTATTATTACTAATATGTAATCATGGTGCTGTTAGAGTATGCAGATATATATAAAGTAACTCCAACAGATAATTAGATTTATATATCAATAGTTTTTAATAAAAATAATGTAATGATGAATGAATCTATTTTGTCTTAAAGGGACACTGACATGATTAATTTAAATAATTGATTTCTATGTTCAAACTGTAAAAAATGATTTAACATTGACTCCTATTATAATTCGAATGTTGTTCGATATTAATCTTAAAGGCAGATAAGGAATATTGGATTCAATAAATATTGTTTGTTGAAGGTATCCACCAATCATCAATATAAACCCAGGTTGATCAACAAATATTTAGATGCACATAAACGTACTTTCTTTATTTTAAACTACATTTAGCAATAGAATATGTCACATATGATGATAGTATTATATTTTATGTTTATTAATATTGCATACTGTATGTGAAAGACAATATTAATAATTGTAGTTCAGTATCCCTTTAATCTAAAATTAAATAGATTCCACAATGTTGTTGTTTGTTAATGAATTATCTACTCCATATGTTGATGTAATGAATGGTATTGAGCATGCAATTAAAATCAAATATGTTATTTAAGTATATCCGAATAATTATATAATTTTCATCTATTAAATAGACATTACATATAAATATAGAACAATGTGTATTTAGTATGTAATGTTCATTCCATGTTTCTAAGACAAATGTCAATTAAAATGAGACATACCATACTGTGACAAGCCCTGGCTTGAGGATCCAGCAGCCACATCCATATCTGTAATATATTAAATGAGGATTGCATATCATTAATACTAATCATGCCATGTTTAAAATATTTACATTAATAACAAATCAATAGAAAAATATTAATCCTTTGGTAGTCCCATGAGTTAATAGTTTCCGCAATTAAATGAATGATAAATATATCCTGGACTCTTATTTTCAATCAGTTGTGTTGTTTACTGTATCTTTAAGAATATATGCTTGTTATTACATAATCATCAATTGATGGCCATATGTTATAATTTATTAGTATTATTCGTTTTTTATTAGATATAATATTTAAAATAAGAATACTGTATTCTTCACTAATCTAAGATTTTCCATTTAATTTTTAACAACATGTATAAAGCAATGCCACTTTCCGCAAACCCATGTTAACGTGGATGAGAAATGCCATTTTCGCGATCATTGCGCAATGATTCCAAGCGGAATTACGCATCCGTCATTTGACCAACATGTATAAAGCAATGCCACTTTCCGCAAACCCATGTTAACGTGGATGCGAAATTACATTTCCGCTCTGTGACGCATATTCTGTAGAGCGCAAGAAACATCATTCCAATTTCATGTATCACTAATGTAAAATCAGATATCTAAACATCATATGTAGTGTATGTTGTGAGATCTGTATAGGTTTAGTATCTGACTAAATACACATTTTGGATTTTTAACATTATAAATATTATATGAAGTTGGATAATTACCTGGTTCAGATTCTCTATCGGGTCCTCCCAGGCCACCGGACGGAGAAGCATCTGCCCTGTCCCCCGCGTCAGGACTTTCAGATCCCGCAGCTGGGAGGGAAGAAGAGGAGGCCGAGGATGGCGAGGATCTAAATCTTTTGGGGACCCGGAGATTGAGGAGCTCGCATAAAGTCACCTCATAAGGGAGTAGGTACAGTTTCCGCGGGGCCTTTCTTTGGCCCCCTCTTTTACGGGCTTGTACCCAGTCCCTTATGAGGTTGACTTTTTTCGATAAACGCAACCTCATATCTCCGAATCTCCTCATGATCTGATCCTGGGTCCTCTGGACGTCACACACCAATCTAACCGCATTGGTGATAGACTCCCAGAGGGCCTTCTTAACAGGCGCATCTGTCGAGCTCCTCTTGTTCCCAAACAGCTGGGGATAAAAGTCCTTGACGGCGTGGACCAGTGCAGCGCTCTCCTCCTTGGTGAACCTGGGAACTGACATGCCTGCTGGGTTGTATAATAATAATATATATTGCCTGCAGGCATTAGAGAACTGACAAAGATGGCAACGTGTAATGGACTTTTATATGGTGAAGTAAACATGAGATGCACCATGGGACAATTTATCTGTACATCTGATTGGATAAAAGTTTGAAATATTGTTATAATGTCTGTGAGACCATCCTGACTCAAGTTGTGTTTGTGTGATGAACTCTGATTGGCCGTTCCTTAATGTTTCATATCTTAGTAACTTCCTTACACATACCGCTTGGTGGTGCTGTAACTTCATTTTTCATGTAGACTTATTTGTAACTCATGGGCCTGTCATGCGGATATGTGTGACGCAGATTTAATATCCGTGATCCGTGAAATATTAATGATTAAATACTCTTTAAAATCTAATCCTGTCACATTATTAATGTTGTAGACATTTCTCGGTTTAATAACGGTCTGTTTCTTTAATACAAATACACATTTAATATTGTATGTCTTTATTGTTCTTTAAATAAATTTATTGTGAAGTATTGACATTGCTCTATTAAATGTATTTATAATGCACATTGATTGTGTGCTATTGCGTGACATTACACTAATGTTTAAATATGCTAATCTGGTGTTTGAAGATGCGTTTCCCACGCAATATTTATTAATGTTAAAATTCCGGGAAGAATGTCAGTAACTTTGATAATCTGTTTATTAATGTTAAACTACAGCTTTGTTATTCGCAAATAAACCTCGAGCTTGTATTTCTCTGAAGTGCTCATATATGTTATTGTGCAATGGCGTCTTTAGTTTTAAAGAGACATTACAAACAATTGTATCAAATGATCTGTAGAGATAGAAGATTGTTTAGACTTTAAAATGTAAATCATTTTCTCTTAGTATTTATATATCCTCAACATAAGAAATTTAAATGCACATGGTTGAGCCAATCACATAAGGCATCTCTGTGCATCCACCAATCTTCATCTACTGAGCCTATCTCGATATGCTTTTCAAGCAAAGTATGTCAAGATAGGAAGAGAAGTAAATACACTATTTCAAGCTCTTAAAGGGACACTGTCCAAAAAAATTTACCATTGGTGATTGAGCATGAAATGTTAATCAACTTTATTATTTAATACGATTATCAAATGTTAAGTTATCTTGTTATGTTTCTTTGAAAAACAATAATGATATTTTATATTACGGACAATTGTTTAATAAAAACCTGGGTTGTCCTTGACGATTGTTGCATCAATTATTCCAAACAATCAAGTTCTGTCCAGAGTACTGAAGCAAATAAATTAGATATTTACTGCCTTATTTCTAAAGTAATGATAGCAACATCACAATGAGCATTCATAATATGAGACAAGTTTTAAAGTTGATTAAAATAGAATACTCATTCAGAATGTATAAATCTTGGTTTTTTTAAATGGCTACCTTTAAGTATATTTTGAGTTCATGTCCCTTTAAATAAACATTTCACAATAATGCTTAATATATCATAAACCTAGGCACCTTCCTTTTGCTAAATGAGTCTAACATATGAGTAAAGCAAATTTAGATTAACTTCTAGATTGTTTTACACACTGACTGAAATATATTTATTAAATGAGGTCTTTTTTAGCCTTCAGCGTAGAGGGACATTAAGCTATATGTTATGTATGCATTTTGTATCATAATCTTATATTTGACCAACTTTATATGTTTTGTTATTCAATTATTATATTGTAATTATATATATTCGTGGATTAAATACATCTCTACATAGGCTATTTTGATGCTGATTGTTGTTTGCATATAGATGCCTTATATCATTGACTAAGATATGTGCATTTATTTTTATTTTAACAAGTATATTTAAAGACTGAATGTAATTCTATAGTACATTCTAAATATGTTTAAATTCTTGTATGATATTTGTAACAATGTATACAAAATATACATTTTGAATGACCCCTTTAAGGACCCAAACATATTGTATTTTGATTTAACATTGACAAAATAAACTAAAGGGGAAATTACATTCTATATAGATATTTGATGTCTAACCCAAGAGGTAAGATTGTAATAAATACATAATATTACTAAGTATAGTTAAATGACTCCACTAGAAAATTACATAGATTAACCTGGCATCCAATAACTAATTATTAAAAATTATAAAGTTAAATGACCTACCATTTATAAATGTAATAATTGTAAAATATTTTCTAATAATGTTTTGAGATACCTAAGGAAGATACATGATCTTATACAATTCTTTTTACATTCAACAACACTGTCACTTTCATGTAATTGAACCACTTCACCTTATTAAATGTTAAAACAATCATAATATTAATACATATCCTAAATATTTTTAATATATACTTTTTCAATATAAAAGCATTGAAGAATATGACTCCCCAATTAATGTTAAAATATATCTTTTAATATTCTCTGAAGAATTTTATTTTCTACTATTAATGCATTATTTTCTCTTATGCATGTGCTTGTCAAATAGCCAACTATCAGTCATGGGAGTCCAAGTTTTATTTATTTACAGATTATATTGATATATATTAGAATCTGCTAAAAAAAAAATATATATTTAATAGAAAATAATTAAATATTCCATGAAGTCATCAGATGCCAATCTGAAATGACAAATAATAAAAATGGAACAAAGTTAATACACACGTTGTAAAATATTCATAAAATACATTTAAAATCATATGGTGTCTATGCTCTAACTTTGATCAACATTTTTTACACATAATCATTACATTCATTTTAAATTAATGAAATACATACACCATTATATTGTTGATTAAAAATAATATTTAAATTTCAAAAATTAAATTTATACATAATAATGTATATCACATGTAAACAATATATGTATGCTGAACATAAATGTAATATTTCATGTCCATTCAAATACCTCTATATCAACTATAATATGTATTCGTTTTTCTGATTGTGATCCCTAAATATCTAATTAAGAACTAAATATGACTAATGTATGTAAGCTACTAATATTCTACAGTCTTCACTAGCATGCATTGGTACACCAACCTGGACAATGCATGGTCTTTGAATGTCAATTCAGGGGTAAACAGTTGATCTTCAATAGGTGTCTTATTCATCAGTTCATTAAATAGAGGACTGGGAAATACCATCTAAAAAGGAAAATCATCTAAGTGTCTGATTGTGATCCCTAAATATCTAATTAAGAACTAAATATGACTAATGTATGTAAGCTACTAATATTCTACAGTCTTCACTAGCATGCATTGGTACACCAACCTGGACAATGCATGGTCTTTGAATGTCAATTCAGGGGTAAACAGTTGATCTTCAATAGGTGTCTTATTCATCAGTTCATTAAATAGAGGACTGGGAAATACCATCTAAAAAGGAAAATCATCTAAGTGTCTGATTGTGATCCCTAAATATCTAATTAAGAACTAAATATGACTAATGTATGTAAGCTACTAATATTCTACAGTCTTCACTAGCATGCATTGGTACACCAACCTGGACAATGCATGGTCTTTGAATGTCAATTCAGGGGTAAACAGTTGATCTTCAATAGGTGTCTTATTCATCAGTTCATTAAATAGAGGACTGGGAAATACCATCTAAAAAGGAAAATCATCTAAGTGTCTGATTGTGATCCCTAAATATCTAATTAAGAACTAAATATGACTAATGTATGTAAGCTACTAATATTCTACAGTCTTCACTAGCATGCATTGGTACACCAACCTGGACAATGCATGGTCTTTGAATGTCAATTCAGGGGTAAACAGTTGATCTTCAATAGGTGTCTTATTCATCAGTTCATTAAATAGAGGACTGGGAAATACCATCTACAAAATAGAAAATCATCTAAGTGTCTCCAATAGGATGTCTCCACAGCCTTATTCTATCAAATAGTTTGCACTTACCATGTGAACATGTCTTTGTATGGTTTTCAAGGTCAGCAGAATTTAAATATGCCAGACATGATCCCATTGGTATACTTCAATTTCAATCTTGGCTTTTTCCCCACTGTCAGTCTTGGAAATCTTCACTGTCAGGCTTCAAATTGTTCCCTTTCAGTCTTTATATTAAGTCATCTCCCTAATGTAAGAAATTATATATAAAGATTTCATACAAGTGTGTGAATCAGTTCTGTACCCCTCTCCCACCCCCCATTTCATAATAAATATCTATCACTAGCTTACTAAGCCTGTGTATGAACCTGTGTTATTTTCTATCAAGTGTGAAGATGAGTCATATTGAGCAGAACAAACCTCTGTGTGACATTGAACCATAGTCATTCTAGAGTATCCCTTTCTGATTATGTACATAAGTAATGTGTAAACAAAGTTATATTTTTAAAAATGTATGCCATATTATGTATTTGTGTACAAATCATGCCAGCAACAGTCCATACATTTCTACTTACCATCTGATGTCCTCTATAAAAACCAGGTGGCAAAGACTCGCTATAGGACCCAATGCCCAGAGCATCACCTATATTATGAGAAATAAATATTATTCTAACATTTGATCAATACTAACATGTTTGCACAATTCTCTACTTGTCATTTCCCTAGAGTTCACATGTATTGAAAATACTCCAGTGTAACTTCTATTATTTACCGTCTAAAGTGGCGGTTGATGACGTCTGCTCTGACATCAAGTCCCTCGTCCTGGAATTCCCCCTCTAGAACAGGATCATCCTCCTCATCTCTGAGGAGGTCTCTGTCCACCGGGACGGCCTGCAGCATCCCAGCCCGCTGTGCAATATTATGCAGGACGCTACAGGCTACAACGATCTTAGCCACCTTCTTTGGGTTGTACTGGAGTGCTCCTCCAGAACGGTCCAGGCACCTGAATCTCATCTTCAGGAGCCCGAACATCCTTTCAACCACCGCCCTGGTTCTCTTATGAGCCCTATTGTAGCGCTCCTCAGACACATCAGTTGGGCTACGCAAGGGGGTAATGAGCCAAGGCCGGCTCATGTACCCAGAATCACCTATAAATTTAGAACAGAACATAATTCAAAAAGAATACTTAAACTAGTATATTGTTGTATAAATATATTTTTTAAAAACCATAATCCATATTAAAAGTTGTCAGAAACATAAAAAAAATTAAAAAAATTATATATAAATCTGTATCTAGCCATTTCATCTAAGACATGCTACATATGCGTATTTCTCCTAAACCAAACCTTGTGTAAAATGCTAACTACATGTTTACATTGCATTCTCTATATGAACACTTAAGGTAAGACATGCTACATATCTGCATTTCAATAAAACTAGACATTAGCAGAAATAGACAATGACAGGGTTAAATTGCATGAGATAATATCTTGCTATTTCATCTAAGACATGCTACATATGCGTATTTCTCCTAAACCAAACCTTGTGTAAAATGCTAACTACATGTTTACATTGCATTCTCTATATGAACACTTAAGGTAAGACATGCTACATATCTGCATTTCAATAAAACTAGACATTAGCAGAAATAGACAATGACAGGGTTAAATTGCATGAGATAATATCTTGCTATTTCATCTAAGACATGCTACATATGCGTATTTCTCCTAAACCAAACCTTGTGTAAAATGCTAACTACATGTTTACATTGCATTCTCTATATGAACACTTAAGGTAAGACATGCTACATATCTGCATTTCAATAAAACTAGACATTAGCAGAAATAGACAATGACAGGGTTAAATTGCATGAGATAATATCTTGCTATTTCATCTAAGACATGCTACATATGCGTATTTCTCCAAAACCAAACCTTGTGTAAAATGCTAACTACATGTTTACATTGCATTCTCTATATGAACACTTAAGGTAAGACATGCTACATATCTGCATTTCAATAAAACTAGACATTAGCAGAAATAGACAATGACAGGGTTAAATTGCATGAGATAATATCTTGCTATTTCATCTAAGACATGCTACATATGCGTATTTCTCCTAAACCAAACCTTGTGTAAAATGCTAACTACATGTTTACATTGCATTCTCTATATGAACACTTAAGGTAAGACATGCTACATATCTGCATTTCAATAAAACTAGACATTAGCAGAAATAGACAATGACAGGGTTAAATTGCATGAGATAATATCTTGCCATTTCATCTAAGACATGCTACATATGCGTATTTCTCCTAAACCAAACCTTGTGTAAAATGCTAACTACATGTTTACATTGCATTCTCTATCTGAACACTTAAGGTAAGACATGCTACATATCTGCATTTCAATAAAAATAGACATTAGCGTCGGTAAATAACAAATGGTTAAATTTAATCCTATAGCTGAACATGACGCTAACAGTTAAAAAATACAGGGGCAATTGTCAAAATAATTAACCATGTTGTGCACTAATACTCACCAACGAGATAACCAGGGGGCATTTGTCTTTCCTCAAACTGTCTCCACAGGGACGACAGAGAGAGGATGCGGGCATCATGACAAGCACCTCCAAAATTCGCATACACATGCATAATCCTCATCCGTGCGTCACAAACATACTGCACGTTGAGGCTATGAAAATGTTTGCGATTTCTGAAGGGCAAGTCATCAATTGGAGCACGCAGCGCAATGTGGGTACAATCAATGGCTCCCAAGACATTGGGCAATTGAGCAATATCAAAGAATTCCCGCTTCAGGCGCCTCCAATCACCATCATTCTGTGGGAATCCTATGTATTGCTTACTGATACGTACCATGGCGTTCAGAAAGTTATCAAACACCCCAGAGAATGTACCTTGAGCCAGGCCATGCATGTACAGTTCTCCGGATTGAAAACTCCCGGAGGCCAGGACGTATAGACAGCTTAGCATCTTACTCATGGGGGGAACAGCAGTCCTTATTTGTATACGTGGCTCCAAATGAGGTTTAAGAAGATCGTAAAGGCCAATGAGCTGTTCGCGATCGAGCCGATACTTATCATAAACCTCAAAGTCACTCATGTTTTCCAAGGTGGGTCTCACCCTGTAGACACGAGGACCTCGAACCAGACGACCCCTTCGTCTCGGTCTGAGCCGCCGAGGCTGCCTGATTCGACCAACAGCTAGTTCGCCAATAGCACCACCAGCAGCGTCTACCATGTCATCGTCATCCATCTTTCAAAACAGCGTAACAAGGTAAGCACTTGATCTGATGTGGATCACAAGTGATGCATTGGCCATGTTGTTTGGGGGATTTATAGTACAATTAGTCCAATGGTAGTGAGTTTGTAATGATTGCTGATTGTATTCACCTGTTTGTATGTGAGCGGCGCGAATGCTTTGACAGTGGGCGTTTATTTGTTGTTTGCTGAAATGTTAGTTTCAAACAATGATTCTCAATGTGAAAGTGTCAAATATCACACATACAGTGCATGTTTGTAATGTTTGATCATATGCGTAATCAATATTTCCTAAACGCGATGTTATAGTAACAAGCACACGTCCAGGCTAACATGAATGAAAGTGCATAGTTGTGTATAATGTGCATCGAATGTGATCGATCAATGTTGCTGCAATATTGTTTGTAAATGATAAAGTAACATCTGTAGTATTGTATATATAAGTGATTTCAGAGCTGTCAATATTGTATGCGTCCCTTTAAAATCGCAATAATAATTCAGAACTTCCCGTCTGTCATCTGTAGTATTGTATATATAAGTGATTGCCGAGCTGTCAATATTGTACGCGTCCCTTTCAAATCGCAATAATAATTCCGAAATTCCCGTCTGCCATCTGTAGTATTGTATATATAAGTGATTGCCGAGCTGTCAATATTGTATGCGTCCCTTTCAAATCGCACTAATACTGAATAACTTCCGGCTGTCATCTGTAGTATTGTATATATAAGTGATTGCCGAGCTGTCAATATTGTACGCGTCCCTTTCAAATCGCAATAATAATTCCGAAATTCCCGTCTGCCATCTGTAGTATTGTATATATAAGTGATTGCCGAGCTGTCAATATTGTATGCGTCCCTTTCAAATCGCACTAATACTGAATAACTTCCGGCTGTCATCTGTAGTATTGTATATATAAGTGATTGCCGAGCTGTCAATATTGTACGCGTCCCTTTCAAATCGCAATAATAATTCCGAAATTCCCGTCTGCCATCTGTAGTATTGTATATATAAGTGATTGCCGAGCTGTCAATATTGTATGCGTCCCTTTCAAATCGCACTAATACTGAATAACTTCCCGTCTGCCATCTGTAGTATTGTATATATAAGTGATTGCTGAGATGTCAATATTGTATGCGTCCCTGTAAAATCGCAATAATACTGAAGAACTTCCGGCTGTCATCTGTAGTATTGTATATATAAGTGATTTCCGAGCAGTCAATATTGTATGCGTCCCTTTCAAATCGCACTAATACTGAATAACTTCCGGCTGTCATCTGTAGTATTGTATATATAAGTGATTGCCGAGATGTGAATATTGTACGCGTCCCTTTCAAATCGCACTAATACTGAATAACTTCCGGCTGTCATCTGTAGTATTATATATATAATTGATTTTCGATCTGACGATATTGTATGCGTCCCATAAAAATTGCACGAATACTGAATAACTTCCGGCTGTCATCTGTAGTATTATATATATAATTGATGTGCGATCTGACAATATTTCTTAATTGTCCCATTGAAATCTCCATAATAATGTTGTTCAAAAGTGTGTTTTACGTATATGTTGTATTGTAGTATTGAGTGTTAAAGTTCCTAAAGGGGCGGTACAGTGGTGAATCTGTGATGTGTATGGTTGAATCTTCTAATGACGTCATGATATTATTAACCTGCCTATGTAGTTGTGAAATCCTCATTGTGTTGTTGTATTGTGCTACATTGTTATTGTGTGCTGAATAAAATCTAAATGTGTGCTTTGTGGTTGCGTGATGGGTGATGCGTGTTATGTACATGTACGTATATATTGTGATTGTGTCCCACATATGCTGACTTCTATATAGCGGTCTGGCATTGTTGTTCCTTCCCATAAAGTGACATCTGTAATCTGGTGTAATGATGTTCTTGTTGTACGTAATTCCTAATGGTTTCTGGTGATGGAATCATGATGTTAAAAGTACAGTAAAATCCATATGTTGTGTTTTGTGATTCCTAGAGAGAATGTAATGTGTTTTTCCCCCATCATTTGAATGCACATGTATGAGTGAATGTTAAAAGTAATGTATGTGCATCCATGAGTGATCATGTGTTAAGCCTATGTAGATATGCAGTTGCTGCAAGCATATGAGTTGAATAACAGAAATGCAATAATAAAGGTAAATGAGAGATGTTTCCCATTGTGTAGTGTTTGTGAATCCAGAAATGTGTATTGAATTTTATTTTAATTGTAAATGTAATTTTATTGAAATAATAATGTGTTACTAGTGATGGGGATTTGTAGTTGATGTAATCTAAAAGTGTTAAAAATATTTATGGTGTGGTGAATATTTAATATTAAAAAACATAAGTCCACCATAGGGAAATAGTCATTTCTTTATCTATTTATCATAGCTGGGTCTAACGCATGAAATCATGTATTTTCTAGCGCTGGTATTTGGAGTTTTTCAGTCTACGCTATTTGCGTGCGTTAGGGAAATGAGGGTTTCGCGTGCACGAGCACGTCTTCCCAATAGAAGTCAATGGAGGCTCCAAAGATTTCTATATTTTTTTTTCTAAGACTGGTTTTCCTCGTAAAGTGAGTGACGTCATGAGCTTGTGTGAAAAAGTAACTAAATCGTGTTCTTTTTGTAATAAATAAATATTTTGTGTATGTAATGTGGTGTATATTGTTTGTATGCATCGATGAGTGTATGTTTGTGATAATGTTATTCGTTAGATGTAGGTATATGAGGGTCTTTTCCCGTATGTCCATGTAAGTCAATGGGAAAATGGATTTGTGTGGATTTTTTTCAAACACCCGAGATCTCGCAACTTTAATCCTTTGTATTTTAAAGAAAAAATAAAAAATACGAAAAATAAAGATAGTGTTGTGTTTGTATGAGTGTAAGTGTACTTTGTGTAATATTTGTTTTGTGATTCGTGGATGTTTTTTTGTGCGGTATATGTTTACTACTGGGTCTGAGGTGGCGGTAGAAAGTTGAGCGTTAGGTGTATTTTGAGTCGCGGTAAATAAACTCTAAATACCGGAGTGCGTAAAAAACCCGCGTTAGGAGCCTCTAACGCTGGTTTTGACGGCTACCGCCGAACTCTAAATCTAGGCCAGTATGTGAAAATGGCTTAATGTAGCTTAATGAGTAAAAAAGTGATCAAATGTTAATCAATTGCTGCATAATTTTGCACAACCCAAGATTTCCACTATCCAAGCCTATCCTAGAAGTTTCATGGATTTTGGTTTTCCACAAGGCAAATGAGTGACATTAAGCTTGTTTTTTGGGGAGCTTAATGTGGCTTAACGTACAAAATTGAACTTAGATGTTAACCAATTTCCCCCAAACTTACCACAATACATTAATCTATCTATTCAAACATATTCTGAAAATTTCAGGACATTTGATAAAACATACCAAAAGTTATTCACATTTAACTATTTTTTTACAATCCTAAAACATTTAATGTGAGCAGCTTAATGTAAAAAGAGCTTAATGTACCAAAATTCACCTAAACATCGATCAATTGCCTTCAAACTTGGCACAAACTCAGTTTGTCACTTACCAAACCTATCCTAGAAGTTTCATGGTATTTGGTTTCCCACAAGGCAAATGAGTGACATTAAGCTTGTTTTTTGGGGAGCTTAATGTGGCTTAACGTACAAAATTGAACTTAGATCTTAACCAATTTGCCCGAAACTTCTCACAATACATTAATCTATCTATTCAAACATATTCTGAAAATTTCAGGAAATTTGATAAAACATACCAAAAGTTATTCGCATTTAACAATTGTTTTACAATCCTAAAACATTTAATGTGAGCAGCTTAATGTAAAAAAGAGCTTAATGTACCAAAATTCACCAAAACTTCAATAAATTGCCTTGAAACTTGGCACAAACTCCGTTTTTCACTTTCCAAACCTATCCTAGAAGTTTCATGTATTTTGGTGTCCCACAAGTCAAATGAGTGGCATTAAGCTTGTTTTTACGGGAGCTTAATGTGGCTTAATGAGTAAAAAAGTGGCCAAATGTTAATCAATCGCTACATAATTTTGCACAACCCAAGAATTCCACTATCCAAGCCTATCCTAGAAGTTTCATGGATTTTGGTTTCCCACAAGGCAAATGAGTGACATTAAGCTTGTTTTTTGGGGAGCTTAATGTGGCTTAACGTACAAAATTGAACTTAGATGTTAACCAATTTCCCCCAAACTTACCACAATACATTAATCTATCTATTCAAACATATTCTGAAAATTTCAGGACATTTGATAAAACATACCAAAAGTTATTCACATTTAACTATTTTTTACAATCCTAAAACATTTAATGTGAGCAGCTTAATGTAAAAAGAGCTTAATGTACTAAAATTCACCTAAACATCGATCAATTGCTTTCAAACTTGGCACAAACTCAGTTTGTCACTTACCAAACCTATCCTAGAAGTTTCATGGTATTTGGTTTCCCACAAGGCAAATGAGTGACATTAAGCTTGTTTTTTGGGGAGCTTAATGTGGCTTAACGTACAAAATTGAACTTAGATCTTAACCAATTTGCCCCAAACTTCTCACAATACATTAATCTATCTATTCAAACATATTCTGAAAATTTCAGGAAATTTGATAAAACATACCAAAAGTTATTCGCATTTAACAATTGTTTTACAATCCTAAAACATTTAATGTGAGCAGCTTAATGTAAAAAAGAGCTTAATGTACCAAAATTCACCAAAACTTCAATCAATTGCCTTGAAACTTGGCACAAACTCCGTTTTTCACTTTCCAAACCTATCCTAGAAGTTTCATGTATTTTGGTGTCCCACAAGTCAAATGAGTGGCATTAAGCTTGTTTTTACGGGAGCTTAATGTGGCTTAATGAGTAAAAAAGTGGCCAAATGTTAATCAATCGCTACATAATTTTGCACAACCCAAGAATTCCACTATCCAAGCCTATCCTAGAAGTTTCATGGATTTTGGTTTCCCACAAGGCAAATGAGTGACATTAAGCTTGTTTTTTGGGGAGCTTAATGTGGCTTAACGTACAAAATTGAACTTAGATGTTAACCAATTTCCCCCAAACTTACCACAATACATTAATCTATCTATTCAAACATATTCTGAAAATTTCAGGACATTTGATAAAACATACCAAAAGTTATTCACATTTAACTATTTTTTACAATCCTAAAACATTTAATGTGAGCAGCTTAATGTAAAAAGAGCTTAATGTACCAAAATTCACCTAAACATCGATCAATTGCCTTCAAACTTGGCACTAACTCAGTTTGTCACTTACCAAACCTATCCTAGAAGTTTCATGGATTTTGGTTTCCCACAAGGCAAATGAGTGACATTAAGCTTGTTTTTTGGGGAGCTTAATGTGGCTTAACGTACAAAATTGAACTTAGATGTTAAACAATTTCCCCTAAACTTCCAAAAATACATTAATCTATCTATTCAAACATATTTTGAAATTTTCAGGACATTTGAGAAAACATACCAAAAGTTACTCGCATTTAACAATTTTTTTACAATCCTAAAACATTTAGGCCCCTATTTAACAAAGGTTCCGATCAGCCAATAGAATGCAAGCTCAATCTGATTGGCTGATCCAATCAGCCAATCGGATTGAACTTTAAACTGATTGGCTGATTCCATTAGCCAATCAGAATTTTCCTACCTTAATTCCGATTGGCTGATAGAATCCTATCAGCCAATCGGAATTTGGATGACTTCCCTTAAAGGAACCTTCATTCAGTTTTAGGATGTCGGAAGAAGAGGATGGATCCGCGCCGGAGGTCTTGAAGATGGAGCCGCTCGTCATTGAATGGAAGAAGATAGAAGATGCGGCTTGGATGAAGATGTCTACCGTTCCGGTTCTCCTCTTCTGCCCGGATAGGATGAAGACTTCTGCCCGAAGATGGACTTCTTCAGCCGCCGCTTGGATCAATACTTCAGCTGGAGGATGGACGTCTTCAGCCCCCGCTTGGGCTTGGATCAAGACATCGGAGCCTGGACAGATCGGTGATACCCGGTGTGGTGAAGATAAGGTAGGAAGATCTTCAGGGGCTTAGTGTTAGGTTTATTTAAGGGGGGTTTGGGTTAGATTAGGGGTATTTGGGTGGTGGGTTGTAATGTTGGGGGGGGTATTGTATGTTTTTTTTTCCAGGCAAAAGAGCTGAATTCTTTGGGGCATGCCCCGCAAAAGGCCCTTTTAAGGGCTGGTAAGGTAAAAGAGCTTTTCTATTTTAATTTTAGAATAGGGTAGGGCATTTTTTTATTTTGGGGGGCTTTGTTATTTTATTAGGGGGCTTAGAGTAGGTGTAATTAGTTTAAAATTGTTGTAATATTTTTCTAATGTTTGTAAATATTTTTTTATTTTTTGTAACTTAGTTCTTTTTTATTTTTTGTACTTTAGTTAGTTTATTTCATTGTATTTATTTGTAGGTATTGTATTTAATTAATTTATTGATAGTGTAGTGTTAGGTTTAATTGTAACTTAGGTTAGGATTTATTTTACAGGTAATTTTGTAATTATTTTAACTAGGTAGCTATTAAATAGTTATTAACTATTTAATAGCTATTGTACCTGGTTAAAATAAATACAAAGTTGCCTGTAAAATAAATATTAATCCTAAAATAGCTACAATATAATTATTATTTATATTGTAGCTATATTAGGATTTATTTTACAGGTAAGTATTTAGCTTTAAATAGGAATAATTTATTTAATAAGAGTTAATTTATTTTGTTAGAATAAAATTATATTTAACTTAGGGGAGTGTTAGGGTTAGGGTTAGACTTAGCTTTAGGGGTTAATACATTTATTAGAGTAGCGGTGAGGTCCGGTCGACAGATTAGGGGTTAATAAGTGTAGGTAGGTGGCGGCGACATTTGGGGCGGCAGATTATGTGAGCTGCTGGTGCAATGCTGAATACGGAGAGCGTGTTGCTCTCCGCATTCTGCCAGGTCTTGCAGACCTGATCCGGATCAGGACCGCAAGACCTTTGTTAAATAGGGCCTAAATGTTTTAGGATTGTAAAACAATTGTTAAATGTGAATAACTTTTGGTATGTTTTCTCAAATGTCCTGAAAATTTCAGAATATGTTTGAATAGATAGATTAATGTATTTTTGGAAGTTTAGGGGAAATTGTTTAACATCTAAGTTCAATTTTGTATGTTAAGCCACATTCAGCTCCCCAAAAAACAAGCTTAATGTCACTCATTTGCCTTGTGGGAAACCAAAATCCGTGAAACTTCTAGGATAGGTTTGTAAAGTGACAACCTGACTTTGTGCCAAGTTTCACGGCAATTGATTGATGTTTAGGTGAATTTTGGTACATTAAGCTCTTTTTACATCAAGCTGCTCACATTAAATGTTTTAGGATTGTAAAACAATAGTTAAATGCGAATAACTTTTGGTATGTTTTATCAAATTTCCTTAAATTTTCAGAATATGTTTGAATAGATAGATTAATGTATTGTGAGAAGTTTGGGGAAAATTGGTTAAGATCTAAGTTCAATTTTGTACGTTAAGCCACATTAAGCTCCCAAAAAACAAGCTTAATGTCACTCATTTGCCTTGTGGGAAACCAAAATCCATGAAACTTCTAGGATAGGTTTGGTAAGTTTCAAACTGAGTTTGTGCCAAGTTTGAAGGCAATTGATTGATGTTTAGGTGAATTTTGGTACATTAAGCTCTTTTTACCTTAAGCTGCTCACATTAAATGTTTTAGGATTGTAAAAAATAGTTAAATGTGAATAACTTTTGGTATGTTTTATCAAATGTCCTGAAATTTTCAGAATATGTTTGAATAGATAGATTAATGTATTGTGGTAAGTTTGGGGGAAATTGGTTAACATCTAAGTTCAATTTTGTACGTTAAGCCACATTAAGCTCCCCAAAAAACAAGCTTAATGTCACTCATTTGCCTTGTGGAAAACCAAAATCCATGAAACTTCTAGGATAGGCTTGGATAGTGGAATTCTTGGGTTGTGCAAAATTATGTAGAGATTGATTAACATTTGGCCACTTTATTACTCATTAAGCCACATTAAACTCCCAAAAAAACAAGCTTAATGCCACTCATTTGCCTTGTGGGACACCAAAATCCATGAAACTTCTAGGATAGGTTTGGAAAGTGAAAAACTGAGTTTGTGCCACGTTTCAAGGCAGTTGATTGAAGTTTTGGTGAATTTTGGTACATTAAGCTCTTTTTTACATTAAGCTGCTCACATTAAATGTTTTAGGATTGTAAAACATTTGTTAAATGCGAATAACTTTTGGTATGTTTTATCAAATTTCCTGAAATTTTCAGAATATGTTTGAATAGATAGATTAATGAATTGTGAGAAGTTTGGGGGAAATTGGTTAAGATCTAAGTTCAATTTTGTACGTTAAGCCACATTAAGCTCCCCAAAAAACAAGCTTAATGTCACTCATTTGCCTTGTGGGAAACCAAATACCATGAAACTTCTAGGATAGGTTTGGAAAGTGACAAACTGAGTTTGTGCCAAGTTTCAAGGCAATTGATCGATTTTTAGGTGAATTTTGGTACATTAAGCTCTTTTTACATTAAGCTGCTCACATTAAATGTTTTAGGATTGTAAAAAAATAGTTAAATGTGAATAACTTTTGGTATGTTTTATCAAATGTTCTGAAATTTTCAGAATATGTTTGAATCCATAGATTAATGTATTGTGGTAAGTTTGGTGGAAATTGGTTAACATCTAAGTTCAATTTTGTACGTTAAGCCACATTAAGCTCCCCAAAAAACAAGCTTAATGTCACTCATTTGCCTTGTGGAATTCCAAAATCCATGAAACTTCTAGGATAGGCTTGGATAGTGGAAATCTTGGGTTGTGCAAAATTATGCAGCAATTGATTAACATTTGGCCACTTTTTTACTCATTAAGCTACATTAAGCCATTTTCACATTAAATGTTTTAGGATGTCCCGTTGCGACGGTGTAGGGGGGGCAGATTAGGGGTTAATAAGTTTAATATAGGTGGCGGGGGTTCCGGCAGCGGCGGTTTAGGGGTTAATACTTTTATTATAGTTGCGTCAGTGTCCGGGAGCGGCGGTTTAGGGGTTAATAACTTTATTTAGTTGCGGCGGTGTAGGGGGGGACAGATTAGGGGTTAATATGTATAATGAAGCTTGCGGTGGGCTCCGGGAGCGGCGATTTAGGGGGTAATAAATGTATTTAGTTGCGGCGGTATAAAGGGGGACAGATTAGGGGTGTTTAGACTCGGGGTACATGTTAGGGTGTTAGGTGTAGACATCTCCCATAGGAATCAATGTGATGTCGGGCAGCAGCGAACATGAACTTTCGCTATGGTCAGACTCCCATTGATTCCTATGGGATCCGCCGCCTCCAGGGCGGTGGTTTGAAAACCAGGTACGCTGGGCCGGAAAAGTGCCAAGCGTAGCTGCTAGTTTTTTGATAACTAGCAAAAGTAGTCAGATTGTGCCGAACTTGTGTGCGGAACATCTGGATTGACGTAAGAATCGATCTGTGTCGGACTGAGTCCGGTGGATCAAAGCTTACATCACTAAATTCTACTTTTGCCGGTGTGTAGGGCTTGATAACTTAGGCGAATCAGCCTCGCCACAAATACGCTGCGGGAATTCCAGCGTATTTGAGGTTGACGGCTGCATAACTAGGCCTCAATATGTGAAATATGTGTCCTCTGAACAAATATAACAAGTCCCATCAACAGCAGAACAAGTGCCTATGAATCTAGTCCATTGTGTTATAGACAGAGGAATCTTGTGTTGTAGAACCATATTACTTATTGCATATTACATATTAGTTATTACATATTTCTTATTGCATATTACATATTAGTTATTACATATTACATATTTCTTATTACATATTACATATTAGTTATTACATATTACTTATTACATATTACTTTCATGGTTTTCCTATAAGTGGACTACAGGGAAGAATAAATCTGGTTAAATCCTAAAGTGTATTTCAGTTCTTTGAGAATTCCTAGAGAAGCTAATACCATACCCAGTATTTCAAGGGGAAGTACGTATTATTCATCAGCTCAATTGAAACTAAGCTCTAGAATTACCACTTCTATTTTTTGTCTAAAATTGATGTAGGTGGTGCTCAAGGATTGTGTGTTAAATTATATAATAATGTTGCTACAACAGTGTATTTTGTGACCAACAATTCATGGTCCAATTTATTTATCGGCAAAAACATTGTATGGATTGGATTGGAATGGAATGGATCTTTGGCTTCAGACTACAGGTTGAACTACTATAGCAGGGAAACACTTGTGAAATCCTACAAAAAACTACTATAAACAGTTGCTTCACAGTACTTATAAGGGTGGCGTTTTACAGATGTTTACAGAAGCAAAGTGAAACATGGCGGCTTTGTGTATGGGTGAAGACTTTTTAATATGTTTAAATGAGTTTTTTTATTCAATTAATAACATCAAGCCATGATCTGTGCATTAACAAGTTGATTTAATTTTGAGTAATTTAAAACTACCTAACACTTTATTACCATGATAAATAAAGATCTTTAAGTTGTGTACAAAATGGAAAGTGTCATTTGAACTATAATATTTTATTAAACCAGGAAATGATCATGTGTAAACTAGAACTGAGTATGCACACAAATGTTATTATTGAATTCATGTAACCAACCAAGATTTGCCGTTCAAAATTCTCCAAAATTGGGTGTTCAAGGGCTGTTAAATTAGAAATAAAGAAAATCCTGCAACAATCTGCTTGAAAACATTTCTTTAGATAAATGTATTGCTTTGTACTGAGCATGCAATTTAAAAAAAGTTTCCAATTTACCTCTATTAAACAAATTTGCTTCGTTCCCATGATTTTCTGTATTGAAAAGATACCTAGGTAGCATCTGGAACACTACATGGTAGGAAATAATGCTGCGCTCTAATGCTTTAGCAAATGGATAACATTCCTCCAAAACTGCTGCCGTATAGTGCTGCAGAAATATTGATAATAGGAGTAAAAAAGAAAGTTGTTTGTAATTGGTGCTCTATTTAAATCATGAAAGAACATTTTGAGATTTAATTTCCTTTTAAGAACAGTGATGTGAGACATCTTGTACGTCTCTTCTAACAGACTGGAATAGATGCAACTTATGACATTTCTGATGTCTCCAAGCCAAGGAACAAGTCCCGTTGTGAAAGAATAATTCAGGAACCACCGTTGGTTATCAGATTCTGTGCAGTAGAGCAAGGAGCGGCGTTCTGTAAAAGTCATTTTTTTAGGTAAATATCTATGCAGCCCTTTGTTTTATAAAACTAGCGCTAAGCTAATGTTATATAATTCTGCACTATATGCAGGATTATATTATATTATTTAGTATGTTTACTGGCCCTTTAAGGATAATGTCCCAGTTTCAGATAGATGATAGGGACTGTCTGCGATCTGCGCTAACCCCAGCCACTTCAGCCCGACACAGTGCAGCTGCTGTCTTGCTCCTCTTGAGTCACAAAACACCAATAAGCCAGTGCACACATATCCTTCTCCCTAGTTAATAAAGCCTCTGGGAAATGGTGTAAAGTATGAGATTTGAAGGTGCTGAAGTCAATAAAATACTGGACTTTTTCACAATTTCTATTTTATAAGACTATGGTCTATATTACAAGTGGAGCGCAATATGCAGTTTCACGAGTGTAAATGTGGGCTGGTATTACAAGTCAGGCTAAATGCGAATGCAACATCACTTTCGTATTGCCTGGATATCTTTGCGCTCACTAGAGCACGCTTCCATAGGTTCCAATACGAGCCTCGTTTTCATGTTTCATGCCATAAGACAAACCAACTAGCACAGCGCAGGGGGCAGTTTGCGCAACATTTGGCAGCAAAATAATAATATGAATATATACACATCAACACAAATATATATATGTATATAAACGTATATATACTGTATATATATATAGAGAGAGTAAAAACACAGTCCCCATTCACCTCTATGTAAATGCACTTTTAGTGCCGTTATTTTTTCTAACACCCCACATCACCTCAATTTAACCCCCTATAACTGCTTTAAATAAATAAAAATGCTCATCAGTGTTAATTTTGACGGCAGATTTCAATTTAGTCGTATTTTAGTCATCTGAATTGTTTTAGTTTTAGTCTAGTTTTAGTCGACTGAATCTCCAATACATTTTAGTCGACTAAATCTCCAGTAGAGGGGTTTAGTTAAAGTGTAATGCATTATTTAAGCATTTCACTATGATTTCCAAACTCATTATATACTCCAGGAGTAAATATAACACCTATTATTATTTATGGTATTAAGGTTTAAACATGCAATACATACACAGATTTAGCCATTGTGATATATATCGTCTTTATTAAACTTAAAATTAAATTAAACCAAGTTTCATAAACAAACAGAAGTGGAAACTGTAAACTGGATTGGCTGTAATGCATTTGCACATATTACCTAATATAAAAACTTTAACAGTTCTCTGTTAATAATTAAAACAAGTATCAAGTAACTCAACACAACAAAATGTTTCTGCCGCTAGCACAGGCACAGCATAACTTAAACCCATACTGGTGGGTTATGCTTATTTCTATAGGAAGAATCAGTTTAATGTTCACAAATTCAAAAAAATTTTGGCAACTTAATTAAGACTGCTCTAGAACTTCCAAACTCATTATATACTCCTGGCGTAAAGGTTTATTAACCTTTTTTATTTATGGTGTTAATGTTTGAACATGCAATACAGATTTAACAGATTTAACTGTTGTGGTATATAACATGTCTTTATTTATCCTAAAATTAAATAAAACCAAGTTTAGTAAATAAACAAGAAGATAGCCTTGCTTTTTTATTTTTACAAAAGAGCAGTAATTAGATATGGATTGATTATAACTTTGCATAAAGTGTTAATTATGACAGCAAATTTTGATTTAGTTTTAGTCATAGGGGCCTATCTATCAAGCTCCGGATAGAGCTTGAGGCCTTGTGTTTCTGGCGAGCCAGCAGGCTCGCCAGAAACACCAGTTATGAAGCAGCAGTCTAAAGACCACTGCTCTATAACGTGTCCGCCTGCTCTGAGCAGACGGACAGACATCGCTGCAATTCAACCCGATCAAGTACGATCGGGTTGATTGACACCCCCTGCAGGCGGCCGATTGGCCGCGAGTCTGCAGGGGGCGGTGTTGCACCAGCTGCTGGTGCAATGCTGAATACGGAGAGTGTATTGCTCTTCGTATTCAGCGAGGTCTGGCGGACCTGATCCGCACTGTCGGATCAGGTCCGCCAGACTTTGTTAAGTAGGGGCCAAAGTCTTTTGACTAAAATGCCATTTTAGTTTTAGTCTAGTTTTAGTCAACAACAAAAAAAACTGATGCTCATGTTGATTATTTATTTTAACCCCTTAACGACCAAGGACGTACGCCACACGTCCTCAAAAAAAATACAGTTAATGACCGAGGACGTGTGGCGTACGTCCTTGGTCTGGAAAGCAGCTGGAAGCGATCCTGCTCGCTTCCAGCTGCTTTCCGGTTATTGCAGTGATGCCTCAACATCGAGGCATCCGGCAATAACCCCCCTTGGCCATCCGATGCAGAGAGAGCCACTCTGTGGCCCTCTCTGTACCGGACATCGATGGCCGGTTTCGTTGGTGGGTGGGAGCCAGTCTGGGAGGCGGGTGGGCGGCCATCGATGGGCCGTATCATGTGGAGGGGGGCGGGATCGTGGGCGGGAACGCCGGGCACGCGCGCGGGTGCGCGCGCGTGCACGGGTAGGAAGCGGGTGGGAACCGCTACACTACAGAAAAGTGATGGGATTAAAGTGGCAGTGATTGCCAAATATATTTACATATATGTCAAAATAAGAGATCTGGGAGGGGTGGTGGGTTGGTCTTTTGGGGGGGGCAAGCTACACTACAGAAAATCATTTAAAAAAAAATAATAAAAACATATTTTACTATAAACTGGGTACTGGCAGACAGCTGCCAGTACCAAAGATGGCTACTAATAAGTTAGAGGGGGATGGGTAAAGAGCTGTTTGGGGGGTATCAGGGAGGTTGGTGGCTAAGGGGGGATCCTCCAGAGCAGCATATGTAAATATGCCTTTTTTTTTTATTTATTTTTTATCAAGGATAGCTTTTTTTTTAGTACTGGCAGACTTTCTGCCAGTACTTAACATGGCGGGGACAATTGTGGGGTGGGGGAGGGAAGAGAGCTGTTTGGGAGGGATCAGGGGGTGTAATGTGTCAGGTGGGAGGCTGATCTCTACACTAAAGCTAAAATTAACCCTGCAAGCTCCCTACATGCTACCTAATTAACCCCTTCACTGCTAGCCATAATACACATGTGATGCGCAGCGGCATTTAGCGGCCTTCTAATTACCAAAAAGCAACGCCAAAGCCATGTATGTCTGCTATTTCTCAACAAAGGGGATCCCAGAGAAGCATTTACAACCATTTGTGCCATAATTGCACAAGCTGTTTGTAAATGATTTCAGTGAGAAACCTAAAATTGTGAAAAATTTTACTTTTTTTTTTATTTAATCGCATTTGGCGTTGAAATGGTGGCATGAAATATACCAAAATGGGCCTAGATCAATACTTAGGGTTGTCTACTACACTACAATAAAGCTAAATTAACCCTACAAGCTCCCTACATGCTCCCTAATTAACCCCTTCATTGCTGGGCATAATACACGTGTGGTGCGCAGTGGCATTTAGCGGCCTTCTAATTACCAAAAAGCAACACCAAATCCATATATGTCTGCTATTTATGAAAAAAGGGATTCCAGAGAAGCATTTACAACCATTTGTGTCATAATTGCACGAGCTGTTTGTAAATAAATTCAGTGAGAAACCTAAAGTTTGTAACAAAATGTGTGAAAAAGTGAACAATTTTTTTTATTTGATCGCATTTGGCGGTGAAATGGTGGCATGAAATATACCAAAATGGGCCTAGATCAATACTTTGGGATGTCTTCTAAAAAAAAATATATACATGTCAAGGGATATTCAGGGATTCCTGGAAGATATCAGTGTTCCAATGTAACTAGCGCTAAGTTTGAAAAAAAGTGGTTTGGAAATAGCAAAGTGCTTCTTGTATTTATTGCCCTATAACTTGCAAAAAAAAGCAAAGAACGTGTAAACATTGGGTATTTCTAAACTCAGGACAAAATTTGGAAACTATTTAGCATGGGTGTTTTTTGGTGGTTGTAGATGTGTAACAGGTTTTGGGGGTCAAAGTTAGAAAAAGTGTGTTTTTTTCCATTTTTTCCTCATATTTTATATTTTTTTTATAGTAAATTATAAGATATGATGAAAATAATGGTATCTTTAGAAAGTCCATTTAATGGCGAGAAAAACGGTATATAATATGTGTGGGTACAGTAAATGAGTAAGAGGAAAATTACAGCTAAACACAAACACCACAGAAATGTAAAAATAGCCTTGGTCCCAAACGGTCAGAAAATGGAAAAGTGCTGTGGTCATTAAGGGGTTAAAGAACTGTCCTCTTTATTTGGGGGGGCATTTGGGGCAACTTATCATCATTAACCAGAGGTATGACATCTGGTTAATTGCGCTTAGCACAACGTGAAACTGCGATCTTGCAGGAGCAGTAACCAGCCACTTGTAATGGTTGGTTATTTAAAGTGCGCTCATAAAAATAGAGCTCCACTTGTAATCCAGCACAATATCATTTAGCATTGCTTTAGCTTTCAACAACATACTACCATTTCAGATGCCTTTCTTATGCAATACAGCACTTTAAAATGGTAAAAACAATGACTTAAACATAAATAAAGTGTGATGGGACAAAAATAGTGTTATTTTTTCTTTATTTTCAGTCATAGCACTTAGTTTGAGCTTATCACTGACTGATAGCGTGTGCCTTTATCTAACTGGAAACTAGTCATCTTTAAGGTCCCCGATATTCAAAACATTGACAGACCGTCAAGAAACTGCCTGCTTGGGTTAGCCGGCTTGCAGACCTGCAATGTATTAAAAAAAAAGATTCTGACTCACGAAGTGCCAACAAGTGGCTATCGGCTAGATTACGAGTCTTGCGTTAGGGTTAAAAAGCAGCGTTGAGAGGTCCCAACACTGCTTTTTAACACTCGTAATACCAGTGGGTGTTAAAAAGCAGTTGCAGGTACAGGTGTACCGCTCACTCTTTTGGCCAGACTCGAAAATACCGCAAATCCACTTACGTCAATTGCGTATCCTATATTTTCAATGGGATTTTCCTAACGCCGGTATTACGAGTCTTCCTAAAAGTGAGCGGTACACCCTCTACCTCCAAGATCCCTAACACATTTGAAAGTCAGTAGTTAAGAGTTTTATGGGCTAACGCCGTAGTATAAAACTATTAACTAAAGTGCTAAAAAGTACACTAACACCCATAAACTACCTATTAACCCCTAAACCGAAGCCCCCCCACTTTGCAAACACTAAAATAATTTTTTTAACCCCTAATCTGCCGAACCGTACATCGCCGCCACTATAATAAATATATTAACCCCTAAACTGCCACACTCTTGCCCCGCAAACACTAGTTACATTTTATTAAAACCCTAATCTGTCTTCCCTAACATTGCCGCCACCTACCTATATTTATTAACCCCTAATCTGCCGCCCCCAACGTCACCACCACTATATTAAATGTATTAACCCCTAAACCTAAGTCTAACCCTAACCCTAACACCCCCCTAACTTAAATATAATTTAAATAAATCTAAATAAAATTACTATTATTAACTAAATAATTCCTATTTAAAATTAAATACTTACCTATAAAATAAACCCTAAGATAGCTACAATATAACTAATAGTTACATTGTAGCTATCTCAGGGTTTATTTTTATTTTACAGGCAACTTTGTATTTATTTTAACTAGGTACAATAGTTATTAAATAGTTATTAACTATTTAATAGCTACCTAGTTAAAATAAAGACAAATTTACCTGTAAAATAAAACCTAACCTAAGTTACAATTACACCTAACACTACACTATAATTAAATTAATTCCCTAAATTAACTACAATTAAATGCAATTAAATACAATTATCTAAAGTATGAAAAAAACCAAACACTAAATTACAGAAAATAATAAAATTAGTACAAGTTTTTTAAACTAATTACACCTAATCTAATCCCCCTAATAAAATAAAAAGCCTGCCAAAATAATAAAAAGCCCTACCCTATAATAGATTACAAATAGCCCTTAAAAGGGCTTTTTGTGGGCATTGCCCCAAAGTAATCAGCTCTCTAACCTGTAAAAAAAAGTACAATACCCCCCCAACATTAAAACCCACCACCCACACACCCAACCCTACTCTAAAACCCACCCAATACCCCCTTAATAAAACCTAACACTACCCCTTGAAGATCACCCTACCTTGAGAAGTCTTCACCCAACCGGGCAGAAGTCCTCAACGAAGCCGGGCAAAGTGGTCCTCCAGACGGGCAGAAGTCTTCATCCAGACGGCATCTTCTATCTTCATCCATCCGGAGCGGAGCGGGTCCATCTTCAAGACATCCGACGCGGAGCATCCTCTTCATCCGGAGTCTTTTTACTAAATGACGGTACCTTTAAGTGACGTCATCCAAGATGGTATCCCTTCAATTCCGATTGGCTTAGAGAATTCTATCAGCCAATCAGAATTAAGGTAGAAAAAATCCTATTGGCTGATCCAATCAGCCAATAGGATTGAGCTTGCATTCTATTGGCTTTTTCAATCAGCCAATAGAATGCAAGCATTGCAAGCTCAATCCTATTGGCTGATTGCATCAGCCAATAGCATTTTTTCTACCTTAATTCCAATTGGCTGATAGAATTCTATCAGCCAATCGGAATTGAAGGGACACCATCTTGGATGACGTCACTTAAAGGTACCGTCATTTAGTAAGAAGACTCCGGATGAAGAGGATGCTCTGCGTCGGATGTCTTGAAGATGGACCCGCTCCGCTCCGGATGGATGAAGATAAAAAATGCCGTCTGGATGAAGACTTCTGCCTGTCTGGAGGACCTCTTCTTCCCGGCTTGGATGAAGACTTTTGCCCATCTGGAGGACGACTTCGCCTGGCTTCGTTGAGGACTTCGGCCCGGTTGGGTGAAGACTTCTCAAGGTAGGGTGATCTTCAAGGGGTTAGTTTTAGGTTTTATTAAGGGGTATTGGGTGGGTTTTAGAGTAGGGTTGGGTGTGTGGGTGGTGGGTTTTAATGATGGGGGGGATTGTATTTTTTTACAGGTTAAAGAGCTGATTACTTTGGGGCAATGCCCCGCAAAAAGCCCTTTTAAGGGCTATTTGTAATTTAGTATAGGGTATGGCTTTTTATTATTTTGGGGGGCTTTTTTATTTTATTAGGGGGATTAGATTAGGTGTAATTAGTTTAAAAAACTTGTAATTATTTTATTATTTTCTGTAATTTAGTGTTTTTTTTTCCGTACTTTAGATAATAGTATTTAGTTTTAATTCATTGTAGTTAATTTAGGGAATTAATTTAATTATAGTGTAGTGTTAATTGCAATTGTAACTTAGGTTGGGTTTTATTTTACAGGTAAATGTGTCTTTATTTTAACTAGGTAGCTATTAAATAGTTAATAACTATTTAATAACTATTGTAGCTAGTTAAAATAAATACAAAGTTGCCTGTAAAATAAAAATAAACCCTGAGATAGCTACAATGTAACTATTAGTTATATTGTAGCTATTTTAGGGTTTATTTTATAGCTAAGTATTTAGTTTTAAATAGGAATAATTTAGTTAATTATAGTAATTTTATTTAGATTTATTTAAATTATATTTAAGTTAGGGGGGTGTTAGGGTTAGACTTAGATTTAGGGGTTAATAACTTTAATATAGTGGCGGCGACATTGGGGGCGGCAGATTAGGGGTCAATAATTGTAGGTAGGTTGTGGCGACATTGGGGGCGGCAGATTAGGGGTTAATAAATATAATGTAGGTGTCAGCGATGTTGTGGGCAGCAGATTAGGGGTTCATAAGTATAATGTAGGTGGCTGCGGTGTCCGGAGCGCCAGATTAGGGGTTAATAAATATAATGCAGGTGTCGATGATGTCGGGGGCAGCAGATTAGGGGTTAATAAGTGTAAGATTAGGGGTGTTTAGACTGGGGGTTCATGTTAGGGTGTTAGATGTAGACATAACTTTTATTTCCCCATAGGAATCAATGGGGCTGCGTTAGGAGCTGAACACTGCTTGTTTGCAGGTGTTATGTTTTTTTTTCAGCCTGCTCTCCCCCATTTATTCCTATGGGGAAATCGTGCACGAGCACGTTTAGCCAGCTCACCGCTACCGTAAGCAGCGCTGGTATTACAGGGAGATGTGGAGCTAAATTTTGCTCTCCGCTCACTTTTCTGTGGCTTAAGCTGGGTTTATAAAAACCTGTAATACCAGAGCTGTTTGTAAGTGAGCGGTGAGCAGAAACTGCTCGTTAGCACCGCACAGCTTTACCGACAAAACTCGTAATTACCTGAATGTGTCTCCCATATGATATAGTAAGGATTGCAGCTTCTGCACATGTCTGCCCACATCGTCAATTGTCTGCAATCTCATCAGAAGGGGGGGGGGGCATTTTTGAAGTGTTCCTACATACAAAATAATACATAACTAATAATACATACCAAATAATGCATACCACATAATATATACCAAATAATACATAACCAAAAAATTAATTCATAACAAATAATACATAACAAAAAAATCAATACATACCAAATAATACATAACAAAAAATCAATACATACCAAATAATACATAATTATTAATACATACCAAATAACGCATACCAAATACATACCACATAATACATACCAAATAATACATACCAAATAATACATACCTAATAATACATACCAAATAGTACATAGCTAATGATACATACCTAATAATGTATACCAAATATTACATACCAAATGATACATACCACATTATACATACCAACTAATACATACCAAATAATACATACCTAATAATACATACCAAATAAAACATACCTAATAATACATACCAAATAATACATACCTAATGATACATACCTAATAATGCATACCTAATGATACATACCAAATAATACATACACAATAATACATACCAAATAATACATACCTAATGATATATACCAAATAATGCATACCAAATAATACATACCTAATGATATATTCCAAATAATACCAAATAATGCATACCTAATAATACATACCTAATAATACATACCTAATGATACATACCTAATAATACATACCAAATAATACATACCTAATAATACATACCAAATAAAACATACCTAATAATACATACCAAATAATACATACCAAATAATACATAACTAATGATACATATCTAATAATGCATAGCTAATGATACATACCAATTAAAACATACAAAATAATACATACTAAATAATACATACCTAATGATACATATCTAATAATGCATACCAAATAATACATACCAAATAATAAATACAAAATAATACATACCAAATAATACATACCTAATGATATATACAAAATAATACATACCAAATAATATATACCTAATAATACATACCTAATGATAAATACCTAATGATATATACCAAATAATACATACCTAATGATATATTCCAAATAATACATACCAAATAATACATACCTAATAATACATACCTAATGATACATACCTAATGATATATATCAAATAACACATACCTAATGATACATACTTAATAATACATACCAAATAATACATACCAAATAATACATACCTAATAATACATATCCAATAATACATACCAAATGATACATACCAAATAATACATACCTAATGATACATACCAAATAATACATACCTAATAATACATACCTAATAATACATACCTAATGATGCATACCTAATAATACATACAAAATAATACATATCATTACCTTATAATACATACCAAATAATACATACCAAATAATACATACCACATAATACATACACAATAATGCATACCAAATAATGCATACCTAATAATACATACCAAATAATACATACCTAATAATACATGCATAATGATACATACCAAATAATACATACCAAATAATACATAACTAAAAATATATACCTAATAATACATACCTAATAATACATACCTAATAATACATGCATAATGATACATACCAAATAATACATACCAAATAATACATAACTAAAAATACATACCAAATATTACATACCTAATAATACATATCTAATTATACATACCTAATAATACATACCAAATAATACATACCTAATAATACATGCATAATGATACATACCAAATAATACATACCTAATAATAAATACCTAATAATACATACCATTATCTAATAATACATACCAAATAATACATACCACAAAATACATACCTAATAATACATACCAAATAATACATACCTATTAAAACATATCTAATAATACAAACCAAATAATACTTACCAAATAATTCTTACCTAATAATACATACCTAGTAATATATACCAAATAATACATACCTAATAATACATACCTAATAATACATGACAAATAATACATATCAAATAATACATACCTAATAATATATACCAAATAATACATACCTAATGATACATACCAAATAATACATACCTAATAATACATACCAAATAATACATACCTAATAATGCATAACAAATAATACATACCTAATAATACATACCAAATAATACATACCTAATAATACATACCAAATAATACATACCAAGTAATACATACCAAATAATACATACCTAATAATACATACCAATTAATACATACCAAATAATACATACCTAATAATACATACCAAATAATACATACCTAATAATGCATACCTAATGATACATACCAAATAATACATAACTAATAATACATACCAATTAATACATACCAAATAATACATACCTAATAATACATACCAAATACATACCTAATAATACATACCTAATGATACATACCAAATAATACATACTTTATTATACATACCTAATAATACATACCTAATAATGCATACCAAATAATACATACCTAATAATACATACCTAATAATGCATACCAAATAATACATACCTAATAATACATACCAAGTAATACATACCTAATAATACATACCTAATAATACATGCCTAAGGATACATACCTAATAATACATACCTAATGATGCATACCTAATAATACATACCAAATAATACATACAATATAATACATACCACATAATACATACACAATAATACATACCTAATAATACATACCTAATGATGCATACCTAATAATACATACCAAATAATAAATACAAAATAATACATACCAAGTAATACATACCTAATGATATATACAAAATAATACATACCAAATAATATATACCTAATAATACATACCTAATGATAAATACCTAATGATATATACCAAATAATACATACCTAATGATATATTCCAAATAATACATACCAAATAATACATACCTAATAATACATACCTAATGATATATATCAAATAACACATACCTAATGATACATACTTAATAATACATACCAAATAATACATACCAAATAATACATACCTAATAATACATATCCAATAATACATACCAAATGATACATACCAAATAATACATACCTAATGATACATACCAAATAATACATACCTAATAATACATACCTAATAATACATACCTAATGATGCATACCTAATAATACATACAAAATAATACATATCATTACCTTATAATACATACCAAATAATACATACCAAATAATACATACCACATAATACATACACAATAATGCATACCTAATAATACATACCAAATAATACATACCTAATAATACATGCATAATGATACATACCAAATAATACATACCAAATAATACATAACTAAAAATACATACCTAATAATACATACCTAATAATACATACCTAATAATACATGCATAATGATACATACCAAATAATACATACCAAATAATACATAACTAAAAATACATACCAAATATTACATACCTAATAATACATATCTAATTATACATACCTAATAATACATACCAAATAATACATACCTAATAATACATGCATAATGATACATACCAAATACTACATACCTAATAATACATACCAAATATTACATACCATTATCTAATAACACATACCAAATAATACATACCACAAAATACATACCTAATAATACATACCAAATAATACATACCTATTAAAACATATCTAATAATACAAACCAAATAATACTTACCAAATAATTCTTACCTAATAATACATACCTAGTAATATATACCAAATAATACATACCTAATAATACATACCTAATAATACATGACAAATAATACATATCAAATAATACATACCTAATAATATATACCAAATAATACATACCTAATGATACATACCAAATAATACATACCTAATAATACATACCAAATAATACATACCTAATAATGCATAACAAATAATACATACCTAATAATACATACCAAATAATACATACCTAATAATACATACCAAATAATACATACCAAGTAATACATACCAAATAATACATACCTAATAATACATACCAATTAATACATACCAAATAATACATACCTAATAATACATACCAAATAATACATACCTAATAATGCATACCTAATGATACATACCAAATAATACATAACTAATAATACATACCAATTAATACATACCAAATAATACATACCTAATAATACATACCAAATACATACCTAATAATACATACCTAATGATACATACCAAATAATACATACTTTATTATACATACCTAATAATACATACCTAATAATGCATACCAAATAATACATACCTAATAATACATACCTAATAATGCATACCAAATAATACATACCTAATAATACATACCAAGTAATACATACCTAATAATACATACCTAATAATACATGCCTAAGGATACATACCAAATAATACATACCAAATAATACATAACTAAAAATACATACCTAATAATACATACCTAATAATACATACCTAATAATACATGCATAATGATACATACCAAATAATACATACCAAATAATACATAACTAAAAATACATACCAAATATTACATACCTAATAATACATATCTAATTATACATACCTAATAATACATACCAAATAATACATACCTAATAATACATGCATAATGATACATACCAAATACTACATACCTAATAATACATACCAAATATTACATACCATTATCTAATAACACATACCAAATAATACATACCACAAAATACATACCTAATAATACATACCAAATAATACATACCTATTAAAACATATCTAATAATACAAACCAAATAATACTTACCAAATAATTCTTACCTAATAATACATACCTAGTAATATATACCAAATAATACATACCTAATAATACATACCTAATAATACATGACAAATAATACATATCAAATAATACATACCTAATAATATATACCAAATAATACATACCTAATGATACATACCAAATAATACATACCTAATAATACATACCAAATAATACATACCTAATAATGCATAACAAATAATACATACCTAATAATACATACCAAATAATACATACCTAATAATACATACCAAATAATACATACCTAATAATACATACCAAATAATACATACCTAATAATACATACCAATTAATACATACCAAATAATACATACCTAATAATACATACCAAATAATACATACCTAATAATACATGCCTAATGATACATACCAAATAATACATACCTAATAATACATACCAATTAATACATACCAAATAATACATACCTAATAATACATACCAAATACATACCTAATAATACATACCTAATGATACATACCAAATAATACATACTTTATTATACATACCTAATAATACATACCTAATAATGCATACCAAATAATACATACCTAATAATACATACCTAATAATGCATACCAAATAATACATACCTAATAATACATACCAAGTAATACATACCTAATAATACATACCTAATAATACATGCCTAAGGATACATACCTAATAATACATACCTAATGATGCATACCTAATAATACATACCAAATAATACATACAATATAATACATACCACATAATACATACACAATAATACATACCTAATAATACATACCTAATAATACATACCAAGTAATACATACCTAATACTACATACCTAATAATACATGTCTATGGATACCTACTTAATAATACATACCGAATAAGGCATACCTAATAATACATACCAAATAATACATACCACATAATACATACCAAATAATACATACCAAATAATACATACCAAATAATACATACCAAATAATACATACCACATAATACATACACAATAATACATACCTAATAATACATACCTAATAATACATACCAAATAATACATACCTAATAATACATGCCTAATAATACATACCAAATAATACATACCAAATATTACATACCGCTACATTACTCCCTAACAGCTAACCCCTAAGTAAAAAAAAACAACAACCCACTACCAAACAAATCAACCCACAGATAGTCCTATCCTAAAACTGAAGTCCCCTTAAAAAAATCCTATACTAACACTAAGGGGGATATTTATCAAAGCGTCAACTATGTTGCATTCATTGGCGTCAATACGCTTGCCTAACATCGCCAAACATTGCAATCGCGGATTTGAATACGATCTCCATATTTATAAAAAAAAGCCGTCAAAAACATGCGCACCAAGTACGGGGAGATGAGCATCGGACTGTTGTTAACTAACAGTCATCGATAACACTGTTATTCGGGTTTTTCCCAAATTTATTTATATCAACTAAATTGCTACAAAGTACACTAACACCCATAAACTACCTATTAACCCTTAAACCGCCCCCCTTCCGCATCGCCATCGACTTCTTCCGCCTGGATGGATGAAGACATCTCCGTCTGGATGGATGAAGACATCTCAACGCTGCTTTTTAAGGCTAACGCAAGACTTGTGATCTAGCCGAAAGATAGTAGCATATTTATTTTGTAATAAAATAACTGCAATAAATACTTATGAGGGTTTAAAGTTGGCCGGTGTGGGGTGTTAGAAAAACTGCACTGAAAAGTACCTTTACATTGCAGTCTATGGGCACTGGGTGTTACCAGTAAATATATATGTTTATGCTTATATATATTTACGTGTTAATATGTGTATATACTCATATTAACACATAAATATATATAGAAATTGTATATAGAAAAGTGGATGGATCAAAATAAGGGACATCCAAAAGACCAAGGGTATAGCACACATCTAAAATTATTCACAGGGACAGTTTGATAAATGCAAAAAATATACTTTATGTAAACATGAATATAAAAATTGGAACATGCATATATACAAAAACATCAAGACAGACAGACAAACAAAACACATGGGCCCCACACAAAAGAGCAAAACAAGCCGGCTTAGAGAGTTTCATATGGTGCACCTGTGATGAAACCAATCTCGCCACTGTACATTGGAGGGCCTGTTATGGAACATTCTTTGGGCTGGAGGTACATGGGCTTAAGGATACCCAGAGACTGCATGGAAATATGGAATTTTATATGCTGGACACCCCATGTACTTTCATAACTCTGTCTTATGTCTATGTCACCCTGTATCCATAAATACAGGATGGGTACAGGGTGTGAGTGCACCTTTTGGGAGCAATTGTGACTCTATAAACCAAGTGGGCATAAAAGACTTTATAGCTAATAAGAACTGTTCCTATATTCTGTAATAAGATGTATTCTATGTATGTTTAAGATCTGATTGTGTCTCATGAGTCTGTCTAGGTAAACTGATTGTGTTTTGTGTGATTATGTTAACTAGACTGCCCAACATCAGATTGTCTGAGTACTTAATATGTTAATCTGTTTTAACTGTGAATAGACAATTCTTAGAGCTTTGATGCATTGTTCATATGTTTGCTTTACTGTTTAACCAATGCCCTCTGTAACCTGAAGCCAGGGTTATATTCAACCCCCCCATCTGGGGTCAAAACCTGTATAAATACTAGGCATCTAGCCTTTAATAAATGACATTCTGTTTTAAACCTGAAATGTGGAGCTTGGTCTCATGTTTGAGGGGAAACTGATCGGGGTTGTGAATTGCTGATTCTGTATGCAGGACATTGTTCATCTGGTATTAACCTTGGTATCCTGTTGGTACCGTAACATTGGTGGCAAGCAATGGGATTGATCCTACAGCCAGAAGGACAGCTACAGGAGACACCATTCCGTGGATTTACAAGTTGGGGGCAACGCATGTCCCAGTACAGCGACCCTAAAAGCAACAGAATGGAACCAGCAATGTATATGAGGAGGAGGACCTGGATGGCCGGGATGCATTAAGGAAAGGCATCTGGTACCAGGCCCTGGATAATGTACAATACCAGCAGGGTAAGAGTCTCCCCAGTGAAGAGCAGCGGTTGCAGAAGCAAGTGGCCCTGCGGATGCCCTTCCTGGGAGAGCAGCCCCTGGAGGAATGGGTGAAGGAACTAGAGCACCGGGTATGGCAGGAGCTATGGCTGGAGGATGCCTACCAGGCGCTGTGGTGGTATATGGCACAGTATATACCCTGGACAGCCGAGCATGACAAGCCAGAGGGAGAGGAGTTTGATGGTCCCGGCTTGTTATGGGAGTCCTTTGCAGAGCCTGACTTTGGGAGCCCTGCGCAGACCAGACTTCAGGACATTTTCTATGAGAGGGAGGCTAGGCATGACTGGGCTGACCCCCATGAAGTAGAGCCAGACCTGGCTCACTTAGCAGCCCTGGAGTGGGAACTGGAGCAGGACTACCAAGATCTCTTCCACTCCATTGGGAAGGCTCAGCAGGACAGCAAGGTGAAAGACCCAGATCCAGACCCATTCAGCTGGGAAGATATTGTGGAGATTTACTGGGAAGGACCCCAGGTGGCCGGTGGAGATGGGACCGAGGTCTCTCCACCGGTCCTGCAGGGAATTGGGAGCCCAGACTCCATTCCCCAGCGGCAGGCTGAGTTACAGGGGGCAGAGACAGTTGGTCCTGTCCCCCAGCAGCAGAGGAATATACAGGGAATTGGGAGCCCAGATTCCATTCCCCAGCGGCAGGCTGCGTTACAAGGGGTAGGGACAGTTGGTCCTGTCCCCCAGCAACAGGGCTGTTTAGCCAAAGGGGAGATGATCGGTCTCCCCCTCCAGCAACCAGGCTCCCACCAGGCTACTTCCATGGTAGTGCTGGCACCCGGGCAGAGTACAGCTGGTCTCTGCCCACCTCGCAACCTACCAATTCAGCGTGCCAGTCCCCCACACAGCTGTGGTGAGGCACCTGGACATGGACAAGTTTTCCCCATACTCAGGTGTAGTAACCATTTATTGTGGGTGGGCTGTACTACTAATTGTGTTTTCAGGGTGGGTTGCTGGACTAACCAGGGCACTGACCGGCAGGAGGTCAGATACCCTGTTAGTCTGTTTGGAAAAGGGGAGAGATGTGACGAAACCAATCTCGCCACTGTACATTGGAGGGCCTGTTATGGAACATTCTTTGGGCTGGAGGTACATGGGCTTAAGGATACCCAGAGACTGCATGGAAATATGGAATTTTATATGCTGGACACCCCATGTACTTTCATAACTCTGTCTTATGTCTATGTCACCCTGTATCCATAAATACAGGATGGGTACAGGGTGTAAGTGCACCTTTTGGGAGCAATTGTGACTCTATAAACCAAGTGGGCATAAAAGACTTTATAGCTAATAAGAACTGTTCCTATATTCTGTAATAAGATGTATTCTATGTATGTTTAAGATCTGATTGTGTCTCAGGAGTCTGTCTAGGTAAACTGATTGTGTTTTGTGTGATTATGTTAACTAGACTGCCCAACATCAGATTGTCTGAGTACTTAATATGTTAATCTGTTTTAACTGTGAATAGACAATTCTTAGAGCTTTGATGCATTGTTCATATGTTTGCTTTACTGTTTAACCAATGCCCTCTGTAACCTGAAGCCAGGGTTATATTCAACCCCCCCATCTGGGGTCAAAACCTGTATAAATACTAGGCATCTAGCCTTTAATAAATGACATTCTGTTTTAAACCTGAAATGTGGAGCTTGGTCTCATGTTTGAGGGGAAACTGATCGGGGTTGTGAATTGCTGATTCTGTATGCAGGACATTGTTCATCTGGTATTAACCTTGGTATCCTGTTGGTACCGTAACAGCACCATAGTAATTAAAAATCAGCAATCAATCTGGATGTTAGTAGCAAGCGAGTAAGTACTCAAAATGTAAGCTCCATTTGTATAGACCAGACAGAAAGTGTCCACATGAGCACCAAGGGAGACCAACAGGCTAATGTCAGGCAGACTGCTGTTAGCAATGCCAACTCCTCAGACCGCCATCAGCACATAGCCTACTCCACTGGTCTAGGATGAAATACCTGTTTTTTTGCTTATATCTGGTGTCCCAAGGTATCACGGCTCACTCCACTTCAACACGGTCACCAATTATGGATCCAGAGACAGTAAGGGGACCCACGGAATAAGAACTGCACACCTACATGTCCTTTAGCATGTTTTGCTCCTTTTAAATTGCAGCGGGGGGCTTCTTCCGGGTGATGATGTCAAATGAAGAGTGCATCCTTTTATTGACCATCTGGGTCATGTAACGATATTCATCATTTTGCAGCTGATTTGTTAAAGTGCAATACAGAATGTTCGCTATTTCAATCATTTCAAAAGATGAACACTATCGATCAAACTTGTTGAAATGCTGATAATAAATGAGGACAAAAACAGGACCTACACAGATTAAACAAAAATTAACCGTGTGAATAACTTAATACTGAATATGTACAAAATATAAAAAATGTATAAATTAAAGAAGCAAAAACATTTAATTAATTTCTCAATTTATCAAATATGGTTCATTCTCCCTACATGAAATGGATAAATGCATGTATAACTATATTCAGAAAATAATACATTTTTACTATTTTTGCAAATGCTTTACTCCTGAGTCTTCAAACTTCATAAATGCAGAGGAAATGAAGGCAAGAGGAAGGGATACTAACAAAGAGACTAACAAGTTTAGATCTTTACTTACACTAACATTTTGGCAAACGAGGCAAATTCCATATTCTCATTGAGTCCTATTGGGGACAGTGTTTGTAGATTAAAAATCCACCTTTTTTCCTTTTGTAGTAATATAGTGTCAATGTTTCCCCCTCGTCTGCTCTGCTTAACATGTTCAATTCCAATGAGTTCCAAACCGTCCAGCTTGGACTCATGGTGCTGTGCAAAGTGTCTGGCAATTGGGCTATACATATTTAGATACTTGATATCATCTCTGTGCTCAGTACAATTAATGAACAATTTAATTTTATATGTTGTTCCTGTGGTGGTACAAAAAGTTTTTGTCCTTTTGACAAATTCACAACATACACAGTGATTGCACGGAGAGCATCCAGCAATTCTTTGTGCTTGGACTGTCAGCCAATTGCCTGGTGTAGTCTTAGTAAATTCACTTTTAATCAGAAGGTTTTTTAGGTTGTTTGCTCTACGTGCAGTCATCTGCACCACCACAGGAACAACATATAAAATTAAATTGTTCATTAATTGTTCAACAACTGGGGTCATCTATCTCCTATCATGTTCGTGCCCATGTTTTTACGTGGGGAAAATGTATAGGGAATTTAGATCACGCATTACTGAGCACAGAGATGATATCAAGTATCTAAATATGTATAGCCCAATTGCCAGACACTTTGCACAGCACCATGAGTCCAAGCTGGACGGTTTGGAACTCATTGGAATTGAACATGTTAAGCAGAGCAGACGAGGGGGAAACATTGACACTATATTACTACAAAAGGAAAAAAGGTGGATTTTTAATCTACAAACACTGTCCCCAATAGGACTCAATGAGAAGATGGAATTTGCCTCTTGTTTGCCAAAATGTTAGTATAAGTAAAGATCTAAACTTGTTAGTCTCTGTGTTAATATCCCTACCTCTTGCCTTAATTTCCTCTGCGTTTATGAAGTTTGAAGCCTCAACAGTAAAGCATTTGCAAAAATAGTAAAAATGTATTATTTTCTGAATATAGTTATACATGCATTTATAAATTTTATGTAGGGAGACTGAACCATATTTGATAAATTGAGAAATTAATTAAATGTTTTTGCTTCTTTAATTTATTAATTTATTTATATTTTGTACATATTCAGTATTAAGTTATTCACACGGTTAATTTTTGTTTAATCTGTGTAGGTTTGTGTATATGTTGGTTATTGTAGTGGTGCATTGTGGTGGTATAGGGGTTATTGGGCTGGGGGGTTATGGAGGTTTAAGGTTTAAGTAGTGTAGAGGTTATTGACGTAGGGGGATATGGCAGTAGTGGTTATTGCGGTGGGGGTCTTGGTGGTATAGGGGTTAAGTAGTGTTGGAGTTATTGCAGTGAGGGGTTGTGGTGGTAGAGGGGTTAAGTAGTGTAGGGCTTATTGACATAGGGGATGTGGCAGTAAAGAGGTTAAGAAGTGTAGGGCTTATTGACATAGGAGGATGTGGCAGTAAAGGGGTTAAGTAGTGTAGGGGTTATTGCGGTTGGGTTTTATGGCGATATAGGGGTTAAGTAGTGTAGGGGTTATTGTGGTGGGGTTTTATGGTGATATAGGGGTTAAGTAGTCTAGTGTTTATTGCTGTGGGCGTTGTGGTGGTAGAGGGGTTAAATAGTGTAGAGGTTATTGCAGTGGGGGGTCATGGTGGTATAGGGGTTAAGTAGTGTAAGGCTTATTAGAGTTTTTTATGGTGGTATGGGGGTTAAGTAGTGTAAGGGTTATTATGTGGGGGATTGTGGTGGTAGAGGGGTTAAGTAGTGTAGGTTTTATTGCGAGGGAGGGTTTTGGTGGTAGAGGGGTTAAGTAGTGTAGGAGTTATTGCAGTGGGGAGTTATGGTGGTATAAGGAATAAGTAGTAGGGGTTATTGCGGTGGGGGTTGTGGCGGTATAGGGGTTAAGTAGTGTAGGGTTTATTTTTGTGGAGGGATTTGGTGGTATAGGGGTTAAGTAGTGTAGTTACACATCAGGCTCCTCACTTACATATGGCAGCTAATTGATTCAGTATTAAAAGCAAACAAAAAAACCCAAAAAAGCTATCATTTAACTTTACTTAATTTTGATAAAAAAGAGCGCCACAAACTGAACTGCCAACTTAAATGTAAGACTGCAAGACGTGGTAACATATACACAAGTTTGGTCAGGTATGTGTTTGCAGTCTTTCGCTCTATACCTGCAGAATTTATATTATCGATTTTTTATGCTGTTTTATGTTAGTAGGCAACACATGTTTATATGTTTATATTATATATTGTATTTATTGCGGGCTATTAATTAAACAAAACTTGTTGCCTATATATATAGCAATAATTTGAAACACGCCATAGGAAATATTGTTACAAAATTACTATATATATCAATGTAAAATAACGTGTAATAATTTTATGCTGATTATTGCTTGCAAAACAACTATTTAGTGTTTTTATTATTTTTATTTTATGAGATTGGACAATAAAGTGATATTATTTTTTAACACATTGTATATTTGGAATTTCCTCTTGCTGTATACAGTGCTGTTTATACATCTTTTTACAATTTTTATAATTTTATAAATAACATTGTCGTAATCTCCAAACACTTAGGCCTAGATTACAAGTAGAGCGATAATTTATTGTGCTCCTGCAGGTGCACAACAAATAAGCAGCCATCACAAGTGTCTGGTTATTGCTACTGCGTGCTTGCTGTAGCAATTAGCGCTAAAAAAATCACTAGGTGTCAGACCTCTGGTTAATTTTATAAATGTCCCCAATTGCCCCCTAAAAATCTGGAAGAAATGTTCAGTTCACGCTATTATTGTTTAAAGAGTGCGACAGCATTGCGATGAGCTTACATGTCAGACAGGTTACCTTATCGTTTTTTACTGTAATATCCATGATAAAACAAAGCATATTAGTGAAGTATTATAGAGACGAAAATTAAAAATCAAGATTCCATGATGTGTACACAACACAAGCTCCAAAGGAATGATTTGTAATTCTGTTCTCCACAGTACTTATGGAAAACTTCAGAGCACACATTTGTAGAACTTTAAATGGACACTGAACCCAAGTTTTTTCTTGTTTCAGATAGGGCATGTAATTTTAAACAATTTTCCAATTTACTTTTATCACCAATTTTTCTTTGTTCTCTTGGTATTCTTAGTTGAAAGCTTAACCTAAAAGGTTCATATGCTAATTTCTTAGACCTTGAAGGCTACCTCTTAAGAATGCATTTTAACAGGTTTTTCACCACTAGAGGGTGTTAGTTCATGTTTTTCATATAGATAACACTGTGCTCATGCACGTGAAGTTACCTGGGAGCCATCACTGATTGGCTAAATTGCAAGTCTGTCAAAAGAACTGAAATACAGGGGCAGTTTGCAGAGGCTTGGATACAAGATAATCACAGAGGTAAAAAATATATTAATATAACTGTGTTGGTTATGCAAAACTGGGGAATGGGTAAAAAAGGCATTATCTATCTTTTAAAACAATAATAATTCTGGTGAAGACTGTCCCTTTAAGCAACTTTCTAATTTACTCATATTATTAATGTTTCTTCGTTCTCTTGCTATCTTTATTTGAAAAGAATTACGCCTAAAAAAATTTTGGTTCAGTCCTCTGGACAGCACTTTTTTATTGGTGGATGAATTTATCCACCAATCAGAAAGAACAACCCAGGTTGTTCACCAAAAATGGGCCGGCATCTAAACTTACATTCTTGCAGTTCAAATAAAGAAACCAAGGCCTAGATTTAGAGTTTTGTCGGTAAAGACCCGCGTAGCTAACGCCGGCTTTTTTCTGGCCGCACCATAAAAATAACTCTGGTATTGAGAGTCCACATAAAGGCTGTGTTAGGCTCCAAAAAAGGAGCGTAGAGCATTTTTAACGCAGCTTCAACTCTCGATACCAGAGTTGCTTAGACAAGCGGCCAGCCTCAAAAACGTGCTCGTGCACGATTCCCCCATAGGAAACAATGGGGCTGTTTGAGCTGAAAAAAAACCTAACACCTGCAAAAATGCAGCGTTCAGCTCTTAACGCAGCCCCATTGTTTGTTATGTGTAAACACTTCCTACGTCTGCACCTAACACTCTAACATGTACCCCGAGTCTAAACACCCCTAACCTTACACTTATTAACCCCTATTCTGCCGCCCCCGCTATCGCTGACCCCTGCATATTATTATTTACCCCTAATCTGCCGCTCCGTAAACCGCCGCTACTTACATTATCCCTATGTACCCCTAATCTGCTGCCCCTAACACCGCCGACCCCTATATTATATTTATTAACCCCTAATCTGCCCCCCACAACGTCGCCTCCACCTGCCTACACTTATTAACCCCTAATCTGCAGAGCGGACCGCACCGCTACTGTAATAAAGTTATTAACCCCTAATCCGCCTCACTAACCCTATAATAAATAGTATTAACCCCTAATCTGCCCTCCCTAACATCGCCGACACCTAACTTCAAACATTAACCCCTAATCTGCCGACTGGAGCTCACCGCTATTCTAATAAATGTATTAACCCCTAAAGCTAAGTCTAACCCTAACACTAACACCCCCCTAAATTAAATATAATTTTAATCTAACAAAATTAATTAACTCTTATTAAATAAATTATTCCTATTTAAAGCTAAATACTTACTTGTAAAATTAATCCTAATATAGCTACAATATAAATTATAATTACATTGTAACTATTTTAGGATTAATATTTATTTTACAGGCAACTTTGTAATTATTTTAACCAGGTACAATAGCTATTAAATAGTTAAGAACTATTTAATAGTTACCTAGTTAAAATAATTACAAAATTACCTGTCAAATAAATCCTAACCTAAGTTACAATTAAACCTAACACTATACTATCATTAAATTAATTAAATAAAATACCTACAATTACCTACAATTAAACCTAACACTACACTATCAATAAATTAATTAAATACAATATCTACAAATAACTACAATGAAATAAACTAACTAAAGTACAAAAAATAAAAAAGAACTAAGTTACAAAAAATAAAAAAATATCTACAAACATAAGAAAAATATTACAACAATTTTAAACTAATTACACCTACTCTAAGCCCCCTAATAAAACAACAAAGACCCCCAAAATAAAAAATGTCCTACCCTATTCTAAATTACTAAAGTTCAAAGCTCTTTTACCTTACCAGCCCTGAACAGGGCCCTTTGCTGGGCATGCCCCAACAAGTTCAGCTCTTTTGCCTGTAAAAAAAACATACAATACCCCCCCCAACATTACAACCCACCATCCACATACCCCTAATCTAACCCAAACCCCCCTTAAATAAACCTAACACTAAGCCCCTGAAGATCTTCCTACCTTGTCTTCACCATACCAGGTTCACCGATCGGTCCTGAAGAGCTCCTCCGATGTCCTGATCCAAGCCCAAGCGGGGGGCTGAAGATGTCCATGATCTGGTAGAAGTCTTCATCCAAGCGGGGCAGAAGAGTTCTTCCATCCGATTGAAGTCTTCATCCAAGCGGGGCAGAAGAGGTCTTCCATCCGATTGAAGTCTTCATCCAGGCGGCATCTTCTATCGACATCCATCTGGAGCGGAGCGGCAGCATCCTGAAGACCTCCGACGCGGAACATCCATCCTGGCCGACGACTGAACGACGAATGACGGTTCCTTTAAATGACGTCATCCAGGATGGCGTCCCTCGAATTCCGATTGGCTGATAGGATTCTATCAGCCAATCGGAATTAAGGTAGGAATATTCTGATTGGCTGATGGAATCAGCCAATCAGAATCAAGTTCAATCCGATTGGCTGATCCAATCAGCCAACCAGATTGAGCTCGCATTCTATTGGCTGTTCCGATCAGCCAATAGAATACGAGCTAAATCTGATTGGCTGATTCCATCAGCCAATCAGAATATTCCTACCTTAATTCCGATTGGCTGATAGAATCCTATCAGCCAATCGGAATTCGAGGGACGCCATCCTGGATGACGTCATTTAAAGGAACCGTCATTCGTCGTTCAGTCGTCGGCCAGGATGGATGTTCCGCGTCGGAGGTCTTCAGGATGCTGCCGCTCCGCTCCAGATGGATGTCGATAGAAGATGCCGCCTGGATGAAGACTTCAATCGGATGGAAGACCTCTTCTGCCCCGCTTGGATGAAGACTTCTACCGGATCATGGACATCTTCAGCCCCCCGCTTGGGCTTGGATCAGGACATCGGAGGAGCTCTTCAGGACCGATCGGTGAACCTGGTATGGTGAAGACAAGGTAGGAAGATCTTCAGGGGCTTAGTGTTAGGTTTATTTAAGGGGGGTTTGGGTTAGATTAGGGGTATGTGGGTGGTGGGTTGTAATGTTGGGGGGGGGGTATTGTATGTTTTTTTTACAGGCAAAAGAGCTGAACTTCTTGGGGCATGCCCCGCAAAGGGCCCTGTTCAGGGCTGGTAAGGTAAAAGAGCTTTTAACTTTAGTAATTTAGAATAGGGTAGGGCATTTTTTATTTTAGGGGGCTTTGTTGTTTTATTAGGGGGCTTAGAGTAGGTGTAATTAGTTTAAAATTGTTGTAATATTTTTCTTATGTTTGTAGATATTTTTTTATTTTTTGTAACTTAGTTCTTTTTTATTTTTTGTACTTTAGTTAGTTTATTTCATTGTAGTTATTTGTAGGTATTGTATTTAATTAATGTATTATTACAAAAACAAACATAGTGCAATAAAGCTACTATATAGTGGAAATAAAGGTGTTAAACTCACCAACTGAGATCCTGAGCCGTAATACCAGTCAAGACTGGTCAAGACAGTCTTGAGAAAGGTCTTTTGTGGACCGAAACGCGTAGATACTGGTATTACGGCTCAGGATCTCAGTTGGTGAGTTTAACACCTTTATTTCCACTATATAGTAGCTTTATTGCACTATGTTTGTTTTTGTACCATTCTATAGGTCAAGATGGCATCACTAAAGTTCTAATACATCACCAATACATTCCCTAAGAAGAGGATCAACATTTAGGAATCTTATAACTATACTTGTTTGGATGTTTTTCAAGCACCACTAATTTATTTTGGGATAATTTGTTTTATTTGAATATCCCAGGGACATACTAAACATTCACTAAGGCATTTTTTTTTGGTGTACACCCCACCATAATCTATATATCTATATATTTTTAACCTTGTTTCAGAATTTTTTCCACCTTTTTTGATATTTCATTTTTAATTTTTAAATTTTTCATTTTTTCATTTTTTCAGTCTTTTTTGCCCACAGTTGAAATAGCACATTTTGGGAATTTAAAATTTTGTTTCCATTTTTGATTTCACATTTTTGATTTCACATTTTTTTCACATTCACAGAGTGATCACTTTAATATACTTTAATATACATAATTTGAATACAACATTATTGGAATCAGTTCGACACATATAGGATCATTACCCCTTTTTTTGGACTCTCAGGACTAAGAACTATACCCAATTGGACACTTTTTTCCATGGACACATAATGGTACCATTAGTTTGTTTTTAAAGTTTTCTTTGTGAATATATTGTATTTTATGCTGCTCTAATTGTTAAGGATTTTAAATGTTTTATGCTTATTAAATGTTATGATCTAAGTTTATAGGCACATTTGACATACCCTATCTTCGATTTTTACTTTTATTAAACATACGTCAAGTTAGGCCCATCTGATTAACGCATTATAGATGGTATACCAATCGTGGACACCATATTTAAGCCACATACCCTTCCTTAGGGTACTGTAGCGCTGTACTCACCTAGCACTTTATTACATTTCTACTCTAAACTAGCATCCTTTAGCTTTGTGTATCATACTAATGCCAGGTTAGTAACCAAGTCAGAAGAAGACTTTTGTGCACAATGGGCTTAATTTATCAAATGTCGAGTGGACATGATTCGCTGTAGTAAATTATGTCTGCTGTACATAGCTGCAGGCGCACAGCATATGCTGTCCGTATTTATCATTGCACAAGTATTTCACCATTTCTTAAAGAGAAATGAAACCAAAAAATATGCTTTGTGATTCACACAGGGCATACAATTTAAAAAAGTTTCCAATTTGGTTCTATTATTAAATTAGCTTCTTCCCATTATATTCTGTGTTAAAGAGATGCCAAGGTAGGCATCTGAAGCCCTATATGACAGGAAATATGGCTGCCAGTAGTGCTCTTGCAAATGGATGACATTTTTGCAAAACTGCTGCCATATAGTGCTCCAGAAATGGGCCAGCTTCTAAGCATACATACCTGATTTTCAACAAAAGACACTAAAAGACTGAATAACAATTAATAATAGAAGTAAATTGGAAAGATATTTAAAATAATACGCTCTAAATAAATCATGAAAGAACAATTTTGGGCTTGATATCCCTTTTACTTTAATTTCAGGCGAGCCTGAAACGATGGTCCTCCGAAGCAGCAATCGCTGCTTGATAAAGGGAGCCCTTAGGCGAGAATTTTAGATCATCTTAGCGGAGAACGTTACATCATCTTACTTTACATCATCTTACTTTACATCATCTTAGCGGAGAACTTTACATCATTTTAGTGCAGGACTTTATATCACCTAAGAGGAGAACTTTGCATCATCTTAGTGGAAAACCTTACATCATCTTGAAGGAGAAATTTACATCATCTTAGAGGAGAATTTTACATCATCTTAGCAGATAACTTTACATCATCTAGGCGGAGAACTTTACATCATCTAGGCGGAGAACTTTACATCATCTTAGAGGAAAACTTTAAATCATCTTAGCAGAGAACTTTAAATCATCTTAGCAGAGAACTTTACATAATCTTAGAGGAGAACTTTACATCATCTTAGTGGTGAATTTTATATCATCTTAGCAGAGAACTTTACATAATCTTAGAGGAGAACTTTACAACATTTTAGTAGAGAAATTGACATAATCTTAGAGTAGAACTTTACATCATCTTAGTGGAGAACTTTACATAATCTTAGAGTAGAACTTTGCATCATCTTAGCGGAGAACTTTACATCATCTTAGAGGAGAATTTTATATCATCTTAGAGGAGAACTTTACATCATATTAGAGGAAAACTTTACAACATCTTAGTAAAGAATGTTTCTTCATCTTAGAGGAGAACTTTACATCATCTTAGAGGAGAACTTTACATCATCTTAGAGGAGAACTTTAGATCATCTTAGAGGAGAAATTTACATCATTTTAGAGGAAAACTTTAGATCATCTTAGAGGAGAACTTTAAATCATCTTAGAGGAAAACTTTTCATCATCTTAGATGAGAACTTTAGATAATCTGGTTCTATGTATTAAGAGAAAGCCAAAAAGCAGTCATCCATAGTAAGCTTTATTGGCTTATGTTTCTGTGACTATCTCAGGCTCATCCTAAGCAGCTTTGCTTGACCCTGTTTTATTGTGACTGACCTAAAGTGTGACCCCCACATCCCTGAGAATAAACTCTGATTAATACTTACAGGAAGCTGGTGATATTTGTTGCAGCTGCTGGGTATTGAGAATGTGAATTTACTGATTTATAGGCACAGCACTACAATAAGAGGTCTATCCAGTTTCACTGGCATCACCAGTTGCTATGGTATTCTATGTAGCATTTTATAATTATTATTATCAATTCCAGATTCCATAGCGCTGGGTACATATAGACACTGGTACATAGTGATAAAGAAATACAGGTGCACAAACCAGACTAAACTAAACAAACAAATACAGAAGGAGGGCCCTGCTGCAAACAGCTGATCCAATAAATCTCACACATCTCACCATTCTTTAGCGAATCTGCTGACAGGATTAACAGAAACCGTTGGAGAAGCTGCAGTGATTTGTCAGTTTTAGAGAATCAGCAACATAGAATAACATAGGAGCTGGAGAATATGAAGAGAACGCTTAGTAAATTCTGCCCACTGTGGCACAACATTTTAATATGACTTTTTCAAGCAATTCATCTCTGTTATAATATCAGAGACTGGAAAATTTGTAATACAGAAATACTATCTGTGTCACTACAGAATAACCCTTGCTCTTGATATTGCAGAGCATCTCACCCTGATACAGACATACCCTATATGAATAGATGGAGCTATCTGTGCCACTACAGAATAACCCTTGCTCTTGATATTGCAGAGCATCTCACCCTGATACAGACATACCCTATATGAATAGATGGAGCTATCTGTGCCACTACAGAATAACCCTTGCTCTTGATATTGCAGAGCATCTCACCCTGATACAGACATACCCTATATGAATAGATGGAGTTATCTGTACCACTCGGGAACAACCCTTGCTCCTGACATTGCAGAGCATCTCACCCTGAAACAGACATAACCTATATGTATAAATGGAGCGATCTGTATCACTAGGTAATAAGCCTTACTCCTAACATTGCAGACTATCTCACCCTGATACAGATATAACCTTTATGTATAGATGGAGTCATGGAGCTATCTGTACCACTAGGTAATAAGCTTACTCTTGACTTTGCAGAGCATCTCACCCTGATACAGTCATAACCTATATGTATAGAAATAGTCAGGGAGCTATCTGTAGCACTTGTGAATAAGCCTTACTCCTGACATTGCAGATTATCTCACCCTGATAGAGGTATAACCTTTATGAATAGATGAAGCTATCTGTAGCATTAGTGAATAAACCTTACTTCTGACATTGCAGATTATCTCACCCTGTATGTATGTATATGTATAGATGAAGCTATCTGTAGCACTAGTGAATAAACCTTACTCCTGACATTGCAGATTATCTCACCCTGTATGTATGTATATGTATAGATGAAGCTATCTGTAGCACTAGTGAATAAGCCTTACTCCTGACATTGCAGACTATCTCACCCTGATAGAGGTATAACCTTTATGTATAGATGAAGCTATCTGTAGCACTAGTGAATAAACCTTACTTCTGACATTGCAGATTATCTCACCCTGTATGTATGTATGTATATGTATAGATGAAGCTATCTGTAGCACTAGTGAATAAACCTTACTCCTGACATTGCAGATTATCTCACCCTGTATGTATGTATATGTATAGATGAAGCTATCTGTAGCACTAGTGAATAAACCTTACTCCTGACATTGCAGACTATCTCACCCTGATAGAGGTATAACCTTTATGTATAGATGAAGCTATCTGTAGCACTAGTAAATAAACCTTACTCCAGACATTGCAGACTATCTCACCCTGATAGAGGTATATCCTTTATGTATAGATGAAGCTATCTGTAGCACTAGTGAATAAGCCTTACTCCTGACATTGCAGACTATCTCACCCTGATAGAGGTATAACCTTTATGTATAGATGAAGCTATCTGTAGCACTAGTGAATAAACCTTACTCCTGACATTGCAGACTATCTCACCCTGATAGAGATATAACCTTTATGTATAGATGAAGCTATCTGTAGCACTAGTGAATAAGCCTTACTCCTGACATTGCAGACTATCTCACCCTGATAGAGGTATAACCTTTATGTATAGATGAAGCTATCTGTAGCACTAGTGAATAAGCCTTACTCCTGACATTGCAGACTATCTCACCCTGATAGAGGTATAACCTTTATGTATAGATGAAGCTATCTGTAGCACTAGTGAATAAGCCTTACTCCTGACATTGCAGACTATCTCACCCTGATAGAGGTATAACCTTTATGTATAGATGAAGCTATCTGTAGCACTAGTGAATAAGCCTTACTCCTGACATTGCAGACTATCTCACCCTGATAGAGGTATAACCTTTATGTATAGTTGAAGCTATCTGTAGCACTAGTGAGCAAACCTTACTCCTGACATTGCAGATTATCTCACCCTGATACAGACATAACCTATATGTATAGATGGTGCTATCTGTACCACTAGGTAATAAGACTTACTCCTGACATTGCACTCTGATAAAGTGCCGATTGAGTCAGGAAACTTGTCAGCTGTGGTAAAATCTGTGTTGCTGTGCCCTTGCAAACTTTTAATTTGTTTATCCAATAAAATGGATGTTTTAACTACATTTTACTTCTTTCTGGTTCACTTAAGTATTTGAATCCTGTATGCTGTACCTCTTGTGGTAATTTGCCACTAGTGAATAAACCTTACTCCTGACTTTGCAGACTATCTCACCCTGATACAGATATAACCTATATGTATAGATGGAGCTATCTGTACCACTAGTGAATAAGCCTTACTCCTAACAATGCAGAGCATCTCACCCTGACACAGATATAACCTTAAGGGATTAAATGCCATATCCTCCTCTGTGGGAAGAATTACCATAACTTAGCTATTTACATCCTTAAGTTTTATGTAAACTTTTAACCTAATTTCTAAAATAGAAATAAACACACAAACATCTTCTTGGTTATAAAACCCGTAGGTCACGTTTATTGTGGCAACACAGGAACCAAATGACCAGCACGAATAAACATGGACCAGGGGGGCGGCAATCAGGTACTAGTTAATGCGTAGTAACCCAGGCTAACAAGATGGGCAGTTCCAGGGCATAGGAGAGGAAGCAGAGCATAGCTCAATACTGGAAAGGCTTAGGGAGTTCTCGGCTTCAAATCACACGGGCAGGGAACACCCCAGACACGCGTCTGAGGACTTCACCCCTGGCCGGAAGTAGCATCACTCTACCTCGATCACATCCTGCCCCCGGACACTGTCCTCCCACCCTGAGATCACCCACATATTCAGGGCCACTCTCGCCACCACTCAAAACTTACACAAATAGGAGTAGGGACTGTCTAAGGTCTTCAATAAACAGGTCCATGCCATGGTCTGAAAGATGTACCCCGTCGCCTCGGTAGAGGCTCTGGTCAGTTGCCGTAATGGTTTTGTGCTCCACAACAAAGCCCCTAAGCTCAAACATTAATTTCCTTACATTCCTGTTGAGCTTTTTGAGGACCTGAAAAGTGGCCCTATGGCTGGCCATATGATGCCACGTCAACCTGGGAATAATATTCGACCATCCCATTTTCACACCAGGCATCCAAGCTTTGAAGGTGCGCAAGTCCGACTGGATCACCACACTCAAATCCCATCTGGGAATTGAGCCAAGATCGTTTCCACCTAAGTGGAGGATCAAAACGTGGGGTTTCTCACCACGTTTCATGGCATCTTACAGTAATCCAGGCAGATCTGCCCAACAAAGGCCTCTCCTTCCTAATCACCTAATAGCCATCCTCGATGATGAGAACCCCAGTTGCTGTCCTCCAGGTCGAGTAGAAGCTCAGATGGCTGCCCAGTGCACGAATGAGTGCCCCACAATCCAGACACGGAGCGGACCACTGCTAGGCCCTGCAAAAGAAGCAAGTGTTAGGGCCATACCACATAAATGAAAACATCACAACAGACACACACCGTAATATTTAGCAGTGGGATTAAAGGGATTTCACATATAATTGATATCTCCTAGATTTCCACCTCCCCAATGCCATGATACGGTCAGCAGACCAACCTAAAGCCTCCGCAGTCGTAGCAGCTCCAACCCTAAATGAGTGGGGAGTTATGGTATTGGGATTTAACCCTGCCTTTTCTGCAGCCCATCCCAGGACCCTCCGGAATTGGAATCTTGTAAGAGCGGTAACGTCCTGGTGAATTAAAAACCTATGCGAACCCACTGGACGCATGTCCGAGAAGGCCTTCAACAGAACGCAAGGGCAACTGACGGAACCCTGATTCACAGGGAGCGACAGCCAAGCACCCCTACTCTCCTGATCCACTTTGGATCTGGGAATAAATAGCCCATTGTCAGCAAATCAAACGTGTTTGGACAACACACCTCCCACTTTCGCCATCTTAGACTGCGGTACCAATTACCCAACTCGAAGGGCACCATGAAATGCCATGGTGAGCGCCGTGGAAAACAGTTGAACCTCGTATTCCGAGGAACAGAGGTCAGGTAGAACTTGAAGCAAAAGGAGTAACCGATCAACAGTTATGGGTTCTTCCGACCTCCCCTAGCCCCGAAGAATTTGGCGAACCATAAACATCTTGAAAGAGTCCGTCAGCGCGAACAATTTGCAGAAAAAGGATACCGCAACTAACCGCGTTGTCCTCGTCCCCTTTTTCACCTGCTTAGTTCTAAGCTCTGCAAGCCATCGCAGCAACCCTTCTTGCTCACCTGTGCAGTAAGGAAATCCCTGAACATCGCAGAAGAAAACCCATTCTTCCCAATACCTCACATAAGACTTCCAAGTGGAAGGTGCCAGGGATGCCTTCAGTAGCGGAATCAGAGACTGCCATCCAGTGCCACCTGCCAAAGAAAAGGAGGACAGGGAACACCATCGCAGCATTAGAAGCAAACTTCCTAAAATGTTCCCACTGGAAATGGGAAAGTGCATCAGCTATAATATTAGCAACCCCTGGGACATGCCTAGCCTGAAACTTAATGTTCCACTTAAGGCACCCCAAGACCAGAATCCTAAGATATCTAACCACTGCTGGGGATGAAGAGGAGAGTCCATTGATGGCAAAGAACACACTCATATTTTCCGTCCAAAAAACCATAGAACTGTTTTTATGTTCATCTCCCCAGATCTCCAATGCCACCAGAATGGGGAAGAGCTCCAGGAGGCACATGTTCCTGATAAGGCCCTTATCGGTCCATTCGACCGGCCATGGCTCAGTTCTCCACCTACCATCTAGGTAAGCTCCATAGTCTAAGGACCCAGCAGCATCCGTAAAAAGGTGGATGGACTGCGCGGATGTCTGAGGTTTGCGCCAAATGTAAACCCCATTGAATTCCCTAAGATCGTCCTTCATGTCTTTGTTAACCTTAATTCTTGCCGTAGGGGAAGTCACCACCGGCAACAGTCGCTCCATTCTTTTAGAAAAATTCTCCCCATAGGGATGACTCGACCTGTGAAGTTGAGCAGACCCAACAGGGATTGCAACTCTTTTAATGTGCAAAAAAACGCCGAAGCCAGTCTTCTCACTCCCTCAAGCATCTTACGGACTTTATCTGCCGGTAACCCTGCATTCCTCGGCTACAGAGTCAATTTCTATCCCTAAGGGTGTAAGAATGTAAAACATGTACAAGGGCCCTCCGTTTTTTCCTCTGCTAAGGGAACACCAAATTTAGTCATTAACAGTCTAATGGTGTGCAGAAGTAACTCACATTCCCTGGAGCCCTGTCTGCCCACCAATAAAAAATCATCCAGATAGTGAGCAATTCTATCCTCCCCCGCCACTTCGATGACAGCCCAATGTAAGAAGGAGCTGAAAGCCTCAAAATAGGTGCAGGAAATTGAACAACCCATGGGTAAACAACAGTCGACAAAGTACAATCAGTTGAAAAAACAGCCCATGAGATAAAAAGAAGATGGGTGAATTGGCAACAGCCTGAAGGCAGACTCTATATCAAGTTTTGCCAGCAAGGCACCTTGACCCGACCTCCAGACCACCCTTAGGGCATTATCAAAGGACTGATAATGAACCGTGCTCAATTCCTGAGGGATGCCGTCATTGACTGACCTGCCTTTCGGGTAGGAAAGGTGTTGAATCATCCTGAACTTCCCTGGGTCTTTTCTTTGGCACGACTCCTAAAGGAGAAATAACCAATCCTGGTATCGGCTTTACCCTAAATGGTCCGGCCATCCTATCCAGTGAAACTTCCTTACCCAATTTCTTCTTTAATGCATCGGGAAACTGGTAAGCTGATTTCAGATTCCTACGGCCCGAATAATGAAACCTTCCTGGAGACCCAACTCCAGCAAGGCAGCCGCATCCCTATCCTGGTACAGCACGAGCCAAGGTCTAATTGAAGCCACCCTCAGCGGGGTGTCCGCTCTTACCGACAACAGGGCCTCGTGATCCAGCCCTATCCTGTTTCTCGCTTTTCTTGAAGCAATCTGCGGCCGGGTGAGGTCCGCCGCAGTTGTGGCACGCGTGCCGAAAGGAACACGCCATTCCCAGCGTGCAGTGCTTATCCTGAAATTTCCAACAGACCCCAGTGGGGCATCTGCTATACCTACTAGCAGAACGGACCTGGTGTGATCCCACTGGAGAAGCAGAAGTCCCCAGGACCTTCTCAGGACCCAGCCAGGCCCAAAGCTGCATCTCCACACATCCGAAGTCAAGAAGAGCGTTACCTACCATCTTCCTGCGGAATTCTTCATCATAATCCCGCCATGCTCCATCACGATAATTTTCCGCAATGATTTCCATATTCTCAATATATTTTAATATGGCTAAGCACTGATCAGGACACTTCACCAAAAAGAAAGAAGCGTATATCCTGAAACAACGTTGCCACTTGTGGAACGTGTCAGGGCGCTGGTATTTCTTCGGCCTGGTCCCATCTTCGGCTCTTTCCTTCTGCCTTAAGGCTTCCACAAAGAGCTCAAAGATATTGACATACTTCCCCTCCTGAATGTGCCAAACCGTCTTAGTTTTAAGATGTTCGTGCAGATCATAAGATGACCAGGATCATGTATCGCCGTGAAGTGCCACCTTGCGGTTAGCAGGTCCACGCGCCTCACTGACACTGGATCTGGATTGGGATGCCCTATGAGACTTCTCAGAGGTAACAGGTCTGAAAATCTTTGCAACCCCTTCCTAGCAGCCTTTCTTTCCTCATTCAACCACCTAAGCATTTTGTACATTTGCTTATGACCCTTAGCATTTAACCCTAAATCCTTGTCATTCTCTGACCCAGAATCATCCGAGGACGATGTGAAACCCCTGAACCCCACTGAAACTGAGGACTCACCGGTTTGCAACCCCGTCCTGGGCGGTATCGCCACCGCACCCGAAGTCAATGGATTCTCATCCTCCGACACCATGGAAGTTGCCATGTCGCTATCCTGAAAAACAGAATGCAAGAGAGGAGTACCACGCAGGGGAAATTCAGCTCTCCCCTTCCCCCTTCTCTCATAATGCTTATCCACCCCCTCAGGCACTCTGGGACCACATGGGCACTTACCATGCCCCTCTCCAACATGCACACTCTTCTCTTCCTCAGAAAAATCCTCAAAATCCTCACTAAAGTGTACAGTCTTAGAGGCCTGGGCAGGGGCCTTCTTGCAACTTATAGTTGGCGCTAATTCCATATCTAGACTATGAAATTGTGATGGGGTACCCTGCCTAGCAGTCGACCTAGTAACTACCTTCTTAACAGTGGGCGGCACCACGCCCGCGCCCCAAGGCCTACTATGTCTATCATCACATTCCATCCCATCCATGTTACCATCATTCGTGGCAATTGCCACGCCTATGGAATCAGAATCCACGTTATCACCGTCCATAGTGCTAATACTGGGCCTAATAGGTGTCTCAGCACCTTTATTTTTGCCTGCTGAGGCCTTAGCCCCTGACCGCACGCTAGCGGTTTTATTAGCTCCCTTATCCTGATCACCTGAACCAAGTTCAGTTCCATATTGCTTCTTATAACTCGCATATTGATCCTCTGCCACTCCATTGCCCCCTTTTGCAACTACCTTAAGCCCCCGAGCACTCTGGGCACCTTTAGCCCCCATTGCCCCTGTAGGCCTAACCCCTGGAGCCAAAGTTCCCCCCGCCTTTCCTGCAGAGCCACGTGGGGAACTCAATGTGCTCCTCTTCACGGCCGGGCGTCGAATGGAGGAACCGGAAGTGACATCACCAGAAGTGACATCACCGGAAGTACCGCCACTGGAGGACCCGAGACCGGAAGTCGACACGGAGAAGGCCGAAGCCACCGGAGGAGCCTGCGCAACACTGATCGCCGGACTATGGACTACGTGGGACCCACCCAGAGCCCCGGACATCGCTAACGCCAGCATTTGGAAGAGGGACACCGTCGCCGCAATGGATTCTTGGGACAAGGCCACAGAAGGCCCTGGTAAGGCCAAGACACTCCCACTATACCCACCAATTATAGAAGGGACATTACAGGGCCACAAGAGACTGGGATTGATCTGGGGAGGGCTGGGAAAAACCACGGATGGACCGGGAGGGACACTGGAAGGCCCAACATAGACCGCATGGCCCACAGGCTCAGACGCCACATCTGAGGGGCCTACATTAACTCCCCATCCACCTTCCTGGTTAATGGCCTCTAACAGGGCCTGATCAGAGATCTCAGGCAAAGTCGTAGTACTACCACCCTCACTAGGCTCACCCTGGGGAGGGACATGGGAAGGAGAAAACAAAGGGGTTTTGACCCACCGTTTTAGGGGATAGTGTGATCCATTCCTCAGCCTCATCACTCTCCTCTACAACTTCTCTCTCTGTAGGTTCCTCCCTAGCCTCCATGATTCGCTTTGGAGGTACTTTAGATCTCCTTGAACGCTTCATGTGAAAACTTTGAAGAAACCAGCAAAAAGAGGACTTGTACTTCCTGTACAGGGCTTAAAAAGGTAAGCTGGAACCCCTCCTCTCTATCTGCAACATTGTTTCACATACATACAAACCAGAACACTCCCACTCCTCCGTCTTGGCCTTAACCCTTATGTGCATTCCAGGCAATTTGCCTTACATTTCCTATGTGTATAGATGGAGCTATCTGTACCACTAGTGAATAAGCCTTACTCCTAACAATGCAGAGCATCTCACCCTGATACAGATATAACCTATATGTATAGATGAAGCTATCTGTACTACTAGTGAATAAACCTTACTCCTGACATTGCAGACTATATCACCCTGATACAGATATAACCTATATGTATAGATGGAGCTATCTGTACCACTAGTGAATAAGCCTTACTCCTAACAATGCAGAGCATCTCACCCTGGTACAGATATAACCTATATGTATAGATGAAGCTATCTGTACTTCTAGTGAATAAACCTTACTCCTGACATTGCAGATGAAATCACCCTGATACAGATATAACCTATATGTATAGATAGAGTCAAGGAGCTATCTGTAGCACTAGTGAATAAACCTTACTCCTGACAATGCAGACTATCTCACCCTGATACAGATATAACCTATATGTATAGATAGAGTCAGGGAGCTATCTGTAGCACTAGTGAATAAACCTTATTCCTGACAATGCAGACTATCTCACCCTGATACAGATATAACCTATATGTATAGATAGAGTCAGGGAGCTATCTGTAGCACTAGTGAATAAACCTTACTCCTGACAATGCAGACTATCTCACCCTGATACAGATATAACCTATATGTATAGATAGAGTCAGGGAGTTATCTGTAGCACTAGTGAATAAACCTTACTCCTGACAATGCAGACTATCTCTCCCTGATACAGATATAACCTATATATATAGATAGAGTCAGGGAGCTATCTGTAGCACTAGTGAATAAACCTTACTCCTGACAATGCAGACTATCTCACCCTGATACAGATATAACCTATATGTATAGATAGAGTCAGGGAGCTATCTGTAGCACTAGTGAATAAACCTTACTCCTGGCATTACAGCCTGAGCTGGCACTGTCCCAAGACTGTGTGTTACAGAAATGAGAATCAGCCTAAAGAGAGCTGAATGAGGCGGAACAGCCGAGACCCATTACCTAACCATACAGGAATGTAAACATTGTCTCACTAATGTGTCTCTGCTGTTCCTTCTCTGGGTCCTGCTAGCTCCCTCTCTGTGTCATTAGGTCAATATGGTCCTACTGAGTCATTAACCCATTAAATATATGAGTGTTGTGATGCTACTCATCCCAAGAGGCACAGTTCTCACTGAAAATAGCAATGCTATGAGGTCACTCTCATCATGTTTCAGAGACATGAATGAACATCTGAAGCCGGACAGGTCAAGTTCAGGGAGACAGCACTGACCCTCTTCCTACTAATCAGAAAACACATATCCCAGAACTGAAGCAAAACTACTGGGAAAGTGAATCAGTCTCAGTCAAGTATTATTATTATTATTATCGGTTATTTGTAGAGCGCCAACAGATTCCACAGCGCTATGTACAAATATATTCAGGCCTGTGGCTACAATCTGGCACCTCTCTGGCACAGACAGCTTATGATACCAGCTGCAAAGACAACTCTATATGATAAAGCAGAATAGTTGTAACAGTCCACTTGTCTAGCGAATTGTCACAGGATACCTAGACTTTATTTTAACCCTTAAAAAACCCATGTTTGCCAGTTATGAGAGGCATTTCTGGGTTGCTGACAAAACATGTTAATTGTGAAGGAATCCTGCTTTATATAAAAATAAAAAATATGTAGTTCAAATCACAAAGTGAAACGTACATAACTTATGCATCAAAAGCAAATTTATTTGCAGAGATGATTAAAAATGTTAAATTGTTATGAAAACGTTAACTGGACACACATCAGTAGGTAAATTAGATTATGTAGGAGACATGTCACAGTCAGTAGGTAAATTAGATTATGTAGGAGACATGTCACAGTCAGTATGTAAATTTGATTATGTAGGAGATATGTCACAGTCAGTAGGTAAATTAGATTATGTAGGAGACATGTCACAGTCAGTAGGTAAATTAGATTAAGTAGGAGATATGTCACAGTCAGTAGGTAAATTATATTATGTAGGAGATATGTCACAGTCAGTAGGTAAATTAGATTATGTAGGAGATATGTCACAGTCAGTAGGTAAAGTAGATTAAGTAGGAGATATGTCACAGTCAGTTGGTAAATTAGATTATGTAGGAGATATGTCACAGTCAGTAGGTAAATTATATTATGTAGGAGATATGTCACAGTCAGTAGGTAAATTAGATTATGTAGGAGATATGTCACAGTCAGTAGGTAAAGTAGATTAAGTAGGAGATATGTCACAGTCAGTAGGTAAATTAGATTATGTAGGAGATATGTCACAGTCAGTTGGTAAATTGGATTATGTTGGAGATATGTCACAGTCAGTAGGTAAATTAGATTAAGTAGGAGATATGTCACAGTCAACAGGTAAATTGGATTATGTAGGAGATAAGTCACAGTCAGTAGGTAAATTAGATTATGTAAGGGGGCGGAGCTAACGCCTGAACAGATCGAACGCACAATAATGGAGCTCCGGGAATACTATTTATTTTTTGGCTAATTGTTGATATTATATCCCATATAATGAGACCCTATGACCGGTCTACAACCTAAGGAGGGTAGTGTTTAAGCCTATAGACCTCAGTGACCCGCGGTTGCCACTTAACAGAGAACCGCCTGCCACGGACTTGCGGCTTTACTATCCAGACTGTACAGAGAGCAAACTGATGACACATCTAGTTCTCACATTTGTTACGATCTCCTCTTGCCAGTATGGAGCAAGAAATCCTGAGTGCCGTTATTGTTTTACTAGATGGCCACTTCGAGCGGCTTCATGACCGCTGGGTAGAGGAGTGGAGTAACTTGTCTACAGACAGAGTGGTGGGAGTGAATGGCACGCAAGCGGGAGAGATAGCTGCTGACTGGGAAATCATTATAGAAGACACATTGAGCTTACAAGAAAGTGTGGATAATGCCACCTGTAATCTTACCAATGATGACGCAGTACTGAGCAGGAGCCTGATCACGGAGTCCAGAGGCTTCTCAAAATGAAGGTATAGCAGTCTAGGCAACCTATTGGGAGTGAGAGAGATTGCACCGGAGACTTCTTCTGGCCAGCTTGAGCTAAGTCAGGACATCAAGGTTTCTCAGCCGGAGCTGACACTAACATATGGGATGCTTATGCCGTGGGGATGGGAAATACACAAGAAAGCCAGCCCTACACAGGGCTCCCACATTCAAAACGAAGCATGGCTGCAGGCGACATACCCCACATTGATTACGCAGCAGTTAAAGTCCCCTTACTGTTTCGGCCTATGGTCACCGATTTGGGACACTGGTGAGTCCCTGAAGAAACTGTTCAACACATACAAGGGTCTTAAAGTGTGGAGAGAGGGAATAGGGTGAGACGGTACCTCTCGTATACACCCATGATTTCTCAGAAACTGAGACCTTCCATAAAACCTTTTACTATTGGGAACTTTTAATGTAGACCTGACGATTTGAAATTTTAAGCCCATAAATGTACTGGGGATTTACTGTTTTAGAGGATGTTGATCTGTAATGTTTATTTTAACTTTCCTGTTCGCTTCTGCCTGAAACTGTTAGTGAGGGCCACAATATCCTGCTTTATTGTCTGCTATTCTTTACCCCACTTAAAGCAATCATATTATAGTCTTACTAGCTCTGCTCGCTGCTCATATTTAGTTCTCCATGTCACGATGTTTGAGATGGGGTGTCTTTTATATATGCTCTATATTGTGTAGTGCCATATCTCACTGTCAGCGACTGAGCCAGTGGTTTTGCATCACACTACAACAATAGTCCCTAGTTCATAAATGTGTCTATAGATGTAACCCCACTGTTCTGCTTAGGGTGGCCACCATGTTATGTAAGTTTACAACCCATGGCATTTTATACAACACCTACAATTCCATAAGCTTCCAGAGTATGCAATATGTACTAATAATGTAACCAGTTTAGGTTTGTTGCTCTAGAGAAGTGAAGACAGTTATTTGCAGTTCTAACGACTACCATATAATAAGGCTCTAATAATATGGACGGTCCACTAGGATCTCATAGACATGTAGTATTACTCCGATATTTTTCTATGCATCGGAGGGAGGGGGGGGGGGGCTATGGTTCATCTTATAATGGACTGATATGTAGTCCAACAACCTACAATAGGATTATTAAACAAAAAAATTTTAAGCCTTTAGAAAGCCTTGTAATTTTGATATGAGCTAGGGTTCAGAGAGGACTTTGAAGTTTAGGATAACAAAAGAGGTGCATTTATTGGCTGGTAATTGTCTACTTTTAGTGGTCATGTGTTACAGTTAATAGAGTACTGGAACTATAAGCCTTACGCCGCAGGGTATTGGGCCCATGCCCATGCGGGAGACTATCTATTTTTGAAAATTTGAGTTCACATTGCTTGGTTGACTGTTATACGTCACTTCATGTTTAGATGGACACACCTCTATTCTAATTTCATTTTGATGTACCATACATTTATATATGATTTGCCACCAATATACAGTCCACTAAGTATGCTTTTCAGCTCATACCTAGTTTTGACACTACTTTACTCGGTCCCAGTAGAGGCTAATTACCAACAATATATATATATTTTTTTTTCCCATCAGATTTGGTATACCATACCACCCCCCCCCCCCCCCCACCATACCCCTGAGTTCACTTTATGAACAGATGGTAAATGCAACCTTGGAATTTCTCCCCCAAATCATTATGAAACTTTTATATTGCAACATAGTGGCATATTTTCATTTAAAGTTCATTTAAATTAATATTGGTTAAAGTTGTAAAAATTATTTTTATTTCCTGAATATTCTTTCACCCTTTGATTGTAATATTACCATTCCCTAATGTTCCAGATTTCTACTATGCAAGGTCTATATGTGGGAAATAGTCCAGATACTAATATTACCGAACTAAGGTTTATTGCATATGCTTCTTCATATATATACTGTGTGCAGAATTATTAGGCAAATGAGTATTTTGACCACATCATCCTCTTTATGCATGTTGTCTTACTCCAAGCTGTATAGGCTCGAAAGCCTACTACCAATTAAGCATATTAGGTGATGTGCATCTCTGTAATGAGAAGGGGTGTGGTCTAATGACATCAACACCCTATATCAGGTGTGCATAATTATTAGGCAACTTCCTTTCCTTATCAAAATGGGTCAAAAGAAGGACTTGACAGGCTCAGAAAAGTCAAAAATAGTGAGATATCTTGCAGAGGGATGCAGCACTCTTAAAATTGCAAAGCTTCTGAAGCGTGATCATCGAACAATCAAGCGTTTCATTCAAAATAGTCAACAGGGTCGCAAGAAGCGTGTGGAAAAACCAAGGCGCAAAATAACTGCCCATGAACTGAGAAAAATCAAGCGTGCAGCTGCCAAGATGCCACTTGCCACCAGTTTGGCCATATTTCAGAGCTGCAACATCACTGGAGTGCCCAAAAGCACAAGGTGTGCAATACTCAGAGACATGGCCAAGGTAAGAAAGGCTGAAAGACGACCACCACTGAACAAGACACACAAGCAGAAACGTCAAGACTGGGCCAAGAAATATCTCAAGACTGATTTTTCTAAGGTTTTATGGACTGATGAAATGAGAGTGAGTCTTGATGGGCCAGATGGATGGGCCCGCGGCTGGATTGGTAAAGGGCAGAGAGCTCCAGTCCGACTCAGACGCCAGCAAGGTGGAGGTGGAGTACTGGTTTGGGCTGGTATCATCAAAGATGAGCTTGTGGGGCCTTTTCGGGTTGAGGATGGAGTCAAGCTCAACTCCCAGTCCTACTGCCAGTTTCTGGAAGACACCCTCTTCAAGCAGTGGTACAGGAAGAAGTCTGCATCCTTCAAGAAAAACATGATTTTCATGCAGGACAATGCTCCATCACACGCGTCCAAGTACTCCACAGCATGGCTGGCAAGAAAGGGTATAAAAGAAGAAAATCTAATGACATGGCCTCCTTGTTCACCTGATCTGAACCCCATTGAGAACCTGTGGTCCATCATCAAATGTGAGATTTACAAGGAGGGAAAACAGTACACCTCTCTGAACAGTGTCTGGGAGGCTGTGGTTGCTGCTGCACGCAATGTTGATGGTGAACAGATCAAAACACTGACAGAATCCATGGATGGCAGGCTTTTGAGTGTCCTTGCAAAGAAAGGTGGCTATATTGTCACTGATTTTTTTTTGTTTTGTTTTTGAATGTCAGAAATGTATATTTGTGAATGTTGAGATGTTATATTGGTTTCACTGGTAAAAAATAAATAATTGAAATGGGTATATATTTGTTTTTTGTTAAGTTGCCTAATAATTATGCACAGTAATAGTCACCTGCACACACAGATATCCCCCTAAAATAGCTATAACTAAAAACAAACTAAAAACTACTTCCAAAACTATTCAGCTTTGATATTAATGAGTTTTTTGGGTTCATTGAGAACATGGTTGTTGTTCAATAATAAAATTAATCCTCAAAAATACAACTTGCCTAATAATTCTGCACTCCCTGTATGGCCCCCACCCTTTTAGTTCTGATGATGCTATTCCTGAATAATTGTACTATCTTTGTTACTGGTCCAAGAGTGGCCGTCTTTTGACATGGGAATTTGTTTAAACTATATTTAAAGTAAGAGGGTAGCCACTGATGGTTTAGGTTTTCTATTCGGATCCATACGTGCGCGTATGTCAGTAGAATAGTAAGTGAACCCAAATGTCTGTTTTTACTGACAATATTGTTTATATTTTGACAATTGTTTATGTTCATATCTGGAATATGACCTTGTTGTTCTTTATAAATTTTGAAACCTCAATAAACACAATTAAAAAATAAAAAAATAGATTATGTAGTAGACATGTCACAGTCAGTAGGTAAATTAGATTATGTAGGAGACATGTCACGATCAGTAGGTAAATTAGATTATGTAGGAGATATGTCACAGTCAGTAGGTGCATTAGATTATGTAGGAGATATGTCACAGTCAGTAGGTACATTAGATTATGTAGGAGACATGTCACAGTCAGTAGGTAAATTAGATTATGTAGGAGCTCTGTCACAGTCAGTAGGTAAATTAGATTATGTAGGAGACATGTCACAGTCAGTAGGTAAATTAGATTATGTAGGAGACATGTCACAGTCAGTAGGTAAATCAGATTATGTAGGAGATATGTCACAGTCAGTAGGTAAATTGGATTATGTAGGAGATATGTCACAGTCAGTAGGTAAATTAGACTATGTAGTAGACATGTCACGGTCAGTAGGTAAATTAGATTATGTAGGAGACATGTCACAGTCAGTAGGTAAATTAGATTATTTAGGAGACATGTCACAGTCAGTAGGTAAATTAGATTATGTAGGAAATATGTCACAGTCAGTAGGTAAATTGGATTATGTAGGAGACATGTCACAGTCAGTAGGTAAATTAGATTATGTAGGAGCTCTGTCACAGTCAGTAGGTAAATTAGATTATGTAGGAGAAATGTCACAGTCAGTAGGAAAATTAGATTATGTAGGAGATATGTCACAGTCAGTAGGTAAATTAGATTATGTAGGAGACATGTCACAGTCAGTAGGTAAATTAGATTATGTAGGAGATATGTCACAGTCAGTAGGCAAATTGGATTATGTAGGAGATATGTCACAGTCAGTAGGTAAATTAGACTATGTAGTAGACATGTCACAGTCAGTAGGTAAATTAGATTATGTAGGATACATGTCACAGTCAGTAGGTAAATTAGATTATTTAGGAGACATGTCACAGTCAGTAGGTAAATTAGATTATGTAGGAAATATGTCACAGTCAGTAGGTAAATTGGATTATGTAGGAGATATGTCACAGTCAGTAGGTAAATTAGACTATGTAGTAGACATGTCACAGTCAGTAGGTAAATTAGATTATGTAGGAGACATGTCACGATCAGTAGGTAAATTGGATTATGCAGGAGATATATCACAGTCAGTATGTAAATTAGATTATGTAGGAGATATGTCACAGTCAGTAGGTAAATTGGATTATGCAGGAGATATATCACAGTCAGTATGTAAATTAGATTATGTAGGAGATATGTCACAGTCAGTAGGTAAATTAGATTATGTAGGAGATATGTCACAGTCAGTAGGTAAATTAGGATATGTAGGATATATGTCACAGTCAGTAGGTAAATAGATTATGTAGGAGATATGTCACAGTCAGTTGCTAAATTGGATTATATAGGAGATATGTCACTGTCAGTAGGCAAAAAAAGATTATGCAGGAGATATGTCACATTCAGTAGGTAAATTAGATTATGTAGGAGATATGTCACAATCAGTAGGTAAATTAGATTATGTAGGCGATATGTCATAGTCAGTTGGTAAATTAGATGATGTAGGAGATATGTCACAGTCAGCAGGTAAATTAGATTATGTAGGAGATATGTCATAGTCAGTTGGTAAATTGGATTATGTAGGAGATATGTCACAGTCAGTAGTTAAATAAGATTATGCAGGAGATATGTCACAGTCAGCAGGTAAATAAGATTATATAGGAAATATGTCACAGTCAGTAGGTAAATTAGATTATGTAGGAGACAGGTCACAGTCAGCAGATAAATTAGATTATATAGGAAATATGTCACAGTCAGTAGGTAAATTAGATTATGTAGGAAATATGTCACAGTCAGTAGGTAAATTGGATTATGTAGGAGATATGTCACAGTCAGTAGGTAAATTAGACTATGTAGTAGACATGTCACAGTCAGTAGGTAAATTAGATTATGTAGGAGACATGTCACGATCAGTAGGTAAATTGGATTATGCAGGAGATATGTCACAGTCAGTAGGTACATTAGATTATGTAGGAGACATGTCACAGTCAGTAGGTAAATTAGATTATGTAGGAGCTCTGTCACAGTCAGTAGGTAAATTAGATTATGTAGGAGACATGTCACAGTCAGTAGGTAAATTAGATTATGTAGGAGACATGTCACAGTCAGTAGGTAAATCAGATTATGTAGGAGATATGTCACAGTCAGTAGGTAAATTGGATTATGTAGGAGATATGTCACAGTCAGTAGGTAAATTAGACTATGTAGTAGACATGTCACGGTCAGTAGGTAAATTAGATTATGTAGGAGACATGTCACAGTCAGTAGGTAAATTAGATTATTTAGGAGACATGTCACAGTCAGTAGGTAAATTAGATTATGTAGGAAATATGTCACAGTCAGTAGGTAAATTGGATTATGTAGGAGACATGTCACAGTCAGTAGGTAAATTAGATTATGTAGGAGCTCTGTCACAGTCAGTAGGTAAATTAGATTATGTAGGAGAAATGTCACAGTCAGTAGGAAAATTAGATTATGTAGGAGATATGTCACAGTCAGTAGGTAAATTAGATTATGTAGGAGACATGTCACAGTCAGTAGGTAAATTAGATTATGTAGGAGATATGTCACAGTCAGTAGGCAAATTGGATTATGTAGGAGATATGTCACAGTCAGTAGGTAAATTAGACTATGTAGTAGACATGTCACAGTCAGTAGGTAAATTAGATTATGTAGGATACATGTCACAGTCAGTAGGTAAATTAGATTATTTAGGAGACATGTCACAGTCAGTAGGTAAATTAGATTATGTAGGAAATATGTCACAGTCAGTAGGTAAATTGGATTATGTAGGAGATATGTCACAGTCAGTAGGTAAATTAGACTATGTAGTAGACATGTCACAGTCAGTAGGTAAATTAGATTATGTAGGAGACATGTCACGATCAGTAGGTAAATTGGATTATGCAGGAGATATATCACAGTCAGTATGTAAATTAGATTATGTAGGAGATATGTCACAGTCAGTAGGTAAATTGGATTATGCAGGAGATATATCACAGTCAGTATGTAAATTAGATTATGTAGGAGATATGTCACAGTCAGTAGGTAAATTAGATTATGTAGGAGATATGTCACAGTCAGTAGGTAAATTAGGATATGTAGGATATATGTCACAGTCAGTAGGTAAATAGATTATGTAGGAGATATGTCACAGTCAGTTGCTAAATTGGATTATATAGGAGATATGTCACTGTCAGTAGGCAAAAAAAGATTATGCAGGAGATATGTCACATTCAGTAGGTAAATTAGATTATGTAGGAGATATGTCACAATCAGTAGGTAAATTAGATTATGTAGGCGATATGTCATAGTCAGTTGGTAAATTAGATGATGTAGGAGATATGTCACAGTCAGCAGGTAAATTAGATTATGTAGGAGATATGTCATAGTCAGTTGGTAAATTGGATTATGTAGGAGATATGTCACAGTCAGTAGTTAAATAAGATTATGCAGGAGATATGTCACAGTCAGCAGGTAAATAAGATTATATAGGAAATATGTCACAGTCAGTAGGTAAATTAGATTATGTAGGAGACAGGTCACAGTCAGCAGATAAATTAGATTATATAGGAAATATGTCACAGTCAGTAGGTAAATTAGATTATGTAGGAAATATGTCACAGTCAGTAGGTAAATTGGATTATGTAGGAGATATGTCACAGTCAGTAGGTAAATTAGACTATGTAGTAGACATGTCACAGTCAGTAGGTAAATTAGATTATGTAGGAGACATGTCACGATCAGTAGGTAAATTGGATTATGCAGGAGATATATCACAGTCAGTATGTAAATTAGATTATGTAGGAGATATGTCACAGTCAGTAGGTAAATTGGATTATGCAGGAGATATATCACAGTCAGTATGTAAATTAGATTATGTAGGAGATATGTCACAGTCAGTAGGTAAATTAGATTATGTAGGAGATATGTCACAGTCAGTAGGTAAATTAGGATATGTAGGATATATGTCACAGTCAGTAGGTAAATAGATTATGTAGGAGATATGTCACAGTCAGTTGCTAAATTGGATTATATAGGAGATATGTCACTGTCAGTAGGCAAAAAAAGATTATGCAGGAGATATGTCACATTCAGTAGGTAAATTAGATTATGTAGGAGATATGTCACAATCAGTAGGTAAATTAGATTATGTAGGCGATATGTCATAGTCAGTTGGTAAATTAGATGATGTAGGAGATATGTCACAGTCAGCAGGTAAATTAGATTATGTAGGAGATATGTCATAGTCAGTTGGTAAATTGGATTATGTAGGAGATATGTCACAGTCAGTAGTTAAATAAGATTATGCAGGAGATATGTCACAGTCAGCAGGTAAATAAGATTATATAGGAAATATGTCACAGTCAGTAGGTAAATTAGATTATGTAGGAGACAGGTCACAGTCAGCAGATAAATTAGATTATAAGAAAATATAGTAGTAACACAATGGAAAAAATTAATGAATAGATAAATGAATACTCTCCTCCAAAGCTGTGACTGCAGCCGTCCCTCAGTTTTCTCCCAGACTGCTTTGAAAAATGTGCAAAGGTTTGGAGGCGCTGGTTCACAGAGAAGGGCTCACATTCAGGCTCAACCGGTTGTTCTACGTAGAAAGATTCACAGTCATGCAGTATCCACCAATATATGTGGAAAGAGTAATATATACTCACAGGATAGAGTTGGGTGTTTGGCTCCTTAGTAAAAACCAAGCATTTCACTTGTAAGGTAAAAAAGATTTCTTTATTGCTCAACGCGTTTCAACGGCAACAGTCCATCTTTCTCAAGAGCGATTAAAATCCCTCAGTAGCAGTAAAGGTCCCAACATTGATTTTTTTTTAATAAATTAATAATGAGAGACATAGAATAGATCTCCAATCATACAAAATATTATAATCTCACGAAAAAAGAGATTGAACTTGAATCTCTTAACAAAAGTGAAGATATTATGATCAAGGAAGCTGACAATGGTGGGGGGAGGGGGTTGTAATCATGTTTAGGGAATACTATATGAAAGAATCAACTAGACTTTTATCTGACACACATACTTATAAAATTATTGGCACCAATCCCAAAAAATCATTCACTTCACAACTACAATGTTTACTCTTAGAGGCTAGGAATAATGAAATCATCACAAATGAGGAATTTGAGTTTTTATTTATATATGTAGAAAAAGTAATATATACTCACAGGATAGAGTTGGGTGTTCGGCTCCTTAGTAAAAACCAAGCATTTCACTTGTAAGGTAAAAAAGGTTTCTTTATTTCTCAACGCGTTTCGATGGCAACAGTCCGTCTTTCGCAAGAGCGATTAAAATCAATAAAAGCATGCTGACAAAGTGCATATACATTTCCACTAACACAGGCGGTTTAAATAACATAAATTTTTGCGCTATCCATGACGTCACAAAAATGACGTCCCTGGATTTACATCCCTAAACATATAAGCGTGATAGCATATAAGCGTGATAAAGCAGCACACAGGATTACAATGTTGATTAGTTATTATCGATAGTTCTCCATTATTATAACAGATATAAAAATTAGGTAACTCACCATGCCTTAAAGTACAAGTAAGTTAGGAAAGAACTGCACATACAACTTAGCCAACCCCTATGCGGATTATGAGCAAGCAGAGCTAAGGAAAGCTTGGCATTTTTTAAAATAGAAATGTGTGATGTGCAAGCCTAACTGAGTATAGACATATTAGTAACATTAAATTGTGCAGAGGTAACTACAACACAAGAAGTGACTCAATTATCTTGTAGGGCCGGTTACTGTCATGCACCAATATGTCTGGAGAAAGCAACCACTCACTATGGAAAGGTAGCAACCAGTCACGCATATGAGAGTCAAAAAAGCTGTTCATGCTAATGGACCACCAATCAGTTGGGTGCAGTCTCGGAAGCAATGGGACAAAGTCCATAAATGATGTTACACACAAGTTTTGCCACTGACAGTTCAGTAACGATAAGCAAGGATCCGTGAACTGAAGGGGTTCTATACACAAAGCCGTATTCTGTTTGACTTCCATAGTCTTAGTAACACTATTAAGAGGTACGGCTTTGAGGTAGTAAGCAAATTGATGCTAAAAGTGCAGTCCCCAGTGTACTCTTGAGAAGTTAAACACTGTTTTGCCCCCACATTTTTCAAGTCCGGCTTAACCAGGGTAGGAGACGGACCTCCCTTCCTTCCCGCAAAGTAGTCATCCAGGATCTTCACTCCATTACCTGCAAGAACACCCTTAAAAGTTTTGTCCATTGGCAAAAAGTAATACTGTACGGTTTTGATTCTCAGCCCGGGGTCCTGCATATAGTCCTGGGGTGTATTCTTTAATTTAGCTGTGGTGGGGTTGTCAGCTTGGAGACCATCAGAAGAAGCTATCTCAGAGATGCCAATACATAGGAGATCATGATGTTTAAGGCTGATCTCTGTCAAGTAATCAGCTTTGTACCAAACGGGTAGACTCTGTGTCAGCTCCACAACTTCTAAGCTAGATACTGGTCCCCTATTGGTCCGAATGTCTTGTAATATGCTTTCCAGTGATAATAGTAAATTATCAAACAGTGGTAAGAGAAGCACAGAAATGTCATTGGTAATGTGCGCCATTTTGTCTTTATGATGCTCTGCAGAGTAAATGCCTAATGGCTTTAAAATTCATATCTGACTCCTCGGCAGCCAGGAGATGAAATGTCCTGATCCACAGAAGTTCCTGGGCACCTGAACTGCCAATGGAGAGATGGATGGCAAAAGTTATAGCCACAATTGTGCTAAAAATTTGAGATTTTACTTGGAGCTCTATAAAGCAGTGGCCATCTTATAACGCCGTCAACCAGAAGTCTTTAATATGTGTTTTATGTAACTAAGTTCGAACTAGATTCATAACATGGTTGGATTTTCCAAGCCATTTCAAGGTACATTGGTATATTATATATGCTAACATCTAGTTTAGGAATACTTTTAGGTTGCATAAGGTGAACACAGAGCAGTTTGAATGTGGTTAAGTAAAATATAATATAGTGATAATGTACCCTTAATGGCATTAAACAAATGCACAAGTGGGTACCTTATACCCATTCGGACCTTTTTGTGTGTTCCAAATATCCATGCATGAGAGGTTTTGTTTATGAAAGATTATGGCACTAAACACATGCATAATAAGGACTTTAGGGTATTGACCCGGAATATGTAACAATAATGTAACTATGTGGCATCATATCAACTAAGAATTTGCTTAGAGACAGGCATACAAATGGTTAATCAAAGTAGGCATTAATTTGTTTAATTGATGTTTTAACCAGAGCCAACTGGGTTAACTTTTTTACCTTTAAATCAGAGCTTCAGGCACAGCACTATAGGCTATGATTACGGCAACCAGACAAAACGCGTAAGCCTATGTGCTGCGCCTACTTTGTATTTTAACTTGGAATCTGACAACACATTGTTTTAATTTGCAAAATAAAAGCTATTTTTGAAAGGACTATTGGAAGGAGTGGATTGTTTATTCTTTGAATTTACCTGTATCCAGTTGATCCTGCTCCTCTATGGGAGGGAGTTTCTTTGGACATACAGGGGACACTCTGGACATTTTCCAGACTTTGACATAGAGGGTTTCAGTCTAAATACAGACTTTCTTTTCTTTTGAACATTGCTATGTTGGAGATATGTCACAGTCAGTAGGTAAAATAGATTATGTAGGATACATGTTACAAACAGTGGGTAAATTAGATTATGTAGGGGACATGTCACAACCAGTAGATAAATTATATTAAGTAGTGGGCCGGTCACAGTCAATAGGTAAATTGAATTATGTAGGAGAGATGTCAAATTCAGTAGGTACATTATGTTATGTAGGGGCACGTCACAATCAATAGGTAAATTGGATTATGTAGGAGAGATGTCAAATTCAGTAGGTACATCCTGTTATGTAGGGGCACATCACAGTCAATAGGTAAATTGGATTATGTATGATACATGTCAGAGTCATTAGGTAAATTGGAATATGTAGAGGACATGTCACAGTCAGTAGGTGAATTTGTTTATGTAGAGGGCATGTCACAGTCAGTAAGTAATTTGGATTATTTAGGGGACATGTCACAGTCAGTAAGTAATTTGGATTATTTAGGGAACATGTCACAGTCAGTAAGTAATTTGGATTATGTAGGGGACATGTCACAGTCAGTAAGTAATTTGGATTATTTAGGGGACATGTCACAGTCAGTAAGTAATTTGGATTATGTACGGGGCAGGTCACAGTCAATAGGTAAACTGAATTATGTAGGGGACATGTTATAAAAAGAAAACAAATTTGATTATGAAGGGGCAGATGTTATTGAATAGGTAAATTAGATTATGTTGGGATATGTCACAGTAAACAGACAAATTTGATTATGTAGGAGTCATGTCACAGTCAATTGGACCACAAATAGGGATCTGTCATAATCAATACCTCAGAACTTTCCTGTATGTGGCAATAACAACCTGACTAGTTGAATACATCATACAAATTTTCAGTAGCATCCTACATTTTTTATATATTGTCTCCAAATGTCTTTGCTAGAAGTAATGCACACATCTGCTAGTAGTAATGTTATGGACCTGATGGAACACAGTGACCTCTGTCTAAAAGAAACCCAAATGTAATCCTGAACTTGGTTGCATATAGACATCTTAACTTCCTTTCTCCTCAGAGAAGCTATCTGTTGTCTCACTCACTGTCTGTTGTTTTTATTAATGTGAACGTTGCAATATGTAAATCCCCTGAGCCCTTTTAAAGCTTAACAGGTTGATACACCCACTGTTCTTCATGTCTGGAGCTGTCCAGTGTTCAATGACAATCACTGTGCACAGGAAGCGTTTGTCAGACCCCAGATGTCAGTTTAGTTTGATTCTGGATCTTTTAACCTTTCAGTAGACAGAGAAGAGGTGTTTTCATAGAATAGAGATATCATCTAGACACACACTTAAAAAGTATTAAAAATGAGAGAGAGTGTGAGACTAAGTAAGAATGAGTGAGAGTGTGAGAGAATAAGTGAGTATGAGTGATTTGTTGTGTGTGAATGAGGGAGATAGTGACAGTGAGTGTGAGTGAGTCAGTGAGAGTGAATGAGAGTAGGTTAATAATTGTGAATGAGAAAATACAGCTTGTTGTAAGTGTATGGTTTGCTTGCATAAAACATTACTTATTAAGCTTTGCATTTTGTACAATGTATATACTGTAAATAATATGGGGACTGGAAGGACACAAGTGTAGTTATGTCTGCAAGGAATTTAATTATGTTTGTTTTGCTAAGACATCATGAGTGCAGCATTCTCTCTCCATATGCTCGAAGGGCAGAAAAAGATTGTTTCTTGCATGCATCTTCTCTTAAAGGGACAGTCTGCAATAGAATTGTTATTGTTTTAAAAGATAGATCATCCCTTTATTACCCGTTCCCCAGTTTTACAAACCAACAGTTATATTAATACTAGTCGATAAGCCTGCCAAGAAGGCAGTCTAATTATTTTTTAAACTACAGATGTAGAAACAACCTATTTTGTAACTGTTCTTTTATATAAATATTTAAGAAAATCGCAAGTAAAACTAAAATTAATAACCCCTTAACCGTCAACCACCCACATTGCAATACACCTAATTATCCTATTAACCCTAAACCGCAAAACCCCCACATCGCAAGAAACCTAATTACCCTATTAACCCCTAAACCGCAAAACCCCCACATTGCAATAAACCTAATTACCCTATTAACCCCTAAACCGCAAAACCCCCACATCGCAATAACCTAATTACCCTATTAACCCCTTAACCGCAACCCCCCATCGCAATACACCTAATTACCCTATTAACCCCTAAACCGCAAAAACTCCACATTGCAATAAACCTAATTACCCAATTAACCCCTAAACCGCAAAACCCCTACATCGCAATAAACATATTTACCCTATTAACCCCTAAACCCCTACATCGCAATAAACCTATTTAACTTTTTAACCCTTTAAACCGCCAAAACCCACAACGTAAATAACTATTTAAATAACTAAGTACACTAACCTAACACCCCCTAACCTAACAACCCCTAACCTAACACCCCATTAAATAAACCCAAATTACCTACACTAATGCATTCTAAAGTTACAAAAAATAAAACAAGCTAACATTACAGAAAATAAAAAAATCAAATTACTAAATTTAACAAAACTAAACCTAATCCCTATGAAAATAAAAAAGACCCCCCAAAATAAAAACACCCCCTACTCTAATAATATACTACCAGTAGCCCTTAAAAGGGCTTTTTGCAGGGCATTGCCCCAAGATAATCAGCTCTTTTACAAAAAACATTAAACCACCCATCCCCCAAAATAAAAGAACCTAACACTAAAAAACCTGAACTACCCATTGCCCTGAAAAGGGCATTTGTTTGGGCATTGCCCTTAAAAGGGCATTTAGCTCTTTTTCTGCCCATCCCTAATCTAAATAAAACAAATCTCCCCCAAAAAACCTTAAAAAATCCTAAGTCTAACCCCCAGGTTGGTACTCACGGTTCCTGATGTCCAGGGGAGAAGGTCCTATTCCAGGCGGTGAAGTCTTCTTCCAAGCGCAACCTCTTCTTCCAGGAACATCCTGTGCAGAGCGGAGCTGAAGACTGGCAACTCTGGAACTGAAGACTGGTGACCGCGGAGCCATGGAGCGTGGAGGATCCTCTTCATACGATCTCCGCTGTACACTGAATAGTGAATTCAAGGTACGTGATTAAAGATGGCGTTCCTTGAATTCCTATTGGCTGATATGATTCTTCCAATTCAAATCAGCCAATAGGATGAAAGCTACTCAAATCCTTTTGGCTGTTTAAATTAGCCAATAGGATGAGAGCAAGTTAAATTGTATTGGCTATTCAAAACAGCCAATAGAATTTCACTTGCTCTCATGCTATTGGCTAATTTAAACAGCCAATAGGATTTGACTAACTTTCATCCTATTGGCTGATTTGAATTGGAAGAATCAAATCAGCCAATAGGAATTCAAGGGACGCCATCTTTAATCGTGTACCTTGAATTCACTATTCAATGTACAGTGGAGATTATACGAAGAGGATCCTCCACACTCCATGGCTCCGCGGTTGCCGGTCTTCAGTTCCAGGGTCGCCGGTCTTCAGCTCTGCAGTCTTCAGTCTTCAGCACCGCTATGCACAGGATTTTTCCTGAAAGAAGAAGAGGTGGCGCTTGGAAGAAGACTTCACCGCCTGGAGCAGGACCTTCTCCACCAGACTTCAGGAACCGTGAGTACCAACCTGGGGGTTAGGCTTAGGATTTTTTAAGTTTTTTTTGGGGGGGGGGGGATTTGTTTTATTTAGATTAGGGATGGGCAGAAAAATAACTAAATGCCCTTTTAAGGGCAATGCCTAAACAAATGCCCTTTTCAGGGCAATGGGTAGTTTAGGTTTTTTAGTTTTAGGTTCTTTTATTTTGGGGGGTGGGTCGGTTTAATGTTAGGTGGGACTTTGTATATTTTTTGTAAAAGAGCTGATTATCTTGGGGCAATGCCCTGCAAAAAGACTTTTTAAGGGCTACTGGTAGTTTATTATTAGAGTAGGGGGTGTTTTTATTTTGGGGGGTCTTTTTTATTTTAATAGGGATTAGGTTTAATTTTGTTAAATTTGGTAATTTGATTTTTTTTCTGTAATGTTAGTTTTTTGCGTTGTGGGTTTTTGCGGTTTAAAGGGTTAATAAGTTAAATAGATTTATTGCGATGTAAGGGTTTTGCGGTTTAGGGGTTAATAGGGTAAATAGGTTTATTGCGATGTAGGGGTTTTGCGGTTTAGGGGTTAATAGGGTGAATAGGTTTATTGCGATGTAGGGGTTTTGCGGTTTAGGGGTTAATAGGGTAAATAGGTTTATTGCGATGTAGGGGTTTGTGGTTAAGGGGTTAATAGGGTAAATAGGTTTATTGCGATAATAGGCATTTGCCCTTTTTTTAAAAAAAAACAAAAAACTTTATTTATGTTCCAGACTCTTCCCAACATGGGAATTCCAATCAATAAAGATAACATTTTCACATTTGTGCGATACAGAGATGAAAGTTAACGACACTCCTTCCACCCAATGGGCTGAAGAAGGCCTTTCCATGCAATTTAATTCCACAGCAAGAAGTAAATCTGGTTCAGTTTTTCCTTTTTTTTTTCAAAAACATAATAACATAAAACAATAAACTACAAAATATGATCACTCCAATCCAGGGGGGGGGGGACGACCAAAAGCCCCCTGGCACCTACAGTGAGAAAAAAGTGGATTAACATAGTGCAAGTTATGTATGATCAAAGTGGGTGGGGGGGACTGGGGAAAAAGGGGAGGGGCACCATCTTATGCTTGATGAATTCATTTAGTGTGTGCCTCCCTTGAGTAGGCTGAGAGAGTGGCCAGTCTAACTTTCTGAAAGCTGGTTGTTATCTCCTGTGGGGTGATCACAACATCTCTCGTCTCTTGCCATTTGTTATGTATTGTTTGTAAAACAGACTGTTCTAGATGGTGTGTAATTTCAGTGTAAATACGAGTTATAGAATGTGATCCCTGCTTTGTAATACGGAACAGCCTATCTATGCTGGTGGCAGTGAGCTGATTTTCTGTGATGAGAGCCCGAACGTAGTGTCTACATTGGAAATATGCAAACACTGTGTCAAGAGGAACAGCATAACTTTCCTTTAGAGTCTGAAAGGAGGAAATCTCAAGCGTGGAAGGGTTAATTATATGTGCAATAGAGGTCAGGCCCGAAGCCTTCCATCTCTGAAAAGCTTGAGTTGTATAGCCAGGTATAAATCTAGGGTTCCCCTGTATAGGTAGATATTTGGTCACTGTATGGTCTATGTTCCAGAAACGACACAACTTGTGCCAAGCCCTGATCGGGTCTCTAAACAGTATGTTGTGTGAAATATGATGGGGCAAGGCCAGAAGTATGGAGTATGGAAGATAAGCTAAATTCATCGGAGCTGCCCTATCCAGTTCTACAGCAGGGCTAAAATAGTCTGATCAAGTCAACCACCCCAAAACCAGTTTGGCTAATGTCGCCCAGTTATACCACTGAATGTTTGGGAACTTAAGACCCCCCGCATCCAATAGCATAGATAATTTAGATATGTTGATTCTGTGTTTCTTCTAATTCCATATAAATGAGGCAAAGGTGGAAGAGATGGTTTGTATATCTTTGGTGTGAAGTAAAAGGGGGAGCATTTGCAAAGGGTACACGATTTTTGGTAAGATTATCATTTTCAATAAGTGAATTCTACCATGAAGGGAGAGAGGAAGTCCTCTCCAACCGCGTATGGTATCTTGTGCACTAAGTATGACCCTTGGAATATTAAGATGGTAAATACGCGTGGGGTCAATATGTAGGTAGATCCCTAAGTATTTAAAGGTTCCTGTTGTAATTTTGAGATTTGTGTTGTGAAGAGTCGCGCCCTCCCTATTTTTTAACCAAGTCACCTCTGATTTGTCTTAATTTATTTTATATCCTGTAAAGGTGCCAAATTTTGTCATGACATCTAGGAGTCTAGGGACATTTAGGGCAGGGTTGCTAATGTATAGCAAGAGGTTGTCCGCGAACAGCGAAATATGTAAACATTGTTTGTGAATCTGAAGGCCAGCACAGTGTTGATGTATATAGCACGCCATCGGTTCTATGGCTAGGTCAAATAGGAGTGGGGACAATGGGCATCCCTGACTCATACCCCTTTCAAGCCTAAATGAGGAGGACAAGCCACCGTTTATAATAAGTGATGCCGAAGGCGTTCCATATAGTCGCTGTATGACATCAAAGAAATGGCCTGTTACACCAAACCAAATCAAGGAGGTGTACAGATGATCTCATTCCACCCTGTCGAACGCCTTCTCAGCGTCGACAGAAAGCAAACAGGCATATACCAATGGCGGTTCAGCGGGATTGTTTTGGGCCTGATGATATTGTGCAATAACCGCAAGTGTTTTCGTAAGTTAACCACCGAAGCGCGATGTTTGACAAACCCGTTTGGTCTGGGTGGACCAGTGAGGGGAGTACTTCCGCCAGCCAATTTGCTAAGATTTTGGTCAGCAACTTATAATCCCCATTTAACAGGGAAATCGGCCTATAGGACGATGGCAAAGTGGGATCCCTATCTGGCTTAGGAATGATGCATGAAAGCTGTGCCATGTTAAAATCCCCTCCAATAATGGTTGGGAATTCGTTTAGCCTAGTTAGGTGTGTCTGCATCTGATGACAGAATTGAGGAGAAAGATTGTTTGGACCATAGAGGTTACACAATAGGTAAGTTCTGGAGGCTATGTGTAAATTAGTTATAATGTACCTGCCTTTCGCATCTATATATGTGTCTGTGAATGTAACATGTAGTCCCTTTCTGACCAGGATCGCAACTCCCCTCTTCCTACCTGCAGTTGGTGTATTGATAACTTGCCCTACCCACCTAATAAAGTTTATTATGCTCTTCTTGAGTCAAATGGGTCTCCTGAAGGAGTACAATGTCTGCATGAACTGAGTTAAGGTAATGTAAAATTTTGCTTCGTTTAGCAGGACATTTGCCCTTTTTAGAAGTTAATACTTTGTGTAGGATTTTTGTTTTTGTTTTATTTCGCGCGGGCGGTTATTATTTTTTTTTAATACTTGATGAGGGTGGTTATTATTTTTTTTTAATACTTGAAGCAGGTGTTTTTTTTTTTTTTAAATACTTTAATGTGGGCGATTAGGTGTTGCTTTTGTAATGCTCCGTTTGCCTTTGCTGCAAAGCTTATAATAAGTAATTATTTTGTCCTCACGCTGCCAACATTCCATTCAGGATGCGTGCGCAACTGCCGACGGCGATGGACATTAAAAAACGCAATTATAGTATAGATACTTTTTACCTCTGTAATTACCTTGTATTTAAAGGGACAGTCTAGGCCAAAATAAACTTTCATGATTCAGACAGAGCATGTAATTTTAAACATTTTTCCAATTTACTTTTATCACCAATTTTGCTTTGCTCTCTTGGTATTCTTAGTTGAAAGCTTAACCTAGGAGGTTCATATGCTAATTTCTTAGACCTTGAAGCCCACCTCTTTCAGATTGCATTTTAACAGTTTTTCACCACTAGAGGGTGTTAGTTCACGTATTTCATATAGATAACACTGTGCTTGTGCACGAGAAGTTATCTGGGAGCAGACACTGATTGGCTAGACTGCAAGTCTGTCAAAAGAACTGAAAAAAGGGGCAGTTTGCAGAGGCTTAGATACAAGATAATCACAGAGGTTAAAAGTATATTATTATAACTGTTTTGGTTATGCAAAACTGGGAAATGGGTAATAAAGGGATTATCTATCTTTTAAAACAATAAAAATTCTGGTGTAGACTGTCCCTTTAAGCATCTTCTGACAGCCCCCTGATCACATGATTTTTTTATTTATTATCTATTGACTTGCATTTAGCATTGTGTTGTGCTAAATCTTAAATAACTCCTTGGGAAATTAACGACCGCCACAAAAGTCTTTTATAAAAATAAAACCTTAGATAGCTACAATATTATAACTATTAGTTATATTGTAGCTAGCTTAGGTTTTATTTTATATGTAAGTATTTATTTTTAAATAGGAGTTATTTAGGTAATAATTGTAAGTTTTATTTAGATTTATTTTAATTATATTTAAGATAGGGGGGTTAGGGTTACGTTAGGGTTAGGTTTAGGGGTTATATATTTATGTAGTGATGTGGGAGGCCAGAGGTTTAGGGGTTAATAGTTTATTTTAGTATATTTCGTTGTGGGGGGCTTGCGGTTTAGTGGTTAATAGGTTTATTATAGTGGCGGTGTGGGCGGACAGCAGATGAAGGGTTAATAATCTTTAAATAGTGTTTGCGATGCAGGAGTGTGGCGGTTTAGGGGTTAATAGGTTTATTATTGTAGCGACTATGTCGGGGAGCGACGGAATAGGGGTTAATAATTTTTTTAAGTGGAGGCGATGTCCGTAGCGGCAGATTAGGGGTTAATATTTTCATTATAGTGTTTGCAATGTGGGAGGGTTTCGGTTTAGGGGTTAATAGGTAGTTTATGGGTGTTAGTGTACTTTTTAACACTTTAGTTCTGAATTTTATTAGTAAATCAAAAAGAATCTGGACCTAGTCCCACCCTCTTAGCCTCTCAAAAAAAGACTGAGATCTCTCTACAGGGTCAGTATGATGTATAACTAATATTTCTGAAATGTGTGGCGCTAACAAGCTGAGGGTGTGTCTGTATGTGACTTTAATAAGTCTATATGTATTATAAACAATTGTGAACACAAATGTATAAAAAAAGAGAGTAATTTATTTTACATAGACGAATGAAAAATGCATTTGCCAGATTTAACACAATAAAAAGTTGTGGCCACAACTAATAAAAGAGTTCTGATAATTCAAGTTAGTTATACGCTATAAAGGGTTAATCCCCTATATCTCTTATATATAAAACCCTCTATAGATAGACTAAATATAGTGTGAACAACCAATCATAAGTGGTAGCTAATCTGTATATACAGTAAATAACAGATAGCTGGTACAAAAAACAAGTAGTGAGATACAATTGTATCAGTGGTGTCAATAGTGCAATTGAAATTGTATCAATAGTGCGGTTTGGATTTCAAATAGAAATTATATGCATACACATAACAAGGGAATGTCAATTTCCAATAGTATGCAAATATAGGTGATAAAAGTTTGATTTAATGAAAAAATATAAGTATGTCCATCTGATTTAAAGGACATTGTTAGACCTTGTGCATCTATACGTGAGCGGGTAATAAATATTTCCTGCAAAGTGTTAGAAGTGCCAGTTCATTTGTTTGTTCAAATGCAGCCGTATGTTCCTGAGTCAATATTTAACCAACAGGTCTGCTAAAAGTTCCGTGATGAGCTCTGCTGTGAGGCAGACTTACCTGGCTGTGTTCCCTGGCCAGCGTATGATTCGTGCATGGCGGAAATACTCACAGCGTCATCTTGATAAAGGCACCCCGGTGCTGAAACGCGTAGAAGTATTTGTTGAGGAACAATTTCTTATATACCATCAGAAGACTCTCAAAGAACCGGACAGAGCATAGCCGGGAGGACTAAGGAAACTACTGTAGGAGACTTCTTTTAAACAGGCTGCTGCGAAACCGACAGACACAGCTGTGACAGGCAGTGAAGATGCTGTGAGTATTTCCGCCATGCACAAATCATACGCTGGCCAGGAAACACAACCAGGTAAGTCTGCCTCACAGCATAGCTCATCACAGAACTTTTAGCAGACCTGTTGGTTAAATATTGACTCAGGAACATACCGATGCATTTGAACAAACAAATGAACTGGCACTTCTAACACTTTGCAGGAAATATTTATTACCCGCTCACGTATAGATGCACAAGGTCTAACAAGGTCCTTTAAATCAGATGGACATACTTATATTTTTTCATTAAATCAAACTTGTATCACCTATATTTGCATACTATTGGAGATTGACATTTCCTTGTTATGTGTATGCATATAATTTCTATTTGAAATCCAAACTGCACTATTGATACAATTTCAATTGCACTATTGACACCACTGATACAATTGTATCTCACTACTTGTTTTTTGCACCAGCTATCTGTTATTTACTGGTACTGTATATACAGATTAACTACCACTTATGATTGGTTGTTCACACTATATTTAGTCTATCTATAGAGGGTTTTATATATAAGAGATATAGGGGATTAACCCTTTATAGCGTATAACTAACTTGAATTATCAGAACTCTTTTATTAGTTGTGGCCACAACTTTTTATTGTCTTCAATCTGGCAAATGCATCTTTCATTCGTCTATGTAAAATAAATTACTCTCTTTTTTTATACATTTGTGTTCACAATTGTTTATAATACATATAGACTTATTAAAGTTACATACAGACACACCCTCAGCTTGTTAGCGCCACACATTTCAGAAATATTAGTTCTGAATTTTATGCTACAGCTTTGTAACGTAAAACTCATAACTACTGACTTTAGATGGTGGTGCAGATCTTGTGGTTATAAGGTGTACCGCTAACTTTTTGGCCTCCCAGGCAAAACGGGCAATACCAGCGCTAAGGAAGTCCCATTGAAAATTTACTTTTTTAAAAGTGCGTTACTGACGTTGCGTGACGGCCAAAATGGTATGCGGTACACCTATACCTACAAGACTTAAAAGTATAACAATGCTTTTGCATTTATAACGTAAAACTCGTAATCTAGCTGTTTGTTATCTATATGGCCCACATGAACTAGCAGTCCCCTGTTTTGAAAAGCAAATAAAAAAGCACGTGATAAGAGGCTGTCTGTAGTGGCTTAGAAACAGGCAGAAATGTAGAGGTTTAAATGTTATAAAGTTTATTAATATAACAATGTTGTTTGTGCAAAACTGGGGAATGGGTAGTAAAGGCGTTATCTATCTCTTTAAACAATACGAATGTTAGTGTAGACTGTCCCTTTAATGGCAATTTTTATTCTATCTTTTTTTCTTGGGGCTTTACACTGCAACCCCCCCTTTTTTAAATAGTTTTTATTGAGGTATTTAAAATATACAATATAGAGTGAAAATACAATTGCAATTTCAAATATTCTCCAAAGACGAGATCCAACAGACAATTCACCAGCGAAATAAGATAACCTTAAGAAAATCATCGCCATTACATGAACTATTAGTTTAGCACGCAGCTAAAATTATAACAGTGATACCTCATTTTTTATTTATGTTCTCTAATAGTCCCCTGCAGTCCAATAAGGTCACTCATGGGCCCAATTGCTCGAATAATACAATATAGGGGAGATAGTAAATGGAATGACCTCTTTTGGGCCTTATTATCTATACAGAACTCATCCATAAACAAAAGTACAGTAAAGGATACAAGTAGTATATAGTAGTTTGTTGCACTATTATGGAAATATACTCACTTTCAACCACGGTATACAAACAGGTATGTAAATGTTATATAACCTCAGGACAATTAGAGTGCCTATGTATAAGGGGTTAAGTAATATAAAGAACACTGAATACAAACGTTATAGACAGGATGTTTAAGGGTAAATATAGGTTGGTAGTGGGAGCTATCATATATGTAACAAGAGTCTAGCTGCCGCCAACTACAAAGTAAAGTAATTCGCTGGTTAGTGTGTCAATAAATAAAATAAATAAATAAATAAAAATAACACAGCAAGATCCATATTATTCATTCACAGAGAGACAGGATATTAACTTTGTAGATGTCCCATTGAAGGCAGATCAGGGTGATGGTGATAAGAGGCAAGCCAACATCTATCTCTGCAGCACTTTGCTATGTTAATACATACTAGTGATGCATGAAACTTGACAACACAAGAACAGGTAATTGCATAGATATAGGCTATTGTATACACAAACTGGCATTGAATAATAGAGTGCTAGGTAAGGCTGAGGAAGTTCTGCAACAGATTCAGCATATGGATAAGAGTAACAACTTAGAGAATGTAATAGACTATTAGCTGGCATGTCCAAGATTTAAATATTACAAGACAACCTCCTCCTATTCCCATGCTGATGCCGCAAAATCTGTTTATTTGAAAGGTGAGCTCAAACCAGAGGGCCAGTAACTAAATTAATTCACACTAAACAGTACAAGGATTTGTTATAAAAGAGACTAAGTTGGGGGCAAGCGGCGTAGGATGCATAATTATAAATAAATATGTAGTGAGGAAACCTATGATTACCGCTGACTTTTATAATTTTACATAGTTGGAACAGATGTCTTAATATACAGGGTAAACATCCCAACACATAACCCCCTACATAGCTAGCATGTATGTTTAATTACACACAGTTAGAGAGAGGGAATAAATAAATGTTAAGCGATCCCTGTATATATTACCCCTGAACCATAATCGGCTGCTGGCCCAGTGTTCATGTCCTTGTATTAGATGCATTAAACTATCAGACTAGTGACTATTCTGTTGTCGAGGAACTGCAGAGTACTCGTGGAGTATTTGTAAGCCCTATTACCATTGTATAGACCTCAGATCGCCAAAATAGGTCCCCCCGGATCAAACAGGTGGCATAAGCTTCCTTCAGGCTTGTCAGGAGTTAAAGCTCCGCCGTTCCCTTTTTTTCCAAGCAGAATGGGGCCTTGACATGCAGAGTGGGGGTTCGCTGCCAAAGCCACCATGTCATCTGCGTTGTACTTTGAATGATGAGCGGGTTGCACCTGGGGCTGCTTCTCCCGGTTTGACTTTTTCAAGGCTCGATGTTCCAGGAATACCGGAGGGAACTTCATCTTGACTCCGGCGTCCTGCATGTTAATTGCAGGGTTTGGGGTAGAGTAGAGCTGGATTTCCCCGTGATAGCACTCGGATGGTTCCGACACTGCACTAGTCAGGTGGCCGAAGTCCTGCTGTTCAGAAGGAGAGGCTGCTTTAGTGTACTGAAAGTTCATAGCTTTAGCCTCCAGCATAGGAACCGCTCTCAATGTTGCTGGGGGGGCCACATGTATCTGCCGCAGCATCATCCACATCAGGGACCAAGGTGTCCACCTTCTGTTGGCCCTGCCAGTCATAGGAAAAGGCTGCAACAATTCTGTCTTCCATCATCTGCGAGTACTCCAGTAGCAGCAATTTTAGTTGTGTAATCAGGTAGGTGTCCTCCATTCTCTGCACTGCCAATTACTTGTAGAGGCCGCTACGTATATACTCTGTATCAAATGGCTGCAAATCACAGTTAGGACGTATGTTTACCACCCAGGATAGTAGGGGTAGTGTTTAGTGTGGGACGACTCCGTAGTAAATTGTAGATAGCTCAGAGAATAGGGCGCTCTTCATAGATAGGGCTGCGCACTCGGGCACAGCTAGTTATGGGGACAGAACTGAGGCTTCAGTTATAGGGGAAGGCCTCAAAATGAAAAGTCCGGTACTGAGGGCATTAAAGCCGTGTCGCAATCCAAAACCCTATATCTCAGATTTAGTCACCTTCAGACAAGTTTCTCCACTGTTTTATGCAGGGTACTACCAAAAATCCGTTGCAGAATTAGATAGTGAAGAGAACTTATGGAGCTGAAGCTCAGTGCGACCAGTAAGATGGCCGCCGCCCGGAAAACCCTCCGCAACCCCTTTTTTTTAATGATACGTTCTTATTTAAAGGGCAAAAGGAGCCAATAACAATTTCTGCCCTTTACCTGTTAACTGGAGAAGATGAGTTGAACTGTCATAACAAAATGAGTTGTCACTTGTCAGAGCAAGTTAACTTGTAAACATTTCATAATTACATAAACACAAAAAGAGTGCTATTGTCATTTGTATTTAATTTCCACAATGAAAGCAACATCTAGCTTCTTATTTGTACATTCATCAAACTCTATTCATCTCAGTACACAAGATGAAATCATGACCTTATATATTAAGGGGGGGGGGTAAAAAGCAGAGCATACGTTTTTAGTTAATAAGGTATTTCAAGGACACTTGTATCAATTCAGAAAGCATTACATTCACTTAATCTAAAAAGCACTACCTAAACCATGTAAATAAAAAATATAGCTAATAATTTAAATGAAATTATGAAAACATCTGATTTGTATTTATTGATTGTAATTTAAAAAACATATGAAACTATGCCGTATTCCTTCTTTTTTATTTTCTTCAACATGAAATCCTGTAAAAAGCTTGACGTTTTTTGTTAGAAACAGCTTGTGCAATTACTATGAAGATGACTCAGACCAGATGACAGACGTTGGACTCTGTGCAACATTCCTATCTCATTGATATTTGAACACCAGTGCCAGCTGATCAGAAAGGAAGAGGGAATATTCCACAAGATTAATATATAAATTGGATCTACAGTACGATCTGGACCTGCTGCAGCTGGCTGGATTTGAAGAGAAGAATAATGGACAAGTTTTCTCTATGTAATTTAGCAATAGCTTAAAGGGACAGAAGTCAAAATACAATGTTCGTGATTTGGATAGAGAGCAGCAATTTAAATAACTTTCCAATCTAATTTTGTTATCAAATTTCCATTCTCTTTTATCCTTTTTGGAAGAATAGGCTCAGGAGTGGCACTGGGAGCTAGCTGAACACTTCTTATGAGACAATGACAAGCGGCATATATGTGAAGCCATCAATCACCACCTAGCTCCAGTGGTGGAACGCTGCTCCTGAGCCAATCTAGGTATACTATCCAACAAATGATACCTAGAGAATGAAACAAATTAGATAACAAAAGTAAATTGGAAAGTTGCTAAACTCCTTATAAACGCCATATAAACATTAGTACTATGTCACACAATAATTTGCCCAGTGTACGGTGTTGATGTAGTACCAATGTCCAACACAGAGGCTCATGCTGTGGTCGCCATTGTCAGCTTGTTTCTTGGATAAAGTATCTACCCAAAGTTATGTCACTTCACCATCCTCTCCTTTATTCATGTTTGGTTTACATTTGTATTGTCATTATACTTTAGCGCTGCCATCCATTGTACCGACATGGGGCTCATTTCCATTGAGCCGCAATTGGGTTTGCACAAGGTTGCAAAACAAAAAACTACTGTTGGGAGCCATTACGCTTATTAACAGTTTCCAATGGTGCATTTTCCATCATCGGGCCAGATACCAAGTGGCGTGCTAACAGTTGTATGCATGCAATATCAGGTTTATTTTGGATGTTTGTGCACATTGGAATTAGCGAGCGTAACTGTTACGCTTGATAAAAAGTTTTACAAAAAACATTCAAACTGTATTTAAAATTACAGTTACACTCATAATGCGGGAATCCAGACGTGGACCCGTTGCTCAGTGTGCCTAGAGGGTTATGGCTGCACCTCACTGACGAGGCCCACAGTAGGCCAAAACGTATGTCTGGGGTTTTGCTGTTGCTCTTGTTCAGAGAGGGATTGCCTGCTATTTCGGGGCTGGACTGTACTGTGAAGTCAGGATCAGACTGATATGCTTCAGGAAAGTTCTTCTCTGTGAAAGGCACATGTTGAGCAAAAATGATAGATATACTCCCCTGAGTGTCTCTCACACTTTTGGAGATCTCCTGACGGCTCTTTCTGAATACAATGGCAGCTATTACAAAAATCTCTCATATAACAGTCTAAAAAATATCAGTGATATACCTGTCTGCACAAAGTATTATACTGCAAAATGTCTTCCATAAAATCTTCTAAAGACAAGCAGAGTAAAACTACATCTCTGAACACATTTTTTTAACCCTCCAAAACCTCCAAGACAGCTGAGCAGCCAGATCTAGACAATGAAGAAGACATGGATTCAGATCCAGGAACTACAACTTCTAACACAGATCAAACTCCAGTGATTAAAGCAGACCTAGAATCCCTAGTTTCAAAGCAATATATATCTTCAAGTTTTGAAAAGCTATGGGATAAGATTGACTCTATGCACACAGCAGTTGCAACAAGCTTAACAGAAATTGGATCAGATATTGCTGAGCTGGGGGGAAGAATAGACAATCTGGAAGAACATAAGGAAGCAGTCACAGAAGATCTCTCTGATGTCTCACAAAATATATCCTCACACCAACAGCTTCTGAGATGCAAGACAAAATATAGGATCTAGAAAATAGAAGCAAAAGAAATAACATAAGACTTAAAGGAATTCTGGAATCTATTATCAACAAAGATCTGCCCTCATACCTGCAGCGCTTATTTAAGAGCATCACTGGAGACAACCGATGCTCCGACTTTAATTTTGAAAGAGCCCACATGGCCCTGAAAGCTAAACCTAGAGGAGAAGCACCCGCACATGATATAATTGTAAAGATGCTCCTCTTTCAAGAAAAAGAGCTCATCCTTTCAGCAGCCAGAAATAATCCCACTTTTAAGTTCCAAGGAACAGTTCTTCAATTTTATCAGGACCTATGTCTCAGAACACTCCAAAGGCGAAATTCCTTACGCCCTTTTACACAGCTACTGAGAAAACAGCAGATTCCATATAAATAGGGATTCCTCTTTGCCCTTTTTATTCTAAAGGACAATATGACGATCACCATCAAAGAAGCGGAAGACATACTGTTTCTGAGTGCTGAAACTACTAAACAGATAATCCACCTGGTAATTTTTCGACTTAACTACTGTAATAACCTACTAATTGGTCTCCCTCTTTCCCACCTCTCTCCCCTTCAATCCATCCTAAATGCATCTGCCAGGCTAATCCACCTCTCTCGATGCTCTATTTCTGCTGCAACTCTCTGTGAGTCCCTTCACTGGCTCCCCATTCACAGCAGAGTTAAATTCAAAATTCTCACCCTGACTTAAAACGCCCTCACCAATGCTGCCCCACCCTACCTGTCCTCACTCATCAACAAATATACTCCAGCCCGCCCCTATGATCCAACAATGACCTACTCTTTGCATCCTCTATCATCACCTCCTCTCATGCTAGACTACAGGACTTCTCTTGAGCTGCAAAACCCTCTGGAATATACTTCCTCAAGCTGTCAGAGTTTCCCCTAACCTCTCCTACTTTAAATGTTCCCTAAAGACCTTTTTGTTCAGGAAAGCTTATCACCCGACTCAGTAACAAAATGAACTTCAGTTACCCACATCTATCTCCTCACTAATATAATTTTCACCTTTGCAGTCCCCACCTCCTGTTTCCCATCCTCCTACCCATCTAGATTGTAAGTTCCCACTGACTGTTATTGTACTGTTTCTCTGTTGTACTTTTATCTTTGTACCCATGGGCAGCGCTGCAGAATCTGTTGGCGCTTTATAAATAAATAATAATAATAATAAAATACCAGATCTGTGCCAAGAATTGGATTTAGAAGTCCCGCAACTACCTGACCAACAAGGCTATACTTTACACATCCCCCTATAACATACCTATAGCTGGTTCTGGATCTTCTCACTTAGACTTCCCAAACAATGCCATTCTTGTGATCCATATATCTTTATCCCTAACTTGGACCTTATTCATACAATATGATACAGAAGATTAACTTGCTATCTCACAATGTGAGAAGTCTGAATGAGAAGCTATGGATCAATATACCCACCTCAAAGCTGACATTCTCTTCCTCCAGGAATCTTAATTCCTCAAACACCAAATACCTAAATACTGGTCCAAACATTTCACACAACATTATCACGCTACAAAATCTACAAAAAAAGAGGAGTATCCTTATTCATTCAGTTCTAAACTTCACACACAAAACTACAATAACTGACGAGGAAGGTAGATACTTGATAGTCAAAGGCCAAATCAATAACACCGATATTATTCTTTGCAATAGTTATGCCCCCAATGACAAGCAAGAAAGATTTTTTTTTTTTTTTTTTTTTTTTGGTTTCAAAGAGCTTTATTGAAAGAGAGAATAAAAAAAAGAATACAAACATAGCAAAATGATGCAATATAAAGCAGGCAGTAAATGACAAAGACATGTTTTGTTTGCATCTTACAGTTGTAAAGATAAAGATTTCCAGATGGAGCTTGGCCTAGGCCGAGCTTACAGGAATGTAAAGCTTGGGGTATGGTGGGGTAAGGAGGTGTATAGAATGTCCAAAAGTCCAACCTCTGCCATCCCACTTCCAACTGGGGTAGAAAGAATCCAAGTAAACATTGATAAAACATAGTCAAATAGTAACATAATAAGGTGTAGCAGCATCGTATGTGTTTCAGAGAATGTTAGCAGTAAAGTTAGCGCGGCCCCCGGGGGGGGGAAAGGGGGGGAGGGGGGAGGGAGAGGGGCGAGGACCATGTCGGTACTATGGTCTATTCTGTCAGAGCATCTGTGCTAGAGGTCCACATTGTCAGCATTTGGTCATGTATATCTAATGTATCATGCGTGAGGTGGTGGTATCTTTCCAGGTTAAGGTGTGTGGAGACCTCCTTTCTCCATTCCGCTACAGTCGGGACTGTCCTGGATTTCCAGTACCTGGGTATTAACAGTTTGGCACTATTCAACATGACCATCAGTAAGGCTTTAGAGATCTTATTCTCTAGCTTAGGAAGGGACATATAGAGTAGTATCTTGGGGTCATTGGGCAAGGCGTGGCCTACTATATCTTTTATATGAGAAAGTATCCCTGTCCAGTATGAATCAAGTTCGGGGCATCCCCACCAGATATGTGACAAGGACCCCTCACCTCCACATTCCCTCCAGCACCTCCGTGAGGCAGTCTTATATATGGATTGCAATCTGTTTGGCGTGAGGTACCACCGGGATAAGAATTTATAGTTAGACTCCTGCACCCTAGCTGATATTGAGGAGCGTTTCGTGTGGTCGAAAGCTCTCTGCCACTCCTGGTGTGAGATATCTGTGTGTAGTTCCCTCTCCCACGCTTTGGTGTATGAGGGGAGTATTTGAGTACCATCTACTAGAAGAAGCTTGTACATTTTGGATATTGCATGACTAATAGGCGAAACTTGCACACATAAGGACTCAAAAGGGGTCAGTGGTCTCCCCAGTTGTTGTTTGTGTTGGTGTGTAGAGAGAAAATGCCCTAGTTGGTTGTGTGAGAACCAAGTTAGTGAGATATGTGGTGTATCTTCCCTGATCCTGTCTAGGTCTTTGAGTTTGTGACCGTCGGCTATCGTGTGCCACACCCGGTCTGCCATGTGGTCATGTTCGTTGGTCCTTTTACCTTTAAGGTCCCAAGGTAACGAGGGGTTATTATAGATAGGAAGGAGCGGGGATACTCTTGTAGATATGTTTGTGGAAGTGTTAAGTAGCCTGTCCCATGTGGAGAAGAAGTCAGTGAGTAGAGGAAAAGACGTCGTGGCCTTCGGTCTATGTTTTGGATCTAGCCATGCGAGGGGGCCAACATTGTCCGTATTTAAAATATCTCGGTCTAACTTGATCCAATCTTTGTATGTATCATTATGGCACCAGTCCAACAGCCTATGTAAGGCTATTGCTTGCTTATACACTGAGATATTTGGAACGCCCAACCCCCCCCTGTCTCTCGGGAGATGAATGGACCGCCTAGCCACCCTCGGCCTGATACCTTTCCAGATGTATTGTTCTATAAGGGTTTGGATTCTCTCCAGGTATCCTGGTGGCAATGGTATCGGTGTGGTTTGCAACAAATAGAGGAGTCTAGGCAGCACATTCATCTTTATTACTCCGATTCGCCCCAGCCAGGAGATCGACTTGTTTTTCCAACTGGATAAGTCTGAGGTAATATTGTTTTCCAAGGTCTTGTAGTTTGCTTGGAACAGTACTAGCGGATCGGGTGAGAGATAAATGCCCAAGTATTTCATTTTTGAATGTTGTCTCTTCAGAGGACAGTTCAAAATGACTTTCGGCAACCGATCAGCCTTATAGGTGACATTTAGTAATTCTGATTTGCTAAGGTTAAGGTGGAAGTTGGACACTTTGCCATAGTCTTTGAAAATCTCTAATACTTTAGGGAGTGAGGTATCCACTTCCGTAAGGGTAAGCAGAATGTCATCGGCGTAGAGCGCGAGCTTATGCTCGGCAGTCCCCGTCTCGATGCCCTGAATCTGGTTGTCTGAGCGAATCTTCTGCGCCAGTGCCTCAATGGAAATGGCGAACAGGATGGGCGAGAGCGGACACCCCTGTCTCGTCCCATTCTGTATGCAGAAGTTGTCGGACAGCAGTCCGTTTACTTTGACTTGGGCAGTGGGTTTTATGTATAGAGAGAAGATGCGTGCTATGAATGTTAAACTAAACCCCATCTTGATCATGGTTGCTCTCAGGAACCCCCAATGGACCCTGTCAAAGGCCTTTTCGGCATCCGTTGAAACCAGGGCCATTGGGACCCCACGGAGCTGAGCATAAGAGATCAGCTGTAGTATTTTTAGGGTATTGTCCCGGGCTTCCCTGCCGGGGACGAAGCCCACTTGGTTAGAATGAATCAATGTCGGGAGCAACTTGTTTATTCTGGTGGCTAACACCTTTGCATATATTTTTAAGTCCACATTCAGCAGGGAAATGGGACGAAAATTTTCCGGGCGATCCGGTTTTTTACCATCCTTGGGGAGAACCGTTATGTATGCCTTTAGCATTTGTTCTGTAAAACCATTATCTTCTAAAAGGGAGTTAAAGACAGTGGTAAGGGGGATTAGGAGATGATGGATGTAACTCTTATAGTATTTAACACTGAGTCCGTCAGGACCAGGGCTTTTCCCGTTAGGCATGCTTTTGATGGCCATTTTTATTTCGGTCGATGTAACTTGGGCTTCTAGAATGTCTGAGTCGCCTTTTGAGAGCGAGGGGAGGTCTACGTCTCTCAGGAATCTGTCTATGTCGTCTTGTGTGCAGTCAGTTTCTAAATTGTATAACTTTTCATAATAGCGTCTAAATGTTTCTGCGATTTGTTTGCTATCCCTGTGACTGTGTCCCTCCCCGTCTTGTATGGAATGTACATGAGTATTCAACTGTTTGCGTCTAAGAGCTCTCGCTAGAGATGCTCCTGCTTTGTCGTTGTTGTCATAGAACTGTTGTTTAAGTATAGCGGTTTTACGCTGGTACATTTTATTTAAGTAATTCTTGAGTTCAGATCTGGCCTGTGTGAGGTGCCCCAGGATAGAGTCGGAGGATGGTTTCTTTTTATGTTCTGTTTCCCAGTATTTGATTTGGGCCAGTGTGGAATTCAGAAATTGTCTGTTATCCCTTATCTCCCTGGACTTGTGCTTAATGAAGTCCCCCCTTACTACGCATTTGTGCGCTTCCCACAGTGTGGTGGGAGAGATGCTGCCATCTGTGTTTTCTTGGAAGTAATGCCCTAATGTGGTGTCTATGTCTAGTTTGATCAGTGGGTTGTTCAAAAGATACTCGTCTAGTCTCCAGATGAAGGGTAAAATCGGGGCGGTTGGCCAGTCTAGCTTACATGTTACCGGGGCGTGGTCTGACCACGTTGTTGGGAGTATATTGGAGTTTTCTATCAGGGACAGTCCTGACTGGTCACTCAGTATATAGTCAATTCTTGAGTATGTACGGTGGGGGTGTGAATAAAAGGTATAGTCACGTGTTGATGGGTTGATGTGTCTCCACACATCATGTAGCTTAAGCTGTTGTATATGTGCTGTCACAGCTTTAATTGTCTTCTTCGGTACATTGGTCTTCCTAGTGGAGGTGTCAAGGGTAGGGTCAAGTGTGAGGTTAAGGTCTCCTCCCAGTAATAGTATGCCTGACATATGTTCGAGCAGTAGCTGAGTTAGCTGCTTGAATACTACATGTTGATCTGAGTTTGGGAAATACACATTTACAAGCGTCACAGGGCGGTCAAAGAGGAGGCCTGTTACTATTATGTACCTGCCGTTTGTGTCTTTTTCTACGTGTTTGGGTTGGAATTTAATGGAATTGCGTATCCAGATGCCCACCCCTCCCTTTTTGCTTTTACCTGAGGCCAGAAAGGCCGTTCTGTACTGATTGTTGGTGTATTTTGGTTCCCTGCCTCTCTGGAAATGCGTCTCTTGAATGAAAATTATATCCCCCTTAGCCTGGCGTAACTGTCTGAATGCTACCGAATGTTTCTCTGAGCTGTTCAATCCTTTTGCATTGATTGTAATAAGTGTGATGGGTTGAGCCCTATGTGTGTGAGTGTCTGCCATTTGTGACTGAGCGGGTTGACCAAGGTGTGAGAAGCTCTAATGATCTGTGAGTGGGGGGCAGTCACACTGGCAAGGTCTGTCACTAGCGAGTCGACCGGAAGGAGCCCCCCCCGGGGCCACGCACACATAAAAACAAGGATGCTATATCAGATATATTCAAAACTTGCAAACAATATAACAATAACCTGTAGGGAAAAAAGCAAGAATAGGATTTGCTTAAGAGAGAACCCTCAGTATAGCAGAGAAAATACAGTAATAGAGTGGGAAGTATCCCACATCTCTAGCCTATAGTGACATGTAAACATTTTAATACAATAAAGTAAACATACGACCTGTAGCCTTCTAACTGTAGTCTTTAGATCAGTCCCAGGAGAAAGGGGCTTGTAAAGTTTCAGTCCCCAGGAGTAGAGTCTTTATCTGGAGCAGGGGGTTGTTGAGTATTAATGGCCTCTCCACGAGTTTCCTCGCGGTAAGGCCGTGGTCTGGGTCGGAGAGCGTTCAAATCCGATGGGTTGTCAGGAGAAGTGTCACTGTGTTTGATGGAAATCCTCAATGCTTCACAAAATCTTGGGAGATCTTCTTTGTGCTTGAACACCGCAGTTGTGTCTCCTCTGGTTGCTATGATGCTGACCGGGAAGCCCCATCTATACGGAATATTTTGATCTCGTAGAGTGGTGGTGATATAAGATAGTTCTCTTCGTTTCTGCAGGGTGGCAGGGCTTAGGTCAGCAAAGATCTGGATTTTGATTCCTGCATGCGTAAAGTCTTTCTTCTGCCTGGACAATTTTAGTAGCTCTTCTTTGTCTTTGAAGTGTAAAATTTTAAGGATAACATCCCTCGGCGGGGCTTTTGGGGGGGGTTTCGCCCGCAGAGCTCTGTGTGCTCTTTCGATTTGGATCTCCGGAGAGCTGTTGTCACCTTTGAGAGTGCGGAAGAGGTCCTGCAGGCATCCCTCCAGAGCATTAGGTTGGATGCTTTCGGGAATGCCCCGTATTCTCAGATTGTTCCTTCTACCTCGGTTATCCAAGTCCTCCACCCTGTCCATGAGGTGTTGGATAGTTTCGTCTTGTTCATAAGCTATGCGGGAGATATGTTGTATGTCATTAAAGGCCACTTCGTGGCTTTCTTCTAATGTAGTAACTCTCTGTGTCACCCTTGAGATGTCCCTTTTTAGTTCTCCATACCAGTTTTTGACCTCTGAAACTATTTCTTTTACATCTTCTTTTGTACATAGAGATTTTAAGTCTTCTTTTGTAAGATATGAAGTGGAGTGTGGTGACAGTGTGGCGCTCTGATCAGTTTCTCTGGTAGTACTATTGCTTGGGTTTTCATTCTGGGGCAATGATCCTGCTTCAGGCTGTCTAAGGTAATTTTGCAGCATTTTTGAGCTTGACAGCCCGTCAGGTTTAGTTGGTTTGCGTGCAGGCATTGGAGCTCTGTTTGCTCTAGTGTTCCTCTTCCCCTGCAGACTGTGTGGCTATGCTGTCTAGTATCTGAATACTGTCTCTGAAATTAAAGTATTGCCTCCCTGGTGAGACAAATTGTTTAGGCTTCGCTTGAGGCTTGTGATATAACCTGGGTACAGTGTACTGTGTGTATTTCACTGTTTCTGTGGCCCCGGTGGTGGTTAGTGCAACTTATAGGCCTGCTATATGTTGAGCTGTGTGGCTGGGCCGTCAATGGAGTTAAGCGTGTAATCACTGCTACTTTATTGCTAGTAGCAAAGGATATCAGCATTTGCTTACCGATCTGTAGCTGCAGCGTAAGTGTCCCAGTTATGTGTGCTGCTCTCCCCTTATATAGTGAGGGAGACAGCAACCCAGAGATAGCTTCAGCCGAGCGGGTGCGTTAGCTGCATCCGTCCTGTCACTAGGCCTCACTCTTAAGATGGCGCTGCTTCCTCCTCTGTGCGACCGCTCGCTCCGCCGTTTAGCTGGTATAGTAGTACGGAGTGTGCAGCGGTCAAGCCGATCCGTTTGGCAGGGTCCTGGGGTATTCTGCTTCTCTCCCGGGTATGTTTAGGCGTTGTGTGAGGCTATTTTTATTTAGGCTTAGAGACGTGGGCCTAGGAGCTATCCCTTCATGCGGCCATCTCTCAAAGCGGCCAAGCTCCGCCCCCAAGAAAGATTTTTTTAACCAGGTCTCTCAACTTCTCACACAGTAGTCCCAATGTAGAATACTTCTAGCAGGGGATTTTAACATTACCATGTCTCCCATCGCAACACCTAGTTATAGTACCCTTTCCAACAAAAAGCTACAATACAACAGAAATGTTAAGGGTATACAAGAACATCTCTCCCTAATAGACACCTGGCAGACACTCTATGGTAACACTACAGATTTGACTTATTTCTCTGAGGCTCATAAAACATACACAAGGATACATTTATGCTAGCAAGATTCTCCAACCAATATTACTATCCTCCACAATCCACACCTGTGTATGGCCCAACCACTCCGTGATCTCCCTTTTATTAGATGGGATCCAAGAAACCAGAAGAGAGGGATCATGGACATATGACCCTCAATACTTTAAACATCCCTTAGCCCAAGACCAAATTCTACAACATTTAAGAGAATATTGGAATATAAATATAGACACTACCTCTAACCCACTATTCACATTGACTGCACATAAAACGTATCTTAGGGGTTTATTAATTCAAGGTAAAACCACACATACCAAAAGGTTAAAACAACAGATAACTGACCTTCATCAGAAGAAGGCAACATTGGAGAAAGCACATAAATTTAATCAAAATAACACTACTCTACAAACTCTTCAGAGCAAAAGAACGTTACTAGCTAATCTACTAAATAATAACGCCATGAAAGCGATACACAGGTTCAATACTATGGGGCCTATTTATCAAATGTCTTGCTGTCCTGATCCGACAGTGCGGATCAGGTCCGCAAGACATCGCTGAATGAGGAGAGCAATGCGCTCTCCGTGTTCAGCATTGCACCAGAAGCTCTTGTACTCGATCGGGTTGAATTCCGGCGATTCCTGTCTGCCTCATCAGAGCAGGCAGACAGGGTTATGGAGCAGCGGTCTTTGTGACCGCTGCTCCATAACTTGTGTTTCTGGTGAGTCTGAAGACTCGCCAGAAACACGGGCCGTCAAGCTCCGTTCGGAGCTTGATAGATAGGCCCCTATATCTTTGCTAATAAACCAGACAAATTCTTAGCACATAAAATACGAGAGAGACAGAGAGTATTAACTATCCCCTCTATCAGATAGATGGAAATTTAACCTCTAACCCCCAAGAGATAGTGGATGAGTTTGCGCTTTTTATGGAAAATGATATGATGGACATAAAACCAAACCATTACCAAGCTTAGATACAGCTACACATGAATTCCTCTCAGAAGCCCAATTACCAACCATATCTGAGAAGGAACAAGAGACACTCAATGCCCCCATTTCTGCAACAGAGATCACTAAAAACTGGCAAAGCAGCGGGCCCAGATGGATTCCCTGGGGACTATTATAAACAGTTTAAAACGATTCTGCTACCCCATATTACCAAATTCTGTAATCATATTCTAGAGAGACACAAAATCCCACCAGAGGCAAAATTGTAGTCATCCCTAAACCAGGAAAAAATCCTAAACAAAAATTCTTAAACAACATTTAATAGTAAATCCTGTGTACTAGCTATCGCCCAATTTCAACCATCAACCAAGATCTCAAAATTGTTTAAAAACAATAATACCATCCCTTATACAACCAGATCAAGTAGGATTTATACAAAATAGAGAAGCCCCTAACAATATGAGACGGATGTTAAGAATCATAGACTTTATCAACAGGTTGGAGAAGCCTTCTCTGCTTCTATCAATGTATGTGGAGAAGGCATTTGATTGGATAGATTGGACATACATGTTCTACACCAAATGGGTTTTGATGGTCCCTTCATTGCAGCGATACAGGCAATTTATTCCAAACCAACAGCACAAGTAGTATCAGCGGGTTATAGATCTAAACCATTTCCTGTTCTAAACAGTATAAGACAGGGTTTCCCCCTCCCCCACTTAATATTTGCTATCTGTATCGAACTACTTGCAGTCAGAATTAGACTCTCGCCAGACATTTCTGGAGCCAAAATCTCAAACTCAGACTATAAATTAACATTATTTGCAGACAACATTCTTTTAACAATCACTAAACCACTAATATCTCTCCCAAATTTATATAACATACTAGATAAATTCTCCCAGATATCAGGATATAAAATCAATCTTCACAAATGTGAAGCTTTGCCAATAACCCTCCCACCTCCCACTAAAAAGGCCAAATAAATTAAATACAGCTGACACCTCAATTTCATCAACTGTATTAACACAATTATATACCACTCCTCAAATCTATCATACAGGACATACTTAAATGGAAGAAATATACTTTTTCCTGGTATGGATGCCTTGCGGCAGGCAAAATAAGTATCTTCCCCCGCCTATAGTACTTATTCAGAGCCTTACCCCTAAAAATACTGATTTTGATGGTCCCTTCATTACAGCAATCCGGTAATTTATTCCACACCAACAGCACAAGTAGTATCAGCAGGTTATAGATCTAAACCATTTCCTATTCTAATCAGTACAAGACATGGTTGCCCCCTCTCCCCTTTAATATTTGCTATCTGTATCGAACCTCTTGCAGCCAGAATTTGACTCTCCCCAGACATTTCTGGAGCCAAAATCTCAAACTCAGACTATAAATTAACATTATTTGCAGACAACATTCTTTTAACAATCACCAAACCACTCATCTCTCTCCAAAATTTATATAACATACTAGATAAATTCTCCCAGATATCAGGATATAAAATCAATCTTGACAAATGTGAAGCTTTGCCAATCACCCTACCACCTCCCACTAAAAAGGCCATAGAGATAAACTATGAATTTACATGGGCAAAAAACTATATTAAATACTTAATACAGTTGACACCCCAATTTCATCAACGGTATAAACACAATTATATACCACTTTTCAAATCTATCAGACAGAACAAACATAAATGGAAGAAATATACTTTTTCCTGGTATGGATGCCTTCCGGCAGGCAAAATGAATATCCTCCCCCTCCTATAGTACTAATTCAGAGCCTTACGCCTAAAAATACCAATTGAAAAGCTTCCAACATTAAAAGCAGAACTGGTGGCACATGTTAGAGGCAACAAAAAAAGTAAGAATACCGTCAATCACCCTAACAAGATACAAAAATATGGGGGGAGGGGGTATGCCTAACCTACTTGATTATTATAAAGCCGAGAGAATCTCTCAAACAATGCTGCTGGGGAGACAACAGGAAGACATTATATGGTCTAAACTGGAGGCGCAGGTTGAAGGGTTAACATACCCAGATAACATAGTTTGGAATAACAGACTAGGTAAAACACATACACATAAATTACCTATATGTGAATCTACCAGAAAAACTAGCAAATGGATAATAAACCACACTACAATATTACCTTCCCACTCACTGATGATACCAATTAGGAAACTACTTCCTGAAGACACACACAGCACTATAGATACATGGGCTATCAAAGGCCTATATAGGGTGGCAGATATGCTACTCAACAAGAAACTTATGACATATACCCATATTCAAAGTAAACTGGCACTTCATAAGCTACAATGGTTCCTATACCTCCAAATCTTCACATCCATACAGAAATATTCAACTGGCACCACAAACCAGCCTACTACAGCACAAGAAAGGATGTATACTTCAGAACACAGGCCAAAACACACAATATCAACCATATACATTTCTATACAAACATTAGCAATACTAAAAGCCCACTTATGCTTAAATGGATAAATGATATAGGAACTACTTTTGAGAAAAAAAAAGGGAAGAGATTCTCAGCTCTATCAGCAAAGGTCTGTTGAGCACGGACCTACGTGAAAACTCTTGAAACGGCATTCAGATGGTACCTAACCCCAGCAATAATGTTGCATATGTCCCAGGCAGGCTCCAACCTTTGCTATAGAGGCTGTGGGGAAGTGGGCACCTTTAAGCATATGTGGTGGGAGTGTGGGGAAGTAAAAAAATTTGGAGTTCTTTATCTTCTCTCATTAGCACTCTTCTGGAAGAAGAAACACACCTTACTATATCTTAAGCTCTACTGCACACACACAACAGAAAATATAATTCAGCCATAAACACCTTCATAAGGATACTTTGTACAGTTACCAGAACTTGTATAGCACGATGCTGGAAGACATGGGTACCTTCATGGCTAGAAATAAGGAATAAAATAAAGTTGACTTTTAGGATGTATGAGTCAGCGTCATAGATACTAGACACAAGAGATGCTTTTGAGAAGATCGGGTTTTATTGGGTCATCAATAACGAAATAATAACATAACATTCAGAACCACAAAACAAAACATAGAAATGAAGCAACAAAGCTGGTTTGATAATATGGTCTAAGTTAGAGATACAAGGGGTTTGTAAATTTCAAATTACAATTAATGCATTCAACTAGAATGTGACTTCAATATTATCGTTGATTTTTTTCCTAGTTACTCTTTGTTTTTCTTGTCATAAATTTCGGTTATGTATACTTTTTTGCATGAATATTGCAGACTGTGAGACGATTTCTCTGATAAAGTTTAACCACTTGATAACTTGTGTAGCAAAGCTTTACCTAGAGCACCCTCCACAAATGGACATGAAACACTGGGATCAGACAATCTCATGACGTTACTGTACTTTAGAGACATTGATTTGTTTCCATTAATGATCCACAGACTTTAACAGAAATCCATTTTTGTACTCGAATCAAATGAAAGAGATAAGTAAAATAACAAGAGATTTATGATGTTAGGTCACTAACTTGCTAATGATGATTTTGTTTGTTTATTTTTGTTTTTTCTTATTATTATTTTTGTATGCTCACATATAAAACTCAATAATAAAAATCATTTAAACATAAAGGATCTCGCCAGATCACAGAACAATAGAGAATTAAACCCTAGTGTTGGATGTTTTAGTGTCTGCTATACACTGAGAAATCTGCTAATGCTTGCAGATAGCATCCATAAATAGTGTAAAGCACCAGAGGACTGTGTCTCACCCCAGATAAAGAGAAACCCTGAATGAAAAGAAATTGAAGTACGGGTTTTGTGACCCGCATAGAGGCCAAGTTAAGGGGTCATCCCTAGGTTAGTGGGTGGGTTTATCTCTTCATATCTGGAACAGAACGTTTAAGAAAAAGCTCCCAACCACCTTCCCTTTGGTTTGACTTGTTTTTTTTTTGTTGCAGCTTGAAGCGGCGCTGCTTGCCTGATTGGTAACTTTGGTCAGAGTGGGCATTGGTGGTACCTCATGTTTCATTGACTGGGGAGAATGTTGCACAAGTTAGGCAAGGAAGGGCACGTTTGGTGACTGCGAAAGCTCCCTATAGTTTTTATGTAAATGTTTAACTCTTTATTTAATAAAGTTATGTTAATGTTATTTATTGTATGCTCGAAAAAGCAATCTGTGGCCTTTATAGCCCAGTTTTGGTGTAAATATATTTAGTAGAACGTAACAAAGTGCCTATTATGGGGGCCCCAGCCACTTCTAGTATGAAGCCTAGAATTTAAAATTGTGTTTGAAACTGAACCACCCACCACTCTCCCACATTTTGCTGTGCCCCCCTTTTTGTGGCCCCTAGTCACTAAAGCTCACTCCCTATCCCTAATGAGACAGGAGCTCAGCAAGTTACAACAATCTCATAACATCCTCCCATATCCCTTTGACCTTCCCTATCATGTCTTCAAAACCTGCATAGAATTTGTTATTAGAGCAGTTGGATCTGATTGTTATGTTAACAAATCAGATTTTTTTCCTGAGTCGAAAAAAATTCTTAAAGGGACATTCCAGTCAAAATTGGAATCTCCAAGGATGCATTTCAGATTTGAATAAAAACATTTTTGTTATATAAATGTATTAGCAAAAATGCTTCTAATAAAAGCTATAGCTGTTTCAAAATGATATTTAAGTATGCACCGTGCACCAGCATTTTAAACACAGCACTGGGTCAGAGAGCCTAAGGTGATTTCCCATCTGGTAATGACTCAATTTGTTAATTGCTGACATGATACAAGCCCCACTGGTTCTCTGAGCAGCTGCAGTATATTAAATGCTGGTGCACTGAGAATATTTAGTTATGCTTCACATGCACGTGCAGAGAAAAATGCTAACACTAAAACAGTAATAACTTTTACTAGAAGCATTTTTGCTAATACATTTATATTGCAAATATGTTTCTATCCTAAAATGTAATTAATCTATGTTGTGCATTACATTTTGACCGGAATGTCCCTTTAAGATTCAGTAACCTACGACACAGTTTGGGAAACAGCTGTTTAGCTGCAGCATCTTGGATATTTTAGTTTGGAGCGAGACTGAGAGGAAACAAATCAGATTAATGACGATTACACTAAACACAGCAGGATGAATGAGGTGTTACACAATAGATATTTCTCTGCATCATATAATTAACACATTACTTAATATTCAAGTCTGGGTTTACTGATGTCTGCAGACTCTGACATGATACACACATGATCTGCCAAACACTTAAAGCCACATCTGAGTATGACCCTTCATTTTTCTGCAAAACATATTTAAAGAGCTTGTTTGAGAGCTGCGCTAATCTGATAATTTCTTACAGCTATTGTGTAATATGAGTACTGGGTTTGGCTTCTAATTAAGAAAATCCACAACTGTTGTAGAAAATGAAGTCATCGCAAATACAAAGCCTTATGAAAAGCAAATACAATGTGCTTTTTGCGTTATATCTGTTTAAGTACTGATGATAAAAAGGTTGAGATGAAAATGTAGGTAACCTCAGGATAGAACGTAAGACATACACAAGATATGTGCTGTATACAATGTAGTATTTCATGCACTGTGCACTGTGCAGCAAGAACACAGAGAAGTGAAACAATGATACTAGGTTTTATATCAATTGTAAAATTATTTATAGTATCGCCCATATTTATTTAAAGCCACTCTTGGGCTTCTAGCAATATAAAATATAAATATAATTCTTTGGGAGGAGTGTAATATAAAGTTATGTGCCAAATAAAAATATATGAATTATATATATAAATAACATATTTTCATGTAACATATATGGGCAGCTTAAGCATAGATAGTTAGTTAAAGGAATATAATTGCAAATGCGGTTTGTATCAAGGGAAACCGCGGTTTAAGTCTCTGTCAATCAAAAAGTGCCAGAGTCCTGTATAGGGGGAGGTAGATATGAAATATCTCTTGAAGGGTCTATTAATGGAGAGGGTACTAATGGGCTTGTTGCGTTATATCTGTTTAAGTACTGATGATTAAAAGGTTGAGATGAAAATGTAGGTAACCTCAGGATAGAACGTAAGACTAGGCCTACTTCTGAAAAGATAGAATAAATTGTGGCTTATATTAGCTCTGGATATTTGCTTTAAATACTATATGAATGGGGAAAAAACTTAGAAGTATATATTGTCGTTTGTGTGTTAAGGTCTGCGTTGCCTCAGTGTGAAAAGACAATTGTATCTATTAGTACAGCAATAAATCTTATTTTCCATTTTCTCATCTGTGCTGACCCTGCCGACTGAGTATGGGACCTATACCCAACAACAGGTGACTACATCAGTAAGCAAGAGTTTATCACAATACAAAAGGTATCCAAAATAAAAAAAATTAAACCTAAACTAATACCCCAATAAAAAATCACCCCCAAAATAAAAACACCCCCTAATCTAATACTAAACTACCAATAGCCCTTAAAAGGGCCTTTTGTAGGGCATTACCCTAAGTTAAACAGCTCTTTTACCTGTAAAACTACTAAGTTCCCTCTAACAGTAAGTTACTACTAAGTCCCCCCCACCCACCAAATCCCCCAAAATAAAAAAAAACCTCACACTAAAAAAAAAACTAAACTACCCATTGCCACTAAAGGGGCATTTGTATGGGCATTGCCCATACAAAGCTCTTTTATTGCCCTTAAAAGGGCAATCAGCTCTTTTTCAAGCCCCAAAAACCCTAATATAAATAAAAAACCACCCCAAAAATTAAAATTAAAAGCCTAAACCTAAGCCCCAAATAGGTACTCACTGTTCCTGAAGTCCGGCGGAGAAGGTCTTCTTCCAGAAGGATCCATTATCTTCTATCTTCATCCGGGGTGAAGGCGGGGTGGAGAGGAGGTGCGGAGTTGTGTTCCCGATGCCTGTATCCTCAGCGGCATTCCTCAGCGGCGGCGGTCCTCAGCGGCATGGTTGTTCCTCGGCAGGCTCCTCGGAGGCTCCTCTTCATCCGATGTCCGTCGTAGACTGAAGATTGAATGCAAGGTACCGCAATCAATTTGGGGTACCTTGCATTCCAATAGGATTAGAACTACTGAAATTCTATTGGTTGTTCAAATCAGCCAATAAGATTTAAGTAGCTCTCATCCTATTGGCTGATTTCAAAATATCAGCCAATAGGAATGCAAGATACCCCAATAAATATGGGGTAACTTGCATTCAATCTTCAGTGTGGGACGGATGATCGCATGAAGAGGAGCCTCCATGCCGCCGAGGACCGCTGCCAAGGACATCCGCCGTTGAGGATACAGGCATCGGGAACACAGCTCCGCCTTCACTGCAGATGAAGATAGAAGATGATGGATCCATCTGGAAGAAGACTTCAGGAACAGTAAGTACCTATTTGGGGCTTAGATTTAGGCTTTTTTATTTACATTTTGTTTTTTTTGTTTTTTTTAGATTAGGGTTTTTTTGGGCTTGAAAAAGAACTGAATACCCTTTTAAGGGCAATGTTCATACAAATGCCCCTTTAGGGGCAATGGGTAGTTTAGTATTTTTTTAATTGTAGTGTAAGGTTAGGTGTTAGTGTAAGACAGGTTAGGTTTTATTTTACAGGTAAATTTGTATTTATTTTAGCTAGGTAGTTAGTAAATAGTTAACTATTTAGTTACTATTTTCCAAAATCAAATCATCCAATAGGAATGCAAGGGATGCCCTCTTAAATCGCGTACTTTGCATTGAAGATTCAGTGTATGGTGGCGACCGTATGAAGAGGATGCTCTGCGCCGGATGTCTTCAGGATGGACCCGCACTGCGCCGCTGGGATGAAGATAGAAGATGCTGCCTGGATGAAGATAGAAGAGGCTGCCTGGATGAAGACTTCTCGCCACCAGGATGAGGACTTCGCCACCTGGATGAAGATCATTCAAACGGGACTTAGAAAACTGTAAGTGGATCTTCAGGGGTTAGTGATAGGTTTTTAAAGTTTTTTTTGGGTGTTTTTTTTTTAGTTTAGCGTTTGGGCTTTTCGTAAAAGAGATAAATGCCCAGCAAAAGAGCTATACAAATGCCATTTTCAGGGCAATGGTTAGCTTAGATTTTTTTAGATAGGTTTTTTTTTATTTTGTGGGTTGGGGGGGTTTGTAATGTTAGTGGGACTTTGTAATTTTTTTTAAGGTAGAAGAGCTGTTAAACTTAGGGCAATGCCCTACAAAAGTCCCTTTTAAGGGCTATTGATAGTTTATTCTAGATTAGTTTTCTTATTTGGGTTGTTTTTTTTTAAAGAGTATTAGAATAGGAATATTTTTTATTGTTTTAGATCATTTTGTTTGTTATTTTTTGTAATGGTAGGTATTTTTATTTTTTAGTAATTTTAGTGTTTTTTATATTTTTTGTAATGTTAGGTTTTAATGTAAGGCAGGTTAGGTTTTATTTCACAGGTAAGTTTGTATTTATTTTAACTAGATGGTTAGTAAATAGTTAATAACTATTTACTAACTAGTCTACCTAGTTAAAAAAGTTTAATTTAGCTCTATTTTAATTATGTTAAAGTTAGGGGGGTTTAGGGTTAGGGTTAGGTTTAGGGTTACATTAGGGTTAGGTTTAGGGGTTAGCATATAGTTTAATTTAGGTTGTTGCGATGTGGAGGGATGGCAATTTAGGGGTTAATAGGTTTATTTAGTGGTGGCAATGTTGGGGATCGGGGGGATAGGGGTTAATAGATTTATTATAGTGTGGGCGATGATGGGGTGCAGAGAAATAGGGGTTAATAACTTTGGTATAGTGGCGCACGATGTTGGGGGAGGCAGATTAGGGGTTAATAGCTTTATTTAGGTGGCAGCGGTATCGGTAGCAACAGATTAGGGGTTAATAACAGTAAGTAGGTGTTGGCGATGTCGGTGGCAGCAGATTAGGGGTGTTTAGACGTGGGGTTTATGTTAGGGTGTAGGTTTAAACATAACTTTATTTTTCCCCATAGACATCAATAGTGCTGCGTAATGGAGCTTTTCATTCCGCGATAGCAGGTGTTAGGCTTTTTTCTGACCCGCTCTCCCCATTAATGTCTATGAGGAAAGCGTGCACAAGCACGTCAAAACAGAGCTTGTATTGTGTGCGGTATGGAGCGTATAAACACCATATCGCACACACAAGCCGGCTGTTTGAAAACTTGTAATGGCTGCACTATAGAGGGTTAAATAACGCAACTTTTGTTGCGTTCGTTAATTTCCCTATAGCGCGCATAACTCGTAATTGAGCTGTCAGTTACTTGCGTTGTGGGGGTGTGGCGGTATAGGGGTTAATATATTAATTAGGGTTATTGTGATGTGGGGGTTTGGTGGTTTAGGGATCAATAAGTTAATTAGGTTTATTACAATGTGGAGGTTTGGCGGTTTAGGGGTTAATAGGTTAATTTGGTTTATTGCAATGTGGGTGGTTGGCGGTTAAGGGGTTAATATTTTAATTATATTATTTGCGGATTACCCCTACGCTGCATTCAGGTGGATTCCGAAAATGGCAGGGTGGTGAAAGAATCCACCAGTGGTGGATTCTTTCATCACCCTGCCATTTTCAGAATCCACCTGGATGCAGCTTGGCCAACATTCCTTTGAGGATGTGTGCGCAACTGGCGACGACAACGGACGCGTTACAAACGTGATTACAGTATAGATGCCACTCGCTTAAATATTCTGCTGCAGAGTTATGTAGATCTTCCCAATTGTTGCTTTTATCTTTCCGCCATTATGTGATCATGACCGCGAGATTCTTCACTGCTTTCTAGTGAAAGCCTATGTGGGTTTAGGGGTTCAAGAATTCCTTGGGGTCCGATGGCTTCTCTGAGGTTTCCCTAATAATTGTTCTACATTGGGAAAATGTGGTTTGCTAATTATCCCTTCATATGTAGTTATATTGAAGCTTCAGCGTCAGAGCTTTTCTTAGATGCGGCCATCTCTTTCCGTGGCCAGCTCCGCGTGTTAGGTTTTTTTAATCATGTAATTTAGGATTTTTAATTGGTAGTTTTTTTTATTAGAATAGTTATGTTAAGTTAATTTATAGTTTAATCTTAGTATTTTTTTTTGTTTCACAGGTAAATTTTTATTTATTTTTAGATAGTTATATTGTAAATTTTAATTTAAAGTTAGGGGGTGTTAGGTTGAGGGGTTAATAGTTTAATTTAGTGTTGGCGATGTGGGGTGCTGGTGGTTTAGGGGTTAATACTTTATTATAGTGTTAGCGATGTGCGGGTCGGCAGTTTAGGGGTTAATATGTTTATTTTAGCATCGGTGATGTGGGTGGGCGGCAGATTAGGGGTTAATAGGTTTAATATAGTATTTGGGATGCGGGAGGGTTGCGGTTTAGGGGTTAATAGGTAGTTTATTGGTGTTAGTGTACTTTGTAACATTTTAGTTATGAGTTTTGTGAAGCATTTTTGTTTTGCAAAATCCATAACTACTGCTCTCAGATCGCGGAATGGATTGTGTCGGTATAGGCTATAACGCAATCATTTTAGCCGGACCGCACAACCTGTAATACGGCGCTATGGAAAATCCTGCACTCAAACGTCATTTTTAGAGTGCGGAATGGAGAGTTGCGTTAAGGCTAAAATGCTTGTGGTGTAACTATACTGCAGCGATTTGTAATATGCGTTACCTGCCATTCCACACGCAATGGCCAATTTCAGCGGTATAGCCGTACTGCACCATAATGCAAAACTTGTAATCTAGCCGACTGTGTTTAGTGTCCCATTAAGGAAACATTAAAGTGATTTTTTCTTTTAAATGTGTAATACTGTATATATCTACAATTAGTTGTCATATGGGCACCACTTTTCAGTAGTCTTTTCTTGACATGACTTTGGAATGACTTTGACTGTTTTGCTGCATCTTGTTTTCATACAATTTCTGTGCTACACGTGATTTGAGCTTCGGCTTTTTTCCCATTTTGGTTCTAAGTACCACATCTGTGTTATTTCTGGTGAACTGTGTGAACTTGGGTTTGAGGGGGCAGTGTAATTATTATCTCCCTGACTAACGCTATTCTAACCTCCTGGCTGGGCTTTGACTTTACTTTCTCTCCTGACTTGGTCTGCATGTAAATTCCACAATAATAAACCTTGTTTCACTCTAGAGCGAAGGACGCTACGCCCTGTTAAAGAGGAAGCTTACATGAAAGAATCAGTTAAAGGGACATTAAACACTAAGAGCTAGATTACAAGTGGAGTGCTATCGTTAGCATTCTATTGGCTGATTTGAATTTGACGATTCAAATCAGCCAATAGGAATGCAAGGGTACCCCCCTATAAAAGAGGCACCTCACATTCACAATTTAGTGTGTGGCTGGAGACCGCATGAAGAGGACCTCCGTGTACTTCGTTGGAAGATGAAGACGGCTGCCACAGCTGCTGTCACCACTGCCACCGCCACCATCATAGCCTAAGATAAGAAGATGGACCACCGGGATGAAGAAGGACCACCTTTATGGGGTTTAGGTGGGTTATTTTTAAAAGAATAGGATGGGTTTTTTTTAATGGGAAGTAAAATAGCTGAAAGCCCTTTTAAGGGTTAGTTTTTTTAGATTGTTTTCTTTATTTTTTTGGGGGGGTGGTTAATGTTTTTTTAGCATAGTTGTTTTTATTTTAGGGTGTTGTTGGGGGGGGTATTAGAATAGGAGTAAATGTTATTTTTTATGGTAATTATTTTTTTATTTTCTGTAATGTTAGTTTGTTTTATTTTAGTAATGTTAGTTTTTTTTTGTAATGGTATTTTTTTTGTAAAGTTTCAGGTATTTTAATATGAGTTACATTAGGGGTGTTAGGTTAGAGGTTTAGATGTTAGTTTATTACTTTGTAATGTGGGGGATGGCGGTTTAGGGGTTAATAGTTTATTTAGGTAGTTTGCAATGTGGAGGGGTTGCAGTATAGGCGTAAATAGTATAGTTTAAGTATTGCAATTTGGGGGATGGAGGTTTAGGGGTTAATAGTATAGTTTAGGTATTATGAGGGGGGATGGCGGTTTATGGGTTAATAGTATAGTTTAGGTATTATGATGTGGGGGATGGCGGTTTATGGGTTAATAATATAGTTTAGGTATTTTGCGATGTGGTGTGACTGTTTAGGGGTAAAAGTGGTGATTTTGTAGTGGGCTCAGTGGCGGTTTGGGTGTTATTAGAGTAGGGGCTTATGGTGATTCGGGTTAGCGCGCGAGTAGGGTGTTAGTTTTTTTTTCTCTGAAAATTATAGATTAAATAGTAGACAGAGTTACATCATATAAATTCCTTGGCACAACGATTTAACATGGTATGAGATGTTTTGTTAATATTTTTACTATGATTAAAAAGTCTAAACAACTGGTATCGGTCTTCTACATTATCATTAAAGGAGAAAATACACTGAATTGTGAGACATGTGGAAAAAAATCATTGGGTGTCAACTTGTTTCTCTTTTCAAGGATGAATAAGTCAGCTTTTTTTATCAGATTCATCTCACCCTGGTCATTATTTTTTTAATCGTATTTCTATCGCAGGCCAAGGTTGATAGTTTTACTAACTTGGAAAAAACATTTTTTTAATAGATTTCCCCCAGGCTATTAAAATAGCAAACAGGAATATTTCTCTGATTTCACTTTTAGAGGTAAATTACACTTTAGTCACTCTTTGCGAATATATTTGATGATTAGATATTTACACTGCTGGCTGATTGAATTTGTTTGTTCATTGTCATCTGATACCTTTTGCACCATGAAGAGTTCCTTGTTTATTTTTTCATATTTTTCCTGGTTGCTTTTCAGTCACCACAAGTTTAACGACCTTTAGTGGTGTTTAAAAGAATTAGAATCGGCTTGAGCAGCAGATGGCCCCCTAGAAGGATGGGCCCAGAAGCATTGGAGACCCTGAGATCCCTGTAAGTACGCCCCTGCATTCAGCAAGCACTGAAGTTAGCGTGCCCAAGTCTTTTGTTCACGCACCAACATTTTACTTTCAACTCGTAGTACCAGGGCTAACATTGGAGCGCTAATGTTTTACCTTGAGCGCAGTTAGCATTCATGAGCAATAAAAATGTATCGCTCAACTTGTAATCTAGGCTCATTGATGGTATTTTTAAGGTTCAGGTCAAAGTTGAAAATAAACATTAAATATAGAAATAAAGAATCTAATTATAAACAAATGAACATTTGAAATCAGTACTAGCAGTTTTAGCTCCTATAATTAATAATTGATGCAAATTTATTCTAATTAGCATGGCTGGTATTTTTCCAGAAAATGGGCAACGCTACCGGTGACTGGGTAACACTCCTGGCCTTTCCTTGAGAGTGTGAAAATAAGGTGCACATTCAGTGTATGATTGACAAGCTATTCTGTGGTCAGTAAATGCCATGATGCCTTTTTGTGATTAACAAAAAGTGCATGTTTGTAAACAGCTGGTTCACGGTTGGTGAGTAACGTAAGAACAAAAGAAAAGTGTATTTTCAGTAAAGTAATATCGTTGTCAATAATAAGATACTTATTAAATTGTCTCGTTCCCAATAAAAAATCAAAAGCTATATATGTCCCGTTAACAATACCAGAACGGAAGACCTAAAATAACCTGCTGATTTTTTGCCTTTGTAACAGATGTGACACCTCCTTCCCCGGCCCTGAATTTATAGACTTTAAGTAGCTAAATCCCATGGAAAATAAGAGCTTCTTATATTGTAAGTAAAGAATAATAGTTTGTTTTATTGGCCTCCAAACATAGACTGATTAATGAATTACCTCCTACTGTAATCTTAAAGGGACACTGAACCCAATTTTTTTCTTTCGTGATTCAGATAGAGCATGCAATTTTAAGCAACTTTCTAATTTACTCGTATTATCAATTTTTCTTCGTACTCTTGCTATTTTTATTTGAAAAAGAAGGCATCTAAGCTTTTTTTTGGTTCAGACTCTGGACAGCACTTTTTTATTGGTGGATGAATTTATCCACCAATCAGCAAGAACAACCCAGGTTGTTCATCAAAAATCGGCTGACATCTAAACTTACATTCTTGCTTTTCAAATAAAGATACCAAGAGAATGAAGAAAATTTGATCATTGGAGTAAATTAGAAAGTTGCTTAAAATTTCATGCTCTATCTGATTCACAAAGAAAAAAATTGGGTTCAGTGTCCCTTTAACATTAATGTATTTAGAAGGCAGTGATGCCATGCAAAGAACATATTGCTGTATAATAACCAGCTGATACTGAAGTCTATAACTGGTGGATCTAATAATTCTACAAAAATATCATCTGTTTTGTTTGGAATCTCAGTTATCTCAGCGATTAAATAGTTATCTCTACAATATATTATCTGACCAATGAGGGGTTGACAGATTTGTTGAAAAGTGAGGAGCCACTTGAGTACAGAGGAGCCAGTTGTACACCTTTTTATGAACCTGGAATTTATTTCAGTCATTTTTAAGGTCCCTCACGTTATGCCCATATCTAGACATCAGCCAGGAATGTTGGGGTAATCAAGTAAATGCTCATAAACTTGCAGGGAAATTAAGTAACTTTCAGAATTTAGTGTTTAATACTTCATGACTGAAAGTCCCCTTTATTTACCCCTCTGGTAAGTCCTAGTATTTCAAATACACTAGGAGTTACTGTTACTGGTCTCAAACATAGGACAATGAGAGGCAGTAACTATAGAACAATGAGAAGCAAAGGCAGTTATCATTCTGACTCTTTCTTTTCTTTATTTCCAATTCTGGCCAGAATGTCACTCCCCCCCTCATTACAGCATCATGCGCCACCTACAGGCTGCTTACAGAACACCCTTTACAGGACTCATAGAAACTTCAAACATATTTTTCTAATAATTTCCACAGTCTAATTTCCAGTCCATCACACTCTCCCCTCCTTCTTTTTGATGACTCCTGGCATCAATACTCAGTCAGTCTATCGTCTCTTAGTCAGTCATCTAACAAGTCCAGATAGGTATTGGTTGCCACCAAGATACTTAATTAACTACCTGGTAAGTCATCGGACTGCCTGGAATCATGTAAGTTTGCTCTGTGTTAATCTGACTTTGGCTGTAAGTTGGCTGACCTAATGTGTCAAACGTCAAAATTTTTTTAGGCTTTGCATGTCTGTTTTAACTTCTCACATAATCTGGTTCTTCTCCATCACTGTTCTCCAGTTGCAATTCTTGTCTTACAGGTAATGCTTGACTTGGCAGAGGCAATTCTTCTGGTTCTAGCCTAACCATTTCCTCTTCCTGAATCTGGTAGACAGTCTCTGTCATGTCTTCTTGTTCATGTAAAGGTTCTAATGTTGTCTTTTGCGGAAGGTCTTAATGGAGGTATATGCTCAGTTTTTTACTTTTGTTAAAGTGCAATATGGTCATGGTTTACTGTAGTCACTGGTAAGTAAGGATAGTACCATTCTTCCTCATTGGAGAATTCCTCCTCCTGGTCCATAACCATCTCTGTGTCTTTTCTCTTACTCACTTGTCTTTTTTTCAATGGCACTTTTGGAATGCGGTCTTCAACAGTAAGTCATTCACTGGTAGTAAAAGATTTCTGTGCAATACTCAAATAGTCTTTTTAACAGTTTCAGGTTGGATCTTGTACACATGCCCATCTTTGATCCTTTCCACCACTCTGTGCAATGATTTTTCCCAGTGTGGACAAAGTTTACCCAGACCTCCTCTCTCAGAAAGATTTTGTACTTACACCAGATCACCAGGTTGAAGAGTTACTCCAATCACCTTCCTATTGTAGTACTTCTTTCCTTTATCAGATGATTTTTGACTATTTTCAGATTAAATTTTGTAAGCTTCTTGCATTCTGGATGCCCACTTCTGAGCAAACATCTAGTGTCTCGTTTTCTGATTTTAGGTTAAGCATCAGATCAATTGGCAAATGGGGAGATCTTCCGTACAGTAGAAAGAATGGTGAGTATCCAGTGGCTTCATGTCTGGTACAATTATACGCATGTACCAGATGTGGAAGATGTTCTTTCCAGTCAGACTTTTTCTCTTCCTCCAGAGTGTGAGGCATCTGCAACAAGGTACAGTTTAGTTTTTCAACTGGATTACCCTGTTGGTGGTAAGGGGTAGTCCTTGAATGAGAAATCCCTGCCAATTGTTGCAGTGCCTGGAACAGATTATTCTCAAATTCTCGGCCTTGATCATGATGTAGTTTCTCCGGATATCCACAACGTGGTATGAAATCCTGAAAGATCTTTTCTGCTGCTGCTTTCTCCGATTTATTCTTTGTTGGGTACACTTGTGCAAAGCGTGTGGAATTATTCACAAGGACGAGTATGTATTTGTACTCTCCTTTGCTTTGCTACAAGTGAAGATAATCAATGGACACCAACTCAAAGGGTTAACTTGTGGTGATAAAACCCATAAGTGCACTTTCAGGAATGTTCAGACACTTCTGTTTGATACAGTTGCACTTCTTGAGCACATATTCCTCAATTTCTTTCTGCATATATGGCCAGTAAAATCAGTCACATGCTACATGGATTACCTTGTCAGTGCCAATGTGTCCCATGTTATTATGGAGATTTTTCAAAACCAATGGTTTCAACTTTTCTGGTAGAACTAGCTGTTTCAGATTCCCAGTGTGCTGGTACAGAATTCCTTCCTCAACTATGAGCTTATTCCGCTCATGTATCAGACACCTGGTTCCTCTAATCATGATTTTCTTTTCCTTGTTGTTTTATGGTCAATTTGCTTTTTTCAAGCTTGACCATTACCTTAATACTGATATCATCTTGTTGTAAAGCTCTTACATCCTCCTGAGTCACTGGGGATACCATCTGCCCACTCAGCTTTTCTTTTTCCACCTCACTTGCTGAGCAGCGAGTCAGTGAAGCCACCCATGGTACCTCTTCTTCAACAATTGCTTTTCTACCTTGCCACATAGCTGACACAAGCTCAGAGTGCACAGCCTCAGTGTAATCTCTCAGGTGGTCTGTGAGGTTCACGGGATATCATGAAAATGTATCTGCATATGAATTCTGTTTACCTGGCCTGTACTTAATATCAAAGTGGAAATTGGCCAACTCGCCAACCCAGTGATAACCCACAGCATTTAATCTGGCAGTACTCAATACATATGTCAGTGGATTGTTTTCTGTGTACAGCATAAATGTTGGATCGTAGTACAGGTAATCTCTGAATTTGTCACAGATTGCCTATTTGAGAGCTAAAAACTCTCTGATGGAGTCAATGTTCTTAAGCTAAATCCAATAACACAAATAACAAAAAGTTTTCCTCCTTAATGTTGATAAAGTACAGCACCTAGGTCTTCATTGGTTGCATCGGTGTGCAACACAAAGGGTAAGTCAAAATCAGGGTATGCCATGATCGGTGGGTATGTAAGCATATCAACAAACCTTGATACAACAGCTCGGTGTCTGGGTGTCCACTGGATTGGTGTTTTGGATGCATTTGTGCTTTATTCCCACTTTTTGTCTTCTGCCTGCCTCGATTAATTTTGGTTATCTTTGTAACAAAATTTTCCTCAGGCTTCTGCAAGAGTTTAAAAAGTAGCTTAGCAAGCCGCAACACATAAAAAAAATGTGAATCAGATTACATGTCTGCAAAAGGAGGTACCCTATGCCCACAGTCTGTGATATGGTCTGACCCCCTATTACTCTATATAGTGACACTGTTTAACCCACCAGGGGCCCGATCCGATATGCTGTGTCGCCCACAAAAGCTGGCGATGCCAGAATTTACGCGATTTTGGTATTACATATACAGCGTAGCATACAAGATATGTGCGTATATTTCAGCCTTCGCCCGTATTTTTTTTACCCATAGACTGACATAGAAAAGACGCGCAATTTGGTATCCAATATACAGCATCACTTACGCGCGCAGAATTCAGAAAATCTACTCCATTCTCATCTCGCCACAAATTGCAGGCGCAGCAACCCTTGCAATGACTAAAAACCCAACATAACTCTCTGAAGGCCTAACAAACGCATGCTCAATCACATACATACCAGCCGCTTGATCTCAAACAGTTAAACCTCTTCTAAGCATTTATTATTCCTGCCCCTGCAAGTGTGTCAAACCAATCTCTCAACAGGAAGCCTAAAAAACCCACCAATGCACATCCTCATTAGCCACCATGTTCCCCTGCTTTACATAGAGAGGCAGCATCATGGGGCACAAGGGGTGCATCATGGGGCAAAGGGGTGCTAGAAGCCCTACAAGCCCCTGTTGTTCTGTCTACACATGCTGATTCTAGTTTTGCTGCTGAGGTCCCTGGTCATGGTGCTGCCCCTGCTGCAGCTGGTCATAGAATTACATACTGCGGATTTCCACTGCATGTAAGTGAAACTACTACATCCCACCCCCATTCCCTTAACCACCCTAATTACTGAAAAAATATCATTAGTTCAATTCATGTTTTGGTCACTATGATTTATTGAATAATGAAAATGGATGTTTATACCTTATGTTCACACCTTCTGTAAATACATTATTATTTATATATACTGTATATACCCATGCCATGTGTCAATTTCTATTGGATGTGAGAAACCTTGATTTACATCTTATAAGTGAATATTACTATATGTACCCTACACAATTATGTGATGTGGTTTATAGAACATGAATATTTCATAAACATGATAATATTACCTTTTTTGGGCCATTTCCACACTGGCCTTATTATATGTTTTAACAATATAACGGCTAGATTTAGAGTTTGGCGTTAGCCGTGAAAACCAGCGTTAGAGGCTCCTAACGCTGGTTTTAGGCTACCGCCGGTATTTGGAGTCAGTGATTAAAGGGTCTAACGCTCACTTTTCAGCCTCGACTTTTCCATACCGCAGATCCCCTTACGTCAATTGCGTATCCTATCTTTTCAATGGGATCTTTCTAACGCCGGTATTTAGAGTCGTTTCTGAAGTGAGCGTTAGAGCTCTAATGACAAAACTCCAGCCGCCTGAAAAAAGCAGGAGTTAAGAGCTTTCTGGGCTAACGCCGGTTCATTAAGCTCTTAACTACTGTACCCTAAAGTACACTAACACCCATAAACTACCTATGTACCCCTAAACCGAGGTCCCCCCACATCGCCGCCACTCGATTAAAATTTTTTAACCCCTAATCTGCCGACCGCCACCTACGTTATACTTATGTACCCCTAATCTGCTGCCCCTAACCCCGCCGACCCCTGTATTATATTTATTAACCCCTAACCTGCCCCCCACAACGTCGCCGCCAGCTACCTACAATAATTAACCCCTAATCTGCCGACCGCAAAGCGCCGCCACCTACGTTATCCTTATGTACCCCTAATCTGCTGCCCCTAACACCGCCGACCCCTATATTATATTTATTAAGCCCTAATCTGCCCCCCTCAACGTCGCCGACACCTGCCTACACTTATTAACCCCTAATCTGCCGAGCGGACCTGAGCGCTACTATAATAAAGTTATTAACCCCTAATCCGCCTCACTAACCCTATCATAAATAGTATTAACCCCTAATCTGCCCTCCCTAACATCGCCGACACCTACCTTCAATTATTAACCCCTAATCTGATGACCGGACCTCACCGCTACTATAATAAATGGATTAACCCCTAAAGCTAAGTCTAACCCTAACACTAACACCCCCCTAACTTAAATATAATTTAAATCTAACGAAATTAATTAACTCTTATTAAATAAATTATTCCTATTTAAAGCTAAATACTTACCTGTAAAATACATCCTAATATAGCTACAATATAAATTATAATTATATTGTAGCTATTTTAGGATTAATATTTATTTTACAGGCAACTTTGTAATTATTTTAACCAGGTACAATAGCTATTAAATAGTTAAGAACTATTTAATAGTTACCTAGTTAAAATAATAACAAATTTACCTGTAAAATAAATCCTAACCTAAGTTATAATTAAACCTAACACTACCCTATCAATAAATTAATTAAATGAACTACCTACAATTACCTACAATTAACCTAACACTACACTATCAATAAATAAATTAAATACAATTGCTACAAATAACTACAATTACATAAACTAACTAAAGTACAAAAAATAAAAAAGAACTAAGTTACAAAAAATAAAAAAATATTTACCAACATTAGAAAAATATTACAACAATTTTAAACTAATTACACCTACTCTAAGCCCCCTAATAAAATAACAAAGACCCCCAAAATAAAAAATTCCCTACCCTATTCTAAATTAATAAATGTAAAAGCTCTTTTACCTTACCAGCCCTGAACAGGGCCCTTTGCGGGGCATGCCCCAAGAAAATCAGCTCTTTTGCCTGTAAAAAAAAACATACAATACCCCCCCCCCAACATTACAACCCACCACCCACATACCCCTAATCTAACCCAAACCCCCCTTAAATAAACCTAACACTAAGCCCCTGAAGATCTTCCTACCTTGTCTTCACCATCCAGGTATCACCGATCCGTCCTGGCATCCGGTGCTGAAGAGGTCCAGAAGAGGCTCCAAAGTCTTCCTCCTATCCGGCAAGAAGAGGACATCCGGACCGGCAAACATCTTCTCCAAGCGGCATCTTCGATCTTCTTCCATCCGGTGCGGAGCGGGTCCATCTTGAAGCAGCCGACGCGGATCCATCCTCTTCTTCCGTTGTCTCCCGACGAATGACGGTTCCTTTAAGTGACGTCATCCAAGATGGCGTCCCTCGAATTCCGATTGGCTGATAGGATTCTATCAGCCAATCGGAATTAAGGTAGGAATATTCTGATTGGCTGATGGAATCAGCCAATCAGAATCAAGTTCAATCCTATTGGCTGATCCAATCAGCCAATCAGATTGACCTCGCATTCTATTGGCTGTTCCGATCAGCCAATAGAATGCAAGCTCAATCTGATTGGCTGATTGGATCAGCCAATCGGATTGAACTTGATTCTGATTGGCTGATTCCATCAGCCAATCAGAATATTCCTACCTTAATTCCGATTGGCTGATAGAATCCTATCAGCCAATCGGAATTCGAGGGACGCCATCTTGGATGACGTCACTTAAAGGAACCGTCATTCGTCGGGAGACAACGGAAGAAGAGGATGGATCCGCGTCGGCTGCTTCAAGATGGACCCGCTCCGCACCGGATGGAAGAAGATCGAAGATGCCGCTTGGAGAAGATGTTTGCCGGTCCGGATGTCCTCTTCTTGCCGGATAGGAGGAAGACTTTGGAGCCTCTTCTGGACCTCTTCAGCACCGGATGCCAGGACGGATCGGTGATACCTGGATGGTGAAGACAAGGTAGGAAGATCTTCAGGGGCTTAGTGTTAGGTTTATTTAAGGGGGGTTTGGGTTAGATTAGGGGTATGTGGGTGGTGGGTTGTAATGTTGGGGGGGGGGTATTGTATGTTTTTTTTTACAGGCAAAAGAGCTGATTTTCTTGGGGCATGCCCCGCAAAGGGCCCTGTTCAGGGCTGGTAAGGTAAAAGAGCTTTTACATTTATTAATTTAGAATAGGGTAGGGAATTTTTTATTTTGGGGGTCTTTGTTATTTTATTAGGGGGCTTAGAGTAGGTGTAATTAGTTTAAAATTGTTGTAATATTTTTCTTATGTTTGTAAATATTTTTTTATTTTTTGTAACTTAGTTCTTTTTTATTTTTTGTACTTTAGTTAGTTTATGTAATTGTAGTTATTTGTAGCAATTGTATTTAATTTATTTATTGATAGTGTAGTGTTAGGTTAATTGTAGGTAATTGTAGGTAGTTTATTTAATTAATGTATTGATAGGGTAGTGTTAGGTTTAATTATAACTTAGGTTAGGATTTATTTTACAGGTAAATTTGTTATTATTTTAACTAGGTAACTATTAAATAGTTCTTAACTATTTAATAGCTATTGTACCTGGTTAAAATAATTACAAAGTTGCCTGTAAAATAAATATAAATCCTAAAATAGCTACAATGTAATTATAATTTATATTGTAGCTATATTAGGATGTATTTTACAGGTAAGTATTTAGGAATAAGTTATTTAATAAGAGTTAATTAATTTCGTTAGATTTAAATTATATTTAACTTAGGGGGGTGTTAGTGTTAGTGTTAGACTTAGCTTTAGGGGTTAATACATTTATTAGAATAGCGGTGAGGTCCGGTCGGCAGATTAGGGGTTAATAATTGAAGTTAGGTGTCGGCGATGTTAGGGAGGGCAGATTAGGGGTTAATACTATTTATGATAGGGTTAGTGAGGCGGATTAGGGGTTAATAACTTTATTATAGTAGCGCTCAGGTCCGCTCGGCAGATTAGGGGTTAATAAGTGTAGGCAGGTGGAGGCGACGTTGAGGGGGGCAGATTAGGGGTTAATAAATATAATACAGGGGTCGGCGGTGTTAGGGGCAGCAGATTAGGGGTACATAGGGATAATGTAAGTTGCGGCGGTTTACGGAGCGGAAGATTAGGGGTTAATAATATAATGCAGGGGTCAGCGATAGCGGGGGCGGCAGATTAGGGGTTAATAAGTGTAAGGGTAGGGGTGTTTAGACTAGGGGTACATGTTAGAGTGTTAGGTGCAGACGTAGGAAGTGTTTCCCCATAGGAAACAATGGGGCTGCGTTAGGAGCTGAACGCTGCTTTTTTGCAGGTGTTAGGTTTTTTTTCAGCTCAAACAGCCCCATTGTTTCCTATGGGAGAATCGTGCACGAGCACGTTTTTGAGGCTGGCCGCGTCCGTAAGCAACTCTGGTATCGAGAGTTGCATTTGCGGTAAAAATGCTCTACGCTCCTTTTTTGGAGCCTAACGCAGCATTTTTTTGAACTCTCGATAAATTTTATGGTGCGGCCAGAAAAAAGCCCGCGGAGCGTTAACAGCCCTTCTACCGCCAAACTCCAAATCTAGGCCTAAGTGTACTAAAACACACCTCACATGGATGTGGATGACAATTATATGGTAAATAACAGAGGACAAGATTTATGGTGAACTATAAGAATATTTATTTCTTTTTAGGCTTCTTGGATGAGGGGGCTGAGGTGACTGTAGTGGATTTCCTTGTTCTCATGGTTTGAGAAGATTCAGATGTTTCTGACGGAGTGCTGGCCACAGATGATAGGCTGGAGGCAGTGTCCTGCTGGTGTGTAAAGTGTTCAACCAACACACCCTAGAGTTGATTTTGTTCCCGCCATCTATTGTCCATCTGCATCTGCATATCAGATAGAATTTGCATAATCTGTGACTGGTTTTGAACAATTCCACTTAATGATGCTGCCATGTCCCTCTGCAGCTCTATGCTATGCTTGTGTAACTTCTCTTGGCTCCTGTGTAACTTCTCTGTGCTCCTGTGAAACCTTTCTTGGCCTCTTTGTCTGCTTTCACAGCTTGTTATGAGCCTACTCTGGAGTGAAATGTATTCCTCACCCAGGGGAGAATACAATGCATCCACAAGCTCTTGAGCAGCAGGGCTTCTAGGTGCTTGAGGTGCAGGTTCAGCTGCATCTGCTGGTGCTTGTGGGACATCTTCAGCTGCATCTGCAGGTGCTTGTGGGACATCTTCAGCTGCATCTGCAGGTGCTTGTGGAATATCTTCAGCTGCAGGTGCTTCTGGGACATCTTCAGCTGCATCTGCTGGTGCTTGAGTACTTTCAGCTATATGTTCATCTGCAGATGGTGGAGCTCTCCCAAGTAAAGAGGATGGCGGAGCTCTCCCAAGTGAAGAGGATGGTGGAGCTCTCCCAAGTGAAGAGGATGGTGGAGCTCTCCCAAGTGAAGAGGATGGGGGAGCTCTCAGGGTGTATTGATAGTCCAACTGATGACCAGTGTGTGACCACTCAGCCTGTCCAGTTGGCACTTTTTGTGACATACCCTGTGTATAAAAGCCATGACTGCCCTGAGATTGTGTTGGGGGGGGGGGGGGTAAATACAAGGACCCTTTGTGGCTGTCTTGGCTCCCCCTCAAAGCCAAAAGAAGAATATTCCTCTGGCCAGGAATCTTGCCAGGGGTTATATGTCAATGGTGGTGGCATCACTTCCGGGTCCTCAACTGAAGCCATCCAACCCTGCTCATGCCTGGGAGCATAATGTTCACGTGGTTGCCTGAAGACTGGTGGTGATGGCTGCATGCCTGTGACTGGTCCTTTATTAATAGCAAAAAATAATATAAAGTCCACAAGTCAAATAACAAGCCAGGAGTCAAAACCAGAGCTGGTAGTCAGACGAGCCGAGTCAGGAGCCAAAGCGAATAGTCAGACAAGCCGGAATCAGGAACAAGGAAAACAGCAGAGTCAGGAACAAGCCAGAGATCAGGAACCAGGAAGGACATCAGGCAGCCAGGTAATACACAGGAACTCTCACAAACAGGTCTGAGACTTCGCAAAGACAAAGCATACTGAACAGAGGCCATTTAAATAATAAGTGATGACATCACAATTCTGACTGCATCCTGTCTCACATGGATGATGCACACCAGTCTGGCCATAAAAGGAAGTGCAGGAAATGAGCAGCATCCCCCACAATGCACCATAGTCAGGAAGAGAGGTGAGTAAAATGGCCGCCAGCAGCACATGGCAAACACAACAGGAAGAAAACCACTGACAGTACCCTCCCCTCAAAAACCTCTCCCCCGCGGGAGGACAAAAGGCTTATTGGGGAAACGAGCATGGAAGGCACAGAGGAGGGCAGGAGCATGAACATCAGAGGAGGGAACCCAAGAACGCTCCTCCGGACCGTAGCCCCTCCAGTGAACCAAATACTGTACACGGCCCCTGGACATACGAGAGTCAGTAATGCTGCTGACCTCATACTCCTCATGGTTGACAACAAAGAAAGGACGGGGACGAGGCAACACAGTGGTAAATCGATTACAAACCAATGGTTTCAAGAGGGAGACATGAAAAACATTGGAGATGCGCATAGCAGGAGGAAGGTCAAGAGCGTAGGCCACAAGATTAACCCGTCAGAGTATCCAAAAAGGACCAACATAACGGTGTGCCAATTTATTGGAAGGACACGAAGGTTCAAGTTGCGGGAGGACAGCCAAACTCTCTCACCAACCTGGTAGGAAGGTGCGGGCAGATGCCTACGATCAGCCTGGAACTTTTGGCGCTGCATAGAACGATGAAGGCAATCCTGAATCTGCACCCACGAGGAGCGGAGTTGCCGGAGATGCTCCTCCAAAGCCGGAATACCCTGAGACATTAATGAATCGGGCAACAAGGATGGTTGAAACCCATAATTCGCCATGAATGGGGATAACTTGGAGGAAGCATTAATAGCACTATTACGAGCAAACTCTGCCCAAGGTAACAGTTCAGACCAATTATTGTGGTGATCTGAGACATAGCAATGGAGGAACTGTTCCAGAGCTTGATTAGACCGTTCCGCAGCCCCATTGGTTGATGGTGATATGCCGAGGAGAAGGAAAGCTGGATCCCCATTTGAGCACAAAAGGAACGCCAAAATCTGGAGACAAACTGGCTACCCCGGTCCGACACTATCTCCTTGGGTACCCATGTAAACGGAAGACGGCAAGCTCCTGAGCGGTAGGCAGCTTCATGAAGGGAATGCAATGTGACATTTTAGAAAAACGGTCAACTACCATAAGGATAACAGTATTGCCATTGGAAACAGGGAGCTCAACAATGAAGTCCATGGAAAGATGTGTCCAAGGACACTCATTATTAGCAAAAGATTGAAGAAGACCCACAGGAAGATGACAAGAAGTCTTATTCTGTGCACAAACTGAGCAGGAGGCAACATACGCAGCAACATCAGAATGAGGACCTGGCCACCAGAATTGTCGAGTGACAGACCAAATCATTTGGTTCTTGCCTGGGTGACCTGCAGCTTTAGGATAGTGGTAAGTGTGCAAAAGTTTAGTTTGAAGATTCTCAGGAACAAAACAATTACCACTATGTTTCTCAGGAGGTGCATTGGTTTGTGCAGCCAGGATCTCCTCCCTCAAGGGAGAAGTCAAATTAGTACATATGGTAGCCAAAATATGGTCAGGAGGTATATCAGGAGTAAGTACAGAATCCTCCTTGGACAGAGGCGAAAATTGTCTAGAGAGGGCATCAGCCCTAACATTCTTACTACCAGGCAGGTAGGAGACCACATAATTAAACTGAGACAAAAATAACGCCCATCTGGCCTGTCGGGGAGACAAACGTTTTGCTTCAGATAGATAAGTTAAATTCTTGTGGTCAATAAGAATGAGCACTGGCACTCTAGTACCCTCGAGAAGATGCCTCAATTCCTTAAGTGCCAAAATTATGGCCAGTAATTCCCTGTCTCCAAATTCATAGTTGCACTCCGCTGGAGACAATTTCTTAGAGAAGAAACCACATGTATGCAAGGAACCGTCAGGCGTAGGACGTTGAGACAAGAGGGCACCTACTCCAGTCTCAGATGCATCGACCTCAAGAATGAAAGGCAGGACAGGGTTAGGATGAGCCAGAACTGGAGCGGCAGCAAAGGCATTCTTAAGACTATCAAAGGCTTTAATGGCAGTAGATGACCAATTGAGTGGATCATTCTCTTTACGGGTCATGTCTGTGATAGGTTTGACCAAGGAAGAGAAGTTTTTAATAAACTTTCTATAGTAATTGGCGAACCCCAAAAAACGTTGAATAGACCAAAGACCAACTGGGCGAGGCCACTGCAGAACTGCAGATAACTTGTCAGGATCCATGGAGAACCCTGCAACAGAGATAACATAACCTAGGAAGGTTACTTGAGTCTGATAGAACTCAAATTTCTCGAGTTTACAAAACAGGTCGTTCTCGCGTAGTCTCTGAAGAACCCATGTAACATCAGAACGAGGAGCCTCAAGTGTGGGTGAGTGTATGAGGATGTCGTCTAAGTTCACCACAACACACTGTTGCAACATATCTCATAGGACATCATTAATAAATTCCTGAAAAACAGCAGGAGCATTACATAGGCCAAAGGGCATTACAAGGTACTCATAATGTCCGCTCCTGGTGTTAAATGCAGTTTTCCATTCGTGGTCCTCCTTAATCCTCACGAGATTGTACGCTCCTCTCAAATTAAGTTTAGTAAAAACCGTAGCTCCCTTGAGGCGGTCAAAGAGTTCTGTAATAAGCGGAATAGGGTAAGCATTCTTAATGGTAAGATGTTTAAGACCCCTATAATTGATACATGGAGGCCTAGTTATCAACGTGTCAACTTACCTGCCTTTGCCGGCCCAATACCCCCGCCTACCATCGCCGCCGCAGACCTGAAAATTATCGCCTAAGTTATCAATAAATCTGTCAAAAAGCCGCGCACCAAGTACGGGGCGATGAGCAGCGGACTGTGAGAGTTATCACTCATCCGATCTCGCTGCTCTTCGGCTTTTTGACAGCTTTATTGCTAGCCTGTCACTAAGCACCCACACTAACTACACTGTTCTACCCCCTATACCGGCGCCCCCGGAGCCTCCCGCAACTAAATAAAGTTAGTAACCCCTAAACCGCCGCTCCTAGACCCCGGCGCAACTCTTATAAATGTATTAACCCCTAAACCGCCACTCCCGGACACCGCCGCAACCTACATTATACCTAGTAACCCCTATCCTGCCCCCCCTATACCGTCGCCCTCTATAATAAAGTTATTAACCCCTATCCTGCTGATCCCGCACCTCGCTGCAACTAAATAAATAGTTTAACCCCTAAACCGCCGCTCCCGGACCCCGCAGCAACCTATATTAAACTTATTAACCCCTTATCTGCCCCCCCTACACCGTCGCCACCTATAATACATTTATTAACCCCTATCCTGCCCCCCACTACACCGCCGCCACTGTAATAAATTTATTAACCCCTAAACCTAAGTCTAACACTAACCCTAAAACCCCCCTAACTTAAATATTAATTAAATAAATCTAAATAATATTTCTATTATAAACTAAATTAATCCTATTTAAAACTAAATACTTACCTTTAAAATAAACCCTAATATAGCTACAATATAAATAATAATTATATTGTAGGTATTTTAGGATTTATTTTTATTTTACAGGTAACTTTCAATTTATTTTAACTAGGTACAATAGCTATTAAATAGTTATTAACTATTTAATAGCTTACCTAGCTAAAATAAAGAGAAATTTACCTGTAAAATAAAAACTAACCTAAGTTACAATTACACCTAACACTACACTATACTTTAATAAATTATTCCTATTTAAAACTAAATACTTACCTGTAAAATAAACCCTAAGATATCTACAATGTAATTAATAATTACATTGTAGCTATTTTAGGATTTATATTTATTTTACAGGTAACTTTGTATTTATTTTAGCTAGTTAGAATAGTTATTAAATAGTTATTAACTATTTAATAACTACCTAGCTAAAAGAAATACAAAATTACCTGTAAAATAAATCCTAACCTAAGTTACAATTAAAACTAACACTACACTATCATTAAATTAATTAAATAAATTAACTACAAATAACTACAATTAAATACAATTACATAAACTAACTAAAGTACAAAAAATAAAAAAAGCTAAGTTACAAAAAATAAAAAAAATAAGTTACAAACATTTAAAAAATATTACAACAATTTTAAGCTAATTACACCTAATCTAAGCCCCCTAATAAAATAACAACGCCCCCCAAATTAAAAACATTCCCTACCCTATTCTAAATTAAAAAATTTCAAAGCTCTTTTACCTTACCAGCCCTTAAAAGGGCCTTTTGCGGGGCATGCCCCAAAGAAAACTGCTCTTTTGCCTGTAAAAGAAAAATACAACCCCCCCCCAACATTAAAACCCACCACCCACATACCCCTAATCTAACCCAAACCCCCCTTAAATAAACCTAACACTACCCCCCTGAAGATCATCCTACCTTGAGTTGTCTTCAGCCAGCCGACCCACCGATGTATCGGATCGATATGTCTCAGTTTCTAACAGTGACTCCCTCCCTCTCCCAGTCACGTGTGGTGTTCCCCAAGGTTCCATTCTCGGCCCCCTGCTATTCACATTATTTATAAATGATCTGCATAATGTCTGCAAATCTTCAACTGCACACATGTACGCAGACGACACGGTAATCTATGCAAACAAATCTGATCTGCCACAGCTTGAAGCAGTGCTCCAAGACCAGTTCACAGAGGTAGAAAAGTGGATCTCAAAAAACAAACTCTTCCTAAACACTGACAAAACTGTCACAATGATCTTTGGAACGGGTCCAAAATTACACAAATTACAAAATTGCCACCTACGCATCAAAACAAAATCCAATTGCACGCTTACTGCAGTCCACTCTTTCAAATACTTGGGTATGTTGTTAGACCATAATCTATCTTTTGGCCCCCCCATAGAAAAACTTGCATCAAAACTTTATCCAAAATTAGGTGCCCTGTACAGAAACAAATCTTGCCTCAGGCCTACAGTAAAGAAAAAGATTGTACAGCAAATGCTGATGCCTATCATCGATTATGGGGACGTAGTATATGCACCTGCACTGCAAACTCACCTTAATAAACTTAATACATTGTATAACTCGTTCTGCCGCTTTGTGCTACAATGTAACTACAGGACCCACCATTGTGACATGCTAAAAGAACTAAACTGGCTGTCGCTGGAATCCAGACGCACCCTCCATCTTTCCTGCCTTGTGTTTAAGAGCCTTTCTGGGAAGCTCCCACCCTACCTGAGCAGAATGCTCTCCCCGGCTATTCCCACCTCCTATAACCTCCGATCCAGTACAAACACATTATTTAGCTTGCCTCAATACAAAAAGAAAGCAGCTCGATCCTCCTTTTCCTACAGTACCACAGTTATGGAATGACCTCCCGCGCACTTTTTCAAACCTTCCCCAAGCCTAATATCTTTTAAGAGATCCCTCTCTACATATCTCAAAACAAAATGCACCTGTCATGGTTGATTATATATTTCCTACCTGTTCTATGTAAAATTTTTGCATATATTGTGTATTATTATTGTTTTTTAATTTTATTGTACTCTACTGTATGAATGCAATGTTTTGTGGACCCAGGACATACTTTAAAACGAGTGAAATCTCAATGTATCCTTCCTGGTAAAATATTTTATAAATAAATAAATAAATTAGCACCATCAGGATTCATGGCCTTTGTGTAATGTCAGGGTGCCAGGAATCAGACTGAGACGAGAAGTGCAAAAATAATCACACCTTTATTAATAGCAAAAAATAATATAAAGTCCACAAGTCAAATAACAAGCCAGGAGTCAAAACCAGAGCTGGTAGTCAGACGAGCCGAGTCAGGAGCCAAAGCGAATAGTCAGACGAGCCGGAATCAGGAACAAGGAAAACAGCAGAATCAGGAACAAGCCAGAGATCAGGAACCAGGAAGGACGTCAGGCAGCCAGGTAATACACAGGAACTCTCACAAACAGGTCTGAGACAACGCAAAGGCAAAGCATACTGAACAGAGGCCCTTTAAATAATAAGTGATGACATCACAATTCTGAGACTGCATCCTGTCTCACATGGATGATGCACACCAGTCTGGCCATAAAAGGAAGTGAAGGTAATGAGCAGCATCCCCCACAATGCACCATAGTCAGGAAGAGAGGTGAGTAAAATGGCTGCCAGCAGTACATGGCAAACACAACAGGGAGAAAACCCTGACAGGTGGTGGTGGTGGAGGTGGCGGAATGCCTGTTTGCATCCTCGTGACAGGAGGTTCTGTAGAGGAGTCAAATGATGAGAGGGATTAGTACAGTCAGACATATATCCATGTGGGCATACAATGTACATTGATACATGCTAGGGCCTATACTTATTCTCATGTCAAACTCTATAACATGCATGTGCACATTGTGATTTGTGATATGAGGGATTTTAATCTGCGCAGTATACAGGTATGTGTTTCATACAATAGTTATGTGTACATGTCAATGATGGAAAAAATGTGTTCTTTAAGTGACACTATGGTCACACAATTTACTTTAGCCTGATGTAGGCACAGAACCTGCTTTCTGAGCTAAAAGTATTGTGATGGCTATAGTGTCCATTTACTGAAAACTCTACATGTGGCTTGTGGCCTGTGTTACTCTGAGATATGTTAGTATTGCACTATTCCACCTCATATCATGAATTGCATTGTGTTAAGTAGCATTAATGTCAAATATAATTGTAGATGTTTTTGTTAGTAGGCCACATACCATGCTCCTCATTGTGTACATGAATGTGTGATATTAAAGGATGTTGTATCTCAAATAGATATAATACTGGTGTGTGGGATGTTACTCACCAGCATGCTGTTTTACGCCTTTTGCTAATGCCTTTGCCCTTATCCTGGCCAAAGAGGGCACTGTGATTGTCCATGATGGCCTGGACTAGGGCAACATTCTCAGTGAATGAGAAGTTTGGACATCTCATCCTCTCATCCTCTGTGGACACCTGGCTTGCTCCCTGTGATGTCCCTGGTGTGGGTTCCTCCCTATCCTCTCCCTCCTCCCCCCTTCTGTCCCCATGTGCACCCTCTGTCCCTCTTCTAGATGTGCCTGGTCTCTAGGGCTCTCGGGCATCTCCCTCCCATCATCCCTTCTAGCTCTCCCTCTCCCCACTCCATTTACTCCCTGATGGGGACCCCACTGCTCTTTCTGTCCTCTACAATACTCCTCTCCCTGCCACTCCTCTCCCTTCCTCCCCCATCCTCACACTACACACACTCACACACTCACACTCACTCCCAGTTCAATCACACACAATCACAACCAAAAACTCAGTCTATCACACTGTAAAATTGAAATCAAATGTGTGAGGTGTTAGAAAAAAAAAATGCCGTGTATTTTGTATATGTATGTATGCAACATGTGTGCAATATGTAAAAATATGTGTAAGTGTACAAGCTTAATCAACCAACAATGTGACCTAACTAACTCCTCTGTTTGCGCCTCTCTCTTTACTCTGACTAATCCTCCACTCCTCTGTAGTGTGCTGTAGCTCAATGAACCATCCAAACACACTGAAGAAAATGCTGGCTGCACATGGGTTTATATATGACTTTTGAATAGCGTAATTACGTGGAGCATTTTTAGATGGAGTCGCGGTTGATTTGTATGAGTCTTAGACTAATTTGCATAAAACTACTCTTTATTGAGACTTTACGTGGACAAAATACTGTCGTAAGTTACTTGCGACAACTAAAATGTGTAATTGCGCACTTTTCGGAAGATCGCCAGTTTGTCCTACTTATGCCAGTTTAGCATCTAACGGCGCAGTATATGTAATACCCCGATGTGCGAGGTGAAATTACGGGCGGTGCAGGTTCCCTCGCTTGCGCTGAAAACAACATATCGGATCGTGCCCCAATACTGTATATAGTGAGTCAGTGACACAGTCTGTAATCTGCCGGTGAGATGGCTGGCCTGCCCCTGCCCGCCCCAGTACTTTATAAAGTGACCACAGTAGTCAGTTACATGGTCCAACCCCCCCCGTACTATATATAGTGTTACTGTATAGTGACACTGTTTACCCCTGCCCCCCCCCCTTGCTATAGTAACAACGTCTGTAATTTGCTGGTTCCACAAACATACACACACACACACATACAGTACATGCATAAATACACACACAGTCACATACATACACACATACATACACACATACACACACACATGCATGCATAAATACACACACAGTCACATACATACATACACAAATACACACACATAAACACCAATGGGTAAAACAGAAAGACTAACCCCTGTAGTCAGAGACACTAGTGAAGCATCATGTCACACTCACATGATATCAGTGCAAGCAGTGGTGTCAGGTTGTCAGGAATCTGACTGAGACGAGAAGTGCAAAAATAATCACACCTTTATTAATAGCAAAAAATAATAAAAAGTCCACAAGTCAAATAACAAGCCAGGAGTCAAAACCAGAGCTGGTAGTCAGACGAGCCGAGTCAGGAGACAAAGCGAATAGTCAGACGAGCCGGAACCAGGAACAAGGAAAACAGCAGAGTCAGGAACAAGCCAGGGATCAGGAACCAGGAAGGACATCAGGCTGCCAGGTAATACACAGGAACTCTCACAAACAGGTCTGAGACAACTAAAAGGCAAAGCATACTGAACAGAGGCTCTTTAAATAATAAGTGATGACATCACAATTCTGAGACTGCATCCTGTCTCACATGGATGATGCACACCAGTCTGGCCATAAAAGGACGTGCAGGAAGTGAGCAGCATCCCCCACAATGCACCATAGTCAGGAAAAGAGGTGAATAAAATGGCTGCCAGCAGCACATGGCAAACACAACAGGGAAAAACACTGACAGTACCCTCCCCTCAACGACCCCTCCCCCACGGGAGGACAAAAGGCTTATTGGGTAAACGGTCATGGAAGGCACTGAGGAGGGCAGGAGCATGAACATCAGAGGAGGGAACCCAAAAACGCTCCTCCGGACCGTAGCCCCTCCAGTGAACCAAATACTGTACACGGCCCCTGGACATACGAGAGTCAATAATGCTGCTGACCTCATACTCCTCATGGTTGTCAACAAAGAAAGGACGGGGACGAGGCAACACAGTGGTAAACCGATTACAAACCAATGGTTTCAAGAGGGAGACATGAAAAACATTGGAGATGTGCATAGCAGGAGGAAGGTCAAGAGCATAGGCCACAGGATTAACCCGTCGGAGTATTCGAAAAGGACCAACATAATTGGAAGGCACACAAAGGTTCAAGTTGGGGGAGGATAGCCAAACTCTCTCACCAACCTGGTAGGAAGGTGCGGGCAGATGCCTACGATCAGCCTGGAACATTTGGCGCTGCATCGAACGATGAAGGTAATCCTGAATCTGCACCCACTTGGAACGGAGTTGCCGGAGATGCTCTTCCAAAGCAAGAATACCCTGAGACATGAATGAATCGGGCAACAAGGATAGTTGAAACCCATAATTCGCCATGAACGGGGATAACTTGGAGGAAGCATTAATAGCACTATTACGAGCAAACTCTGCCCAAGGTAACAGTTCAGACCAATTATTGTGGTGATCTAAAACATAGCAATAGAGGAACTGTTCTAGAGCTTGATTAGACCGTTCCGCAGCCCCACTGGATTGAGGGTGATATGCCGAGGAGAAGGAAAGCTGGATCCCCATTTGAGCACAAAAGGAACACTAAAATCTGGAGACAAACTGGCTACCCCGGTCCGACACCATCTTCTTGGGTAACCCGTGTAAACGGAAGACCTCCCGGGCAAAAATCGAAGCAAGCTCCTGAGCGGTAGGCAGCTTCATCAAGGGAATGCAATGTGACATTTTAGAAAAACGGTCAACCACCATAAGGATAACAGTATTGCCATTGGAAACATGGAGCTTGACAATGAAGTCCATTGAAAGATGTGTCCAAGGACGCTTACCATTAGCAAAAGTTTGAAGAAGACCCACAGGAAGACGTTGAGGAGTCTTATTCTATGCACAAACTGAGCACGAGGCAACATACGCAGCAATATCAGAACGAAGACCTGGCCACCAGAAATGTCAAGTGATAGACCAAATCATATGGTTCTTGCATGGGTGACCTGAGGCTTTAGGATAGTGGTAAGTGTGCAAAAGTTTAGTTCGAAGATTCTCAGGAACAAGACACTTACCACTAGGTTTCTCAGGAGGTGCATTGGTTTTTTTGCAGCCAAGATCTCCTCCCTAAGGGAGAAGTAAAATTAGTATGTATGGTAGCCAAAATATGGTCAGGAGTTAAATAGGTGTAGGTACAGACTCCTCCTTGGAAAGCTGTCGAAAGAGGGCATCAGCCCTAACATTCTTACTACCAGGCAGGTAGGAGACCACATAATTAAACCGAGACAAAAATAGTGCCCATCTGGCCTGTCGGGGCAACAAACGTTTTACTTCAGATAGATAAGTTAAATTCTTGTGGTCAGTAAGAATGAGCACTGGCACGCTAGTACCCTCGAGAAGATGCCTCCATTCCTTGAGTGCCAAAATTATGGCCATTAATTCCCTGTCGCCAATTTCATAATTGCACTCAGCTGGAGACAATTTCTTAGAGAAGAAACCACACGGATGCAAGGAACCGTCAGGCGTAGGACGTTGAGACAAGAGGGCACCTACCCCAGTCTCAGATGCATCGACCTCAAGAACGAAAGGCAGGACAGGGTTAGGATGAGCCAGAACTGGAGCAGCAGCAAAGGCAGTCTTAAGACTGTCAAAGGCCTTAATAGCAGTAGGTGACTAATGGAGTGGATCATTCTCTTTACGGGTCATGTCTGTGATAGGTTTGACCAAGAAAGAAAGTTTTAATAAATGTTCTATAGTAATTGGCAAACCCCAAAAAATGTTGAATAGACAGGAGACCAACTGGACGAGGCCACTGCAGAACTGCAGATAACTTGTCAGGATCCATGGAGCACCCTGCAATGGAGATAACATAACCTAGGAAGGTTACTTGAGTCTGATAGAACTCACATTTCTCGAGTTTACAAAACAGGCCGTTCTCACGTAGTCTCTGAAGAATCTGTGCAACATCAGAACAATGAGCCTCAAGTGTGGGTGAGTATATGAGGATGTTGTCTAAGTACACCACAACACACTGTTGCAACATATCTCGTAGGACATCATTAATAAATTCCTGAAAAACAGCAGGAGCTTTACATAGGCCAAAGGACATTACAAGATACTCATAATGCCCGCTCCTGGTGTTAAATGCTGTTTTCCATTCATGACCCTCCTTAATCCTAACGAGATTGTACGCTCCTCTCAAATCAAGTTTAGTAAAGACCGTAGCTCCCTTGAGGTGGTCAAAGAGTTCCGTAATGAGTGGAATAGGGTAAACATTCTTAATGGTAAGACGATTAAGACCCCTATAATCGATACATGGTCTTAACTCACCACCCTTTTTCTTCACAAGGAAGAAGCCAGCCCCTGCAGGAGAGCAGGATATGCGGATGTTTCCCCGCGACAGAGCATCGGCAACATACGCTTCCATAGCACAATTCTCTGCAACAGACAGAGGGTACACCCGGCCCCGAGGAGGAATGGCTCTGGGTTGCAGGTCTATGGCACAATCGTAAGACCGGTGAGGAGGCAACGTACCGGCATGCACCTTGTCAAACATGTCTAGGAACTCTCAGTACTCCACTGGCAATTTAGATACCGAAGAAGTGCACAAGACTTTAACTGGTTTCCGAAGAAAAGTGGAAATACATTGCGGGGACCACTTAAAAATTTCGGACCTGCGCCAGTCGAGACTGGGATTGTGCTTTTGGAGCCAGGGATAACCCAGAACAACCAGAAAATGCGGAGAGTTTATCACCTGGAACTGGAGGTTTTAAAAATGGGTAGCATCAACAGCTATGGACAACGGAGCAGCTTCGTGAGTAACGAGTGCGGGCCGAAGGGGCCTGCCATCAATGGCCTCAATAGCAAGCGGAACGGACCGAGGCAAAACAGGAATGGAGTGCTTTGATACAAAAGCACTGTCAATGAAATAGCCCGCAGCACCAGAGTCAACAAGAGCCTGAGTGACTATGGAGGAGTCCACCCAGGAAAGGACAACCGTGACAAAAGATTTCTCCTTAAGCGGTTCCGGGCACGAGGATAAACCACCCAAGGTCTGCCCCCGACAGGACCTTAGGTGTGAGCGTTTCCCGGCCGTGTAGGACAAGACTTCAAAAGGTGGCCCTGTAACCCGGGTGGTAAATTGCCATAGAACTAGCTAATGAGCTGCTGTTCATTCCTGGTAGAGCGCTTCTCTCTTCGGATAACCCAATATGCAAATTATAAATCACCCTGGTGAGGTCTCCCTATGGGTGATGGGGGAAACCAGACGTGGACTCCCTGCCCAGTGTGCCTAGAGGAATGTGACTGCACCTCACTGATGATGCCCATAGGAGGCCGAAACGATCGTCTGGGGTTGTCATGTTCCTTGTTCAGAGGAGCATTGCCTGGTATTTTGGGGCTGGACTGACCTTGCATAGCGGGATCAGACTGATATACTTCAGTTAAGTTTTCCTCTGTGAAAAACACACTGGTCTAAAAGAGGCTGCTTCCGGGTGGTAAATCATCATAGAACTAGCTAATGAGCTGTTGTTCGTTCCTGGTAGAGCGCTTCTCTCTTCGGAGAACCCAATATGCAAATTATAAATCACCCTGGGGAGGTCTCCCTATGGGTGATGGGGGAAACCAGACGTGAACTCCCTGCCCAGTGTGCCTAGAGGAATGTGACTGCACCTCACTGACGAGGCCCATAGGAGGCCGGAACGATCGTCTGGGGTTGTCATGTTCCTTGTTCAGAGGAGAATTGCCTGGTATTTCTGGGCTGGACTGACCTTGCATGGTGGGATCAGACTGATATACTTCAGGAAAGTTTTCCTCTGTGAAAAGCACACTGGTCTAAAAGAGGCTGCTTCTGGGTGGTAAATCGCCATAGAACTAGCTATTGAGCTGTTGTTCATTCCTGGTAGAGTGCTTTTCTCTTCGGAGAACCCAATATGCAAATTTACAATAGAGGCAGAGCCCCTCCCTCCTCCTAAAGGCCCTCTCCGCTGCGGAGAGACGCGTGAATCCCAACTGCATTGGCTCAGCAGTATCTGGTGACTCGGGACCAGGAGGCATTGGAGGAGAGGGAGGCATGGGTGGGAACAAACACGTAGGAGACCACGGAACAGGAGGCTTACGCAAACGCTCCTTGAAAGAGGGCCTCTCTCTGAGTCTGATGTCAATTAGGATCAAAAAAGACACCAATGCCTCGAGATCCTCTGGTAAATCTCTGGCACCAACTTCGTCTTTAATCGCATCAGAGAGCCCATGAAAGAAGGCGGCAACAAGGGCTTCATTGTTCCAACTTACCTCTGCGGCAAGTGTACGGAACTCAATAGCATACTGAGCAACAGATCTTGTACCTTGCTGAATGGACATGAGTCGTTTAGCAGCAGAGGAGGAGAGAGCCGGAACAACAAATACCCTTTGAAAGGAAGCCACAAATTCAGGGTAATTTGAAATCACAGGTTTATTAGTCTCCCACAAGGGATTAGCCCAGGCAAGAGCTGTGTCAGAGAGTAACGAGATGAGAAATCCCACCTTAGCTCTGTCAGAGAGAAACGCCTGAGGTAATATCTCAAAGTAAATGCTCACCTGGTTCAAAAACCCTCTGCACTGAATAGGATCGCCTCCATATCGCTGAGGTAGAGGTGCAGAACCAGACATGCTCCAGGTAGGCATAGGTGCAGCAGCAGAAACAGGAGCAGCCATAACTTGCGGGACACTTTGGTCCAAATGTGCAGTGTGAGTCAGCAGGGTTTGCAGGGCTAGTGCAAATTGATCCAAGTGGTGATCCTGTTCATCCATCCTGGAAATGATGGCAGGTAAAGGTGGATTATTAGCACCATCAGGATTCATGGCCCTTGCATAATGTCAGGGTGCCAGGAATCAGACTGAGACAAGAATTGCAAAAATAATCACACCTTTATTAATAGCAAAAAATAATTAAAAGTCCACAAGTCAAATAACAAGCCAGGAATCAAAACCAGAGCTGGTAGTCAGACAAGCCGAGTCAGGAGCCAAAGAGAATAGTCAGACGAGCCGGAATCAGGAACAAGGAAAAAAGCAGAGTCAGGAACAAGCCAGAGATCAGGAACCAGGAGGGACGTCAGGCAGCCAGGTAATACACAGGAGCTGTCACAAACAGGTCTAAAACATCACAATTCTGAGACTGCATCCTGTCTCACATGGATGATGCACACCAGCCATAAAAGGAAGTGCAGGAAGTGAGCAGCATCCCCCACAATGCACCAAAGTCAGGAAGAGAGGTGAGAAAAATGGCTGCCAGCAGCACATGGCAAACACAACAGGGAAAAACCCTGACAAGTGGCAGGTCAGCGTTTTTTAAAAAATAAAAAAAAATAAAAAAATTTAAGCTGGGCCCTCACCCTTGGGGGCCCAGTCGCAATTGCGACCTCTGTACCCCCTGTAGTTTTGCCCTTGATTATAGATATGACATGAGCAGAGAGTGCTAGTGAGTATGTATAACACACATTATAGATATGACATGAGCAGAGAGTGCTAGTGAGTATGTATAACACACATTATAGATATGACATGAGCAGAGAGTGCTAGTGAGTATGTATAACACTCACATTATAGATATGACATGAGCAGAGAGCGCTAGTGAGTATGTATAACACACATTATAGATATGACATGAGCAGAGAGTGCTAGTGAGTATGTATAACACACATTATAGATATGACATAAGCAGATAGTGCTAGTGAGTATGTATAACACACATTATAGATATGACATAAGCAGAGAGTGCTAGTGAGTATGTATAACACACATTATAGATATGACATAAGCAGATAGTGCTAGTGAGTATGTATAACACACATTATAGATATGACATGAGCAGAGAGTGCTAGTGAGTATGTATAACACTCACATTATAGATATGACATGAGCAGAGAGCGCTAGTGAGTATGTATAACACACAATATAGATATGACATGAGCAGAGAGCGCTAGTGAGTATGTATAACACTCACATTATAGATATGACATGAGCAGAGAGCGCTAGTGAGTATGTATAACACTCACATTATAGATATGACATGAGCAGAGAGCGCTAGTGAGTATGAATAGCACACATTATAGATATGACATGTGCAGAGAGCGCTAGTGAGTATGTATAACACACACATTATAGATATGATATGAGCAGAGAGTGCTAGTGAGTATGTATAACACACACTATAGATATGATATGAGCAGAGAGTGCTAGTGAGTATGTATAACACTCACATTATAGATATGACATGAGCAGAGAGTGCTAGTGAGTATGTATAACACTCACATTATAGATATGACATGAGCAGAGAGTGCTAGTGAGTATGTATAACACACATTATAGATATGACATGAGCAGAGAGTGCTAGTGAGTATGTATAACACACATATTATAGATATGACATGAGCAGAGAGTGCTAGTGAGTATGTATAACACACACATTATAGATATGACATGAGCAGAGAGTGCTAGTGAGTATGTATAACACACACATTATAGATATGATATGAGCAGAGAGTGCTAGTGAGTATGTATAACACACACTATAGATATGATATGAGCAGAGAGTGCTAGTGAGTATGTATAACACTCACATTATAAATATGACATGAGCAGAGAGTGCTAGTGAGTATGTATAACACTCACATTATAGATATGACATGAGCAGAGAGTGCTAGTGAGTATGTATAACACACATTATAGATATGACATGAGCAGAGAGTGCTAGTGAGTATGTATAACACACACATTATAGATATGACATGAGCAGAGAGCGCTAGTGAGTATGTATAACACACATTATAGATATGACATGAGCAGAGAGTGCTAGTGAGTATGTATAACACACATTATAGATATGACATGAGCAGAGAGTGCTAGTGAGTATGTACAACACACATTATAGATATGACATGAGCAGAGAGTGCTAGTGAGTATGTATAACACACACATTATAGATATGACATGAGCAGAGAGCGCTAGTGAGTATGTATAACACTCACATTATAGATATGACATGAGCAGAGAGTGCTAGTGAGTATGTATAACACTCACATTATAGATATGACATGAGCAGAGAGTGCTAGTATGTATGTATAACACACATTATAGATATGACATGAGCAGAGAGCGCTAGTGAGTATGTATAACACACATTATAGATATGACATGAGCAGAGAGTGCTAGTGAGTATGTATAACACTCACATTATAGATATGACATGAGCAGAGAGTGCTAGTGAGTATGTATAACACTCACATTATAGATATGACATGAGCAGAGAGTGCTAGTGAGTATGTATAACACTCACATTATAGATATGACATGAGCAGAGAGCGCTAGTGAGTATGTATAACACTCACATTATAGATATGACATGAGCAGAGAGCGCTAGTGAGTATGTATAACACACACATTATAGATATGACATGAGCAGAGAGTGCTAGTGAGTATGTATAACACACATTATAGATATGACATGAGCAGAGAGTGCTAGTGAGTATGTATAACACACATTATAGATATGACATGAGCAGAGAGTGCTAGTGAGTATGTATAACACTCACATTATAGATATGACATGAGCAGAGAGTGCTAGTGAGTATGTATAACACTCACATTATAGATATGACATGAGCAGAGAGCGCTAGTGAGTATGTATAACACACATTATAGATATGACATGAGCAGAGAGCGCTAGTGAGTATGTATAACACACATTATAGATATGACATGAGCAGAGAGTGCTAGTGAGTATGTATAACACTCACATTATAGATATGACATGAGCAGAGAGCGCTAGTGAGTATGTATAACACTCACATTATAGATATGACATGAGCAGAGAGTGCCAGTGAGTATGTATAACACACACATTATAGATATGACATGAGCAGAGAGTGCTAGTGAGTATGTATAACACACATTATAGATATGACATGAGCAGAGAGCGCTAGTGAGTATGTATAACACACACATTATAGATATGACATGAGCAGAGAGCGCTAGTGAGTATGTATAACACACATTATAGATATGACAAGAGCAGAGAGTGCTAGTGAGTATGTATAACACACATTATAGATATGACATGAGCAGAGAGTGCTAGTGAGTATGTATAACACACACATTATAGATATGACATGAGCAGAGAGTGCTAGTGAGTATGTATAACACTCACATTATAGATATGACATGAGCAGAGAGTGCTAGTGAGTATGTATAACACACATTATAGATATGACAAGAGCAGAGAGTGCTAGTGAGTATGTATAACACACATTATAGATATGACATGAGCAGAGAGTGCTAGTGAGTATGTATAACACTCACATTATAGATATGACATGAGCAGAGAGTGCTAGTGAGTATGTATAACACACATTATAGATATGACATGAGCAGAGAGCGCTAGTGAGTATGTATAACACACATTATAGATATGACATGAGCAGAGAGCGCTAGTGAGTATGTATAACACACACATTATAGATATGACATGAGCAGAGAGTGCTAGTGAGTATGTATAACACACATTATAGATATGACATGAGCAGAGAGTGCTAGTGAGTATATATAACACTCACATTATAGATATGACATGAGCAGAGAGTGCTAGTGAGTATGTATAACACACATTATAGATATGACATGAGCAGAGAGCGCTAGTGAGTATGTATAACACTCACATTATAGATATGACATGAGCAGAGAGTGCTAGTGAGTATGTATAACACACATTATAGATATGACATGAGCAGAGAGTGCTAGTGAGTATGTATAACACACATTATAGATATGACATGAGCAGAGATCGCTAGTGAGTATGTATAACACACACATTATAGATATGACATGAGCAGAGAGCGCTAGTGAGTATGTATAACACACATTATAGATATGACATGAGCAGAGAGCGCTAGTGAGTATGTATAACACACATTATAGATAAGACATGAGCAGAGAGTGCTAGTGAGTATATATAACACTCACATTATAGATATGACATGAGCAGAGAGTGCTAGTGAGTATATATAACACTCAAATTATAGATATGACATGAGCAGAGAGTGCTAGTGAGTATGTATAACACTCACATTATAGATATGACATGAGCAGAGAGTGCTAGTGAGTATGTATAACACACATTATAGATATGACATGAGCAGAGATCGCTAGTGAGTATGTATAACACACACATTATAGATATGACATGAGCAGAGAGCGCTAGTGAGTATGTATAACACACACATTATAGATATGACATGAGCAGAGAGTGCTAGTGAGTATGTATAACACACATTATAGATATGACATGAGCAGAGAGCGCTAGTGAGTATGTATAACACACATTATAGATATGACATGAGCAGAGAGTGCTAGTGAGTATATATAACACTCACATTATAGATATGACATGAGCAGAGAGTGCTAGTGAGTATATATAACACTCACATTATAGATATGACATGAGCAGAGAGTGCTAGTGAGTATGTATAACACTCACATTATAGATATGACATGAGCAGAGAGTGCTAGTGAGTATGTATAACACTCACATTATAGATATGACATGAGCAGAGAGTGCTAGTGAGTATGTATAACACTCACATTATAGATATGACATGAGCAGAGAGCGCTAGTGAGTATGTATAACACACATTATAGATATGACATGAGCAGAGAGCGCTAGTGAGTATGTATAACACACACATTATAGATATGACATGAGCAGAGAGCGCTAGTGAGTATGTATAACACACACATTATAGATATGACATGAGCAGAGAGTGCTAGTGAGTATGTATAACACACACATTATAGATATGACATGAGCAGAGAGTGCTAGTGAGTATGTATAACACTCACATTATAGATATGACATGAGCAGAGAGTGCTAGTGAGTATGTATAACACTCACATTATAGATATGACATGAGCAGAGAGCGCTAGTGAGTATGTATAACACACATTATAGATATGACATGAGCAGAGAGCGCTAGTGAGTATGTATAACACACATTATAGATATGACATGAGCAGAGAGCGCTAGTGAGTATGTATAACACACATTATAGATATGACATGAGCAGAGAGCGCTAGTGAGTATGTATAACACACACATTATAGATATGACATGAGCAGAGAGTGCTAGTGAGTATGTATAACACTCACATTATAGATATGACATGAGCAGAGAGCGCTAGTGAGTATGTATAACACACATTATAGATATGACATGAGCAGAGAGCGCTAGTGAGTATGTATAACACACATTATAGATATGACATGAGCAGAGAGCGCTAGTGAGTATGTATAACAAACATTATAGATATGACATGAGCAGAGAGTGCCAGTGAATATGTATAACACACATTATAGATATGACATGAGCAGAGAGCGCTAGTGAGTATGTATAACACTCACATTATAGATATGACATGAGCAGAGAGCGCTAGTGAGTATATATAACACACATTATAGATATGACATGAGCAGAGAGCACTAGTGAGTATGTATAACACTCACATTATAGATATGACATGAGCAGAGAGTGCTAGTGAGTATGTATAACACTCACATTATAGATATGACATGAGCAGAGAGTGATAGTGAGTATGTATAACACACATTATAGATATGACATGAGCAGAGAGTGCTAGTGAGTATGTATAACACACATTATAGATATGACATGAGCAGAGAGCGCTAGTGAGTATGTATAACACACATTATAGATATGACATGAGCAGAGTGCTAGTGAGTATGTATAACATACATTATAGATATGACATGAGCAGAGAGCGCTAGTGAGTATGTATAACACACATTATAGATATGACATGAGCAGAGAGCGCTAGTGAGTATGTATAACACACACATTATAGATATGACATGAGCAGAGAGCGCTAGTGAGTATGTATAACACACATTATAGATATGACATGAGCAGAGTGCTAGTGAGTATGTATAACACACATTATAGATATGACATGAGCAGAGAGCGCTAGTGAGTATGTATAACACACACATTATAGATATGACATGAGCAGAGAGCGCTAGTGAGTATGTATAACACACATTATAGATATGACATGAGCAGAGAGTGCTAGTGAGTATGTATAAACACACATTATAGATATGACATGAGCAGAGAGTGCTAGTGAGTATGTATAACACACATTATAGATATGACATGAGCAGAGAGCGCTAGTGAGTATGTATAACACACATTATAGATATGACATGAGCAGAGAGTGCTAGTGAGTATGTTATAACACACACATTATAGATATGACATGAGCAGAGAGTGCTAGTGAGTATGTATAACACACATTATAGATATGACATGAGCAGAGAGTGCTAGTGAGTATGTATAACACTCACATTATAGATATGACATGAGCAGAGAGCGCTAGTGAGTATGTATAACACCACATTATAGATATGACATGAGCAAGAGAGCGCTAGTGAGTATGTATAACACACACATTATAGATTTGACATGAGCAGAGAGTGCTAGTGAGTATGTATAACACACATTATAGATATGACATGAGCAGAGAGCGCTAGTGAGTATGTATAACACACACATTATAGATATGACATGAGCAGAGAGTGCTAGTGAGTATGTATAACACTCACATTATAGATATGACATGAGCAGAGAGCGCTAGTGAGTATGTATAACACACATTATAGATATGACATGAGCAGAGAGTGCTAGTGAGTATGTATAACACACATTATAGATATGACATGAGCAGAGAGCGCTAGTGAGTATGTATAACACTCACATTATAGATATGACATGAGCAGAGAGTGCTAGTGAGTATGTATAACACACATTATAGATATGACATGAGCAGAGAGTGCTAGTGAGTATGTATAACACTCACATTATAGATATGACATGAGCAGAGAGCGCTAGTGAGTATGTATAACACACATTATAGATATGACATGAGCAGAGAGCGCTAGTGAGTATGTATAACACACATTATAGATATGACATGAGCAGAGAGTGCTAGTGAGTATGTATAACACACACATTATAGATATGACATGAGCAGAGAGCGCTAGTGAGTATGTATAACACACATTATAGATATGACACGAGCAGAGAGTGCTAGTGAGTATGTATAACACACATTATAGATATGACATGAGCAGAGAGTGCTAGTGAGTATGTATAACACACATTATAGATATGACATGAGCAGAGAGTGCTAGTGAGTATGTATAACACACATTATAGATATGACATGAGCAGAGTGCTAGTGAGTATGTATAACACACATTATAGATATGACATGAGCAGAGAGCGCTAGTGAGTATGTATAACACACACATTATAGATATGACATGAGCAGAGAGCGCTAGTGAGTATGTATAACACACACATTATAGATATGACATGAGCAGAGAGTGCTAGTGAGTATGTATAACACACATTATAGATATGACATGAGCAGAGAGCGCTAGTGAGTATGTATAACACACATTATAGATATGACATGAGCAGAGAGTGCTAGTGAGTATGTATAACACACATTATAGATATGACATGAGCAGAGAGCGCTAGTGAGTATGTATAACACACATTATAGATATGACATGAGCAGAGAGTGCTAGTGAGTATGTATAACACTCACATTATAGATATGACATGAGCAGAGAGTGCTAGTGAGTATGTATAACACACACATTATAGATATGACATGAGCAGAGAGTGCTAGTGAGTATGTATAACACACACATTATAGATATGACATGAGCAGAGAGTGCTAGTGAGTATGTATAACACTCACATTATAGATATGACATGAGCAGAGAGTGCTAGTGAGTATGTATAACACTCACATTATAGATATGACATGAGCAGAGAGTGCTAGTGAGTATGTATAACACACATTATAGATATGACATGAGCAGAGAGTGCTAGTGAGTATGTATACACACACATTATAGATATGACATGAGCAGAGAGTGCTAGTGAGTATGTATAACACACATTATAGATATGACATGAGCAGAGAGCGCTAGTGAGTATGTATAACACACACATTATAGATATGACATGAGCAGAGAGCGCTAGTGAGTATGTATAACACACACATTATAGATATGACATGAGCAGAGAGTGCTAGTGAGTATGTATAACACACACATTATAGATATGACATGAGCAGAGAGTGCTAGTGAGTATGTATAACACACATTATAGATATGACATGAGCAGAGAGTGCTAGTGAGTATGTATAACACTCACATTATAGATATGACATGAGCAGAGAGCGCTAGTGAGTATGTATAACACACATTATAGATATGACATGAGCAGAGAGTGCTAGTGAGTATGTATAACACACATTATAGATATGACATGAGCAGAGAGTGCTAGTGAGTATGTATAACACACATTATAGATATGACATGAGCAGAGAGCGCTAGTGAGTATGTATAACACTCACATTATAGATATGACATGAGCAGAGAGCGCTAGTGAGTATGTATAACACACATTATAGATATGACATGAGCAGAGAGTGCTAGTGAGTATGTATAACACTCACATTATAGATATGACATGAGCAGAGAGTGCTAGTGAGTATGTATAACACTCACATTATAGATATGACATGAGCAGAGAGCGCTAGTGAGTATGTATAACACTCACATTATAGATATGACATGAGCAGAGAGTGCTAGTGAGTATGTATAACACACACTATAGATATGACATGAGCAGAGAGTGCTAGTGAGTATGTATAACACACATTATAGATATGACATGAGCAGAGAGCGCTAGTGAGTATGTATAACACACACATTATAGATATGACATGAGCAGAGAGTGCTAGTGAGTAAGTATAACACACACATTATAGATATGACATGAGCAGAGCGCTAGTGAGTATGTATAACACACATTATAGATATGACATGAGCAGAGAGCGCTAGTGAGTATGTATAACACACATTATAGATATGACATGAGCAGAGAGCGCTAGTGAGTATGTATAACACACATTATGGATATGACATGAGCAGAGAGTGCTAGTGAGTATGTATAACACACATTATAGATATGACATGAGCAGAGAGTGCTAGTGAGTATGTATAACACACATTATAGATATGACATGAGCAGAGAGCGCTAGTGAGTATGTATAACACACATTATAGATATGACATGAGCAGAGAGTGCTAGTGAGTATGTATAACACACATTATAGATATGACATGAGCAGAGAGCGCTAGTGAGTATGTATAACACACATTATAGATATGACATGAGCAGAGAGCGCTAGTGAGTATGTATAACACACATTATAGATATGACATGAGCAGAGAGCGCTAGTGAGTATGTATAACACACATTATAGATATGACATGAGCAGAGAGTGCTAGTGAGTATGTATAACACACATTATAGATATGACATGAGCAGAGAGCGCTAGTGAGTATGTATAACACTCACATTATAGATATGACATGAGCAGAGAGTGCTAGTGAGTATGTATAACACACATTATAGATATGACATGAGCAGAGAGTGCTAGTGAGTATGTATAACACACACATTATAGATATGACATGAGCAGAGAGTGCTAGTGAGTATGTATAACACACATTATAGATATGACATGAGCAGAGAGCGCTAGTTAGTATGTATAACACACACATTATAGATATGACATGAGCAGAGAGCGCTAGTGAGTATGTATAACACTCACATTATAGATATGACATGAGCAGAGAGCGCTAGTGAGTATGTATAACACACACATTATAGATATGACATGAGCAGAGAGTGCTAGTGAGTATGTATAACATTCACATTATAGATATGACATGAGCAGAGAGCGCTAGTGAGTATGTATAACACTCACATTATAGATATGACATGAGCAGAGCGCTAGTGAGTATGTATAACACACACATTATAGATATGACATGAGCAGAGAGCGCTAGTGAGTATGTATAACACACACATTATAGATATGACATGAGCAGAGAGCGCTAGTGAGTATGTATAACACACACATTATAGATATGACATGAGCAGAGAGCGCTAGTGAGTATGTATAACACACATTATAGATATGACATGAGTAGAGAGCGCTAGTGAGTATGTATAACACACATTATAGATATGACATGAGCAGAGAGCGCTAGTGAGTATGTATAACACACACATTATAGATATGACATGAGCAGAGAGTGCTAGTGAGTATGTATAACACACATTATAGATATGACATGAGCAGAGAGCGCTAGTGAGTATGTATAACACACATTATAGATATGACATGAGCAGAGAGCGCTAGTGAGTATGTATAACACACACATTATAGATATGACATGAGCAGAGAGTGCTAGTGAATATGTATAACACACATTATAGATATGACATGAGCAGATAGTGCTAGTGAGTATGTATAACACACATTATAGATATGACATGAGCAGAGAGTGCTAGTGAGTATGTATAACACACATTATAGATATGACATGAGCAGAGAGCGCTAGTGAGTATGTATAACACACACATTATAGATATGACATGAGCAGAGAGCGCTAGTGAGTATGTATAACACACATTATAGATATGACATGAGCAGAGAGTGCTAGTGAGTATGTATAACACACATTATAGATATGACATGAGCAGAGAGTGCTAGTGAGTATGTATAACACTGACATTATAGATATGACATGAGCAGAGAGCGCTAGTGAGTATGTATAACACACATTATAGATATGACATGAGCAGAGAGCGCTAGTGAGTATGTATAACACACATTATAGATATGACATGAGCAGAGAGTGCTAGTGAGTATGTATAACACACACATTATAGATATGACATGAGCAGAGAGTGCTAGTGAGTATGTATAACACACATTATAGATATGACATGAGCAGAGAGTGCTAGTGAGTATGTATAACACACATTATAGATATGACATGAGCAGAGAGTGCTAGTGAGTATGTATAACACTCACATTATAGATATGACATGAGCAGAGAGCGCTAGTGAGTATGTATAACACTCACATTATAGATATGACATGAGCAGAGAGCGCTAGTGAGTATGTATAACACACACATTATAGATATGACATGAGCAGAGAGCGCTAGTGAGTATGTATAACACTCACATTATAGATATGACATGAGCAGAGAGCGCTAGTGAGTATGTATAACACACACATTATAGATATGACATGAGCAGAGAGTGCTAGTGAGTATGTATAACACTCACATTATAGATATGACATGAGCAGAGAGCGCTAGTGAGTATGTATAACACACATTATAGATATGACATGAGCAGAGAGCGCTAGTGAGTATGTATAACACACATTATAGATATGACATGAGCAGAGAGTGCTAGTGAGTATGTATAACACTCACATTATAGATATGACATGAGCAGAGAGTGCTAGTGAGTATGTATAACACACATTATAGATATGACATGAGCAGAGAGCGCTAGTGAGTATGTATAACACACATTATAGATATGACATGAGCAGAGAGTGCTAGTGAGTATGTATAACACACATTATAGATATGACATGAGCAGAGAGTGCTAGTGAGTATGTATAACACACATTATAGATATGACATGAGCAGAGAGCGCTAGTGAGTATGTATAACACTCACATTATATATATGACATGAGCAAAGAGCGCTAGTGAGTATGTATAACACAAACATTATAGATATGACATGAGCAGAGAGTGCTAGTGAGTATGTATAACACTCACATTATAGATATGACATGAGCAGAGAGTGCTAGTGAGTATGTATAACACACACATTATAGATATGACATGAGCAGAGAGTGCTAGTGAGTATGTATAACACACACATTATAGATATGACATGAGCAGAGAGTGCTAGTGAGTATGTATAACACACATTATAGATATGACATGAGCAGAGAGTGCTAGTGAGTATGTATAACACACATTATAGATATGACATGAGCAGAGAGTGCTAGTGAGTATGTATAACACTCACATTATAGATATGACATGAGCAGAGAGTGCTAGTGAGTATGTATAACACACATTATAGATATGACATGAGCAGAGAGTGCTAGTGAGTATGTATAACACACATTATAGATATGACATGAGCAGAGAGCGCTAGTGAGTATGTATAACACACATTATAGATATGACATGAGCAGAGAGTGCTAGTGAGTATGTATAACACACACATTATAGATATGACATGAGCAGAGAGCGCTAGTGAGTATGTATAACACACATTATAGATATGACATGAGCAGAGAGCGCTAGTGAGTATGTATAACACACACTATAGATATGACATGAGCAGAGAGCGCTAGTGAGTATGTATAATACACATTATAGATATGACATGAGCAGAGAGCGCTAGTGAGTATGTATAACACACATTATAGATATGACATGAGCAGAGAGTGCTAGTGAGTATGTATAACACACACATTATAGATATGACATGAGCAGAGAGCGCTAGTGAGTATGTATAACACACATTATAGATATGACATGAGCAGAGAGCGCTAGTGAGTATGTATAACACACATTATAGATATGACATGAGCAGAGAGTGCTAGTGAGTATGTATAACACACATTATAGATATGACATGAGCAGAGAGTGCTAGTGAGTATGTATAACACACACATTATAGATATGACATGAGCAGAGAGTGCTAGTGAGTATGTATAACACACTCATTATAGATATGACATGAGCAGAGAGTGCTAGTGAGTATGTATAACACACTCATTATAGATATGACATGAGCAGAGAGCGCTAGTGAGTATGTATAACACTCACATTATAGATATGACATGAGCAGAGAGTGCTAGTGAGTATGTATAACACACATTATAGATATGACATGAGCAGAGAGCGCTAGTGAGTATGTATAACACACATTATAGATATGACATGAGCAGAGAGCGCTAGTGAGTATGTATAACACTCACATTATAGATATGACATGAGCAGAGAGTGCTAGTGAGTATGTATAACACTCACATTATAGATATGACATGAGCAGAGAGTGCTAGTGAGTATGTATAACACTCACATTATAGATATGACATGAGCAGAGAGCGCTAGTGAGTATGTATAACACTCACATTATAGATATGACATGAGCAGAGAGTGCTAGTGAGTATGTATAACACTCACATTATAGATATGACATGAGCAGAGAGCGCTAGTGAGTATGTATAACACTCACATTATAGATATGACATGAGCAGAGAGTGCTAGTGAGTATGTATAACACTCACATTATAGATATGACATGAGCAGAGAGCGCTAGTGAGTATGTATAACACTCACATTATAGATATGACATGAGCAGAGAGTGCTAGTGAGTATGTATAACACACACTATAGATATGACATGAGCAGAGAGTGCTAGTGAGTATGTATAACACACATTATAGATATGACATGAGCAGAGAGCGCTAGTGAGTATGTATAACACACATTATAGATATGACATGAGCAGAGAGTGCTAGTGAGTATGTATAACACACACATTATAGATATGACATGAGCAGAGCGCTAGTGAGTATGTATAACACACATTATAGATATGACATGAGCAGAGAGCGCTAGTGAGTATGTATAACACACATTATAGATATGACATGAGCAGAGAGCGCTAGTGAGTATGTATAACACACATTATAGATATGACATGAGCAGAGAGCGCTAGTGAGTATGTATAACACACATTATAGATATGACATGAGCAGAGAGCGCTAGTGAGTATGTATAACACACACATTATAGATATGACATGAGCAGAGAGCGCTAGTGAGTATGTATAACACTCACATTATAGATATGACATGAGCAGAGAGTGCTAGTGAGTATGTATAACACACATTATAGATATGACATGAGCAGAGAGCGCTAGTGAGTATGTATAACGCACACATTATAGATATGACATGAGCAGAGAGTGCTAGTGAGTATGTATAACACACATTATAGATATGACATGAGCAGAGAGTGCTAGTGAGTATGTATAACACACATTATAGATATGACATGAGCAGAGAGCGCTAGTGAGTATGTATAACACACATTATAGATATGACATGAGCAGAGAGTGCTAGTGAGTATGTATAACACACATTATAGATATGACATGAGCAGAGAGCGCTAGTGAGTATGTATAACACTCACATTATAGATATGACATGAGCAGAGAGTGCTAGTGAGTATGTATAACACTCACATTATAGATATGACATGAGCAGAGAGTGCTAGTGAGTATGTATAACACACATTATAGATATGACATAAGCAGAGAGCGCTAGTGAGTATGTATAACACACATTATAGATATGACATGAGCAGAGAGCGCTAGTGAGTATGTATAACACACACATTATAGATATGATATGAGCAGAGAGCGCTAGTGAGTATGTATAACACACATTATAGATATGACATGAGCAGAGAGCGCTAGTGAGTATGTATAACACTCACATTATAGATATGACATGAGCAGAGAGCGCTAGTGAGTATGTATAACACTCACATTATAGATATGACATGAGCAGAGAGTGCTAGTGAGTATGTATAACACACATTATAGATATGACATGAGCAGAGAGCGCTAGTGAGTATGTATAACACACATTATAGATATGACATGAGCAGAGAGTGCTAGTGAGTATGTATAACACACATTATAGATATGACATGAGCAGAGAGTGCTAGTGAGTATGTATAACACACATTATAGATATGACATGAGCAGAGAGCGCTAGTGAGTATGTATAACACACATTATAGATATGACATGAGCAGAGAGTGCTAGTGAGTATGTATAACACACATTATAGATATGACATGAGCAGAGAGCGCTAGTGAGTATGTATAACACACATTATAGATATGACATGAGCAGAGAGTGCTAGTGAGTATGTATAACACACATTATAGATATGACATGAGCAGAGAGTGCTAGTGAGTATGTATAACACTCACATTATAGATATGACATGAGCAGAGAGTGCTAGTGAGTATGTATAACACACATTATAGATATGACATGAGCAGAGAGCGCTAGTGAGTATGTATAACACACATTATAGATATGACATGAGGCAGAGAGCGCTAGTGAGTATGTATAACACACGACATTAAGATATGAATATGAGCAGAGAGCGCTAGTGAGTATGTATAACACACATTATAGATATGACATGAGCATAGAGCGCTAGGTGAGTAGTATAAACACTCACATTATAGATATGACCATGAGCAGAGAGCGCTAGTTAGTATGTATAACACTCACAGTTATAGATATGACAAGAGCAGAGGAGTGCTAGTGAGTATGTATAACACACATATAGATATGACATGAGCAGAGAGCGCTAGTGAGTATGTATAACACACATTAAAGATATGACATGAGCAGAGAGAGCTAGTGAGTATGTAATAACACACAGTATAGATATGACATGAGGCAGAGAGTGCTAGTGAGTATGTATAACACCACATTATAGATATGACATGAGCAGAGAGTGCTAGTGAGTATGTATAACACACATTATAGATATGACATGAGCAGAGAGTGCTAGTGAGTATGTATAAACACACATTATAGATATGACATGGATCAGAGAGTTGCTAGTGAGTATGTATAACACACATTATAGATGATGACATGAGCAGGAGAGCGCTAGTGAGTAGGTATAACACACATTATAGATATGACATGAGCAGAGAGTGCTAGTGAGTATTAATAACAACACATTATAGATATGACATGAGCAGAGAGTGCTAGTGAGTATGTATAACACTCACATTATAGATATGACATGAGCAGAGAGCTCTAGTGAGTATGTATAACACTCACATATTAGATATGACATGAAGCAGAGAGTGCTAGTGAGTATGTATAACACACATTATAGATAGACATAGCAGTAGAGTGCTAGTGAATATGTATAACACACATTATAGATATGACATGAGCAGATAGTGCTAGTGAGTATGTATAACACTCACATTATAGATATGACATGAGCAGAGAGTGCTAGTGAGTATGTATAACACTCGCATTATAGATATGACATGAGCAGAGAGTGCTAGTGAGTATGTATAACACACATTATAGATATGACATGAGCAGAGAGTGCTAGTGAGTATGTATAACACACATTATAGATATGACATGAGCAGAGAGTGCTAGTGAGTATGTATAACACACATTATAGATATGACACGAGCAGAGAGTGCTAGTGAGTATGTATAACACACATTATGGATATGACATGAGCAGAGAGTGCTAGTGAGTATGTATAACACTCACATTATAGATATGACATGAGCAGAGAGTGCTAGTGAGTATGTATAACACACATTATAGATATGACATGAGCAGAGAGTGCTAGTGAATATGTATAACACACATTATAGATATGACATGAGCAGAGAGCGCTAGTGAGTATGTATAACACACATTATAGATATGACATGAGCAGAGAGTGCTAGTGAGTATGTATAACACACATTATAGATATGACATGAGCAGAGAGCGCTAGTGAGTATGTATAACACACATTATAGATATGACATGAGCAGAGAGTGCTAGTGAGTATGTATAACACACATTATAGATATGACATGAGCAGAGAGCGCTAGTGAGTATGTATAACACACATTATAGATATGACATGAGCAGAGAGTGCTAGTGAGTATGTATAACACACATTATAGATATGACATGAGCAGAGAGTGCTAGTGAGTATGTATAACACACATTATAGATATGACATGAGCAGAGAGTGCTAGTGAGTATGTATAACACACATTATAGATATGACATGAGCAGAGAGCGCTAGTGAGTATGTATAACACTCACATTATAGATATGACATGAGCAGAGAGTGCTAGTGAGTATGTATAACACACATTATAGATATGACATGAGCAGAGAGTGCTAGTGAGTATGTATAACACACATTATAGATATGACATGAGCAGAGAGTGCTAGTGAGTATGTATAACACACATTATAGATATGACATGAGCAGAGAGCGCTAGTTAGTATGTATAACACACACATTATAGATATGACATGAGCAGAGAGCGCTAGTGAGTATGTATAACACTCACATTATAGATATGACATGAGCAGAGAGCGCTAGTGAGTATGTATAACACACACATTATAGATATGACATGAGCAGAGCGCTAGTGAGTATGTATAACACACACATTATAGATATGACATGAGCAGAGAGCGCTAGTGAGTATGTATAACACACATTATAGATATGACATGAGCAGAGAGTGCTAGTGAGTATGTATAACACACATTATAGATATGACATGAGCAGAGAGTGCTAGTGAGTATGTATAACACACATTATAGATATGACATGAGCAGAGAGCGCTAGTGAGTATGTATAACACTCACATTATATATATGACATGAGCAGAGAGCGCTAGTGAGTATGTATAACACAAACATTATAGATATGACATGAGCAGAGAGTGCTAGTGAGTATGTATAACACTCACATTATAGATATGACATGAGCAGAGAGTGCTAGTGAGTATGTATAACACACACATTATAGATATGACATGAGCAGAGAGTGCTAGTGAGTATGTATAACACACATTATAGATATGACATGAGCAGAGAGTGCTAGTGAGTATGTATAACACACATTATAGATATGACATGAGCAGAGAGTGCTAGTGAGTATGTATAACACTCACATTATAGATATGACATGAGCAGAGAGTGCTAGTGAGTATGTATAACACACATTATAGATATGACATGAGCAGAGAGTGCTAGTGAGTATGTATAACACACATTATAGATATGACATGAGCAGAGAGTGCTAGTGAGTATGTATAACACACATTATAGATATGACATGAGCAGAGAGCGCTAGTGAGTATGTATAACACACATTATAGATATGACATGAGCAGAGAGTGCTAGTGAGTATGTATAACACACACATTATAGATATGACATGAGCAGAGAGCGCTAGTGAGTATGTATAACACACATTATAGATATGACATGAGCAGAGAGCGCTAGTGAGTATGTATAACACACACTATAGATATGACATGAGCAGAGAGCGCTAGTGAGTATGTATAACACACATTATAGATATGACATGAGCAGAGAGCGCTAGTGAGTATGTATAACACACATTATAGATATGACATAAGCAGAGAGTGCTAGTGAGTATGTATAACACACACATTATAGATATGACATGAGCAGAGAGCGCTAGTGAGTATGTATAACACACATTATAGATATGACATGAGCAGAGAGCGCTAGTGAGTATGTATAACACACATTATAGATATGACATGAGCAGAGAGTGCTAGTGAGTATGTATAACACACATTATAGATATGACATGAGCAGAGAGTGCTAGTGAGTATGTATAACACACACCATTATAGATATGACATGAGCAGAGAGTGCTAGTGAGTATGTATAACACTCACATTATAGATATGACATGAGCAGAGAGTGCTAGTGAGTATGTATAACACACATTATAGATATGACATGAGCAGAGAGTGCTAGTGAGTATGTATAACACACATTATAGATATGACATGAGCAGAGAGCGCTAGTGAGTATGTATAACACACACATTATAGATATGACATGAGCAGAGAGCGCTAGTGAGTATGTATAACACTCACATTATAGATATGACATGAGCAGAGAGTGCTAGTGAGTATGTATAACACACATTATAGATATGACATGAGCAGAGAGCGCTAGTGAGTATGTATAACACACACATTATAGATATGACATGAGCAGAGAGGGCTAGTGAGTATGTATAACACACATTATAGATATGACATGAGCAGAGAGTGCTAGTGAGTATGTATAACACACATTATAGATATGACATGAGCAGAGAGCGCTAGTGAGTATGTATAACACACATTATAGATATGACATGAGCAGAGAGTGCTAGTGAGTATGTATAACACACATTATAGATATGACATGAGCAGAGAGCGCTAGTGAGTATGTATAACACACATTATAGATATGACATGAGCAGAGAGTGCTAGTGAGTATGTATAACACACATTATAGATATGACATGAGCAGAGAGTGCTAGTGAGTATGTATAACACACATTATAGATATGACATGAGCAGAGAGCGCTAGTGAGTATGTATAACACACATTATAGATATGACATGAGCAGAGAGTGCTAGTGAGTATGTATAACACACATTATAGATATGACATGAGCAGAGAGCGCTAGTGAGTATGTATAACACACACATTATAGATATGATATGAGCAGAGAGCGCTAGTGAGTATGTATAACACACATTATAGATATGACATGAGCAGAGAGCGCTAGTGAGTATGTATAACACTCACATTATAGATATGACATGAGCAGAGAGCGCTAGTTAGTATGTATAACACACATTATAGATATGACATGAGCAGAGAGTGCTAGTGAGTATATATAACACTCACATTATAGATATGACATGAGCAGAGAGTGCTAGTGAGTATGTATAACACACATTATAGATATGACATGAGCAGAGAGTGCTAGTGAGTATGTATAACACTCACATTATAGATATGACATGAGCAGAGAGTGCTAGTGAGTATGTATAACACACATTATAGATATGACATGAGCAGAGAGCGCTAGTGAGTATGTATAACACACATTATAGATATGACATGAGCAGAGAGTGCTAGTGAGTATGTATAACACACATTATAGATATGACATGAGCAGAGAGTGCTAGTGAGTATGTATAACACACACATTATAGATATGACATGAGCAGAGAGCGCTAGTGAGTATGTATAACACACACATTATAGATATGACATGAGCAGAGAGTGCTAGTGAGTATGTATAACACACACATTATAGATATGACATGAGCAGAGAGCGCTAGTGAGTATGTATAACACACATTATAGATATGACATGAGCAGAAAGTGCTAGTGAGTATGTATAACACTCACATTATAGATATGACATGAGCAGAGAGCGCTAGTGAGAATGTATAACACACATTATAGATATGACATGAGCAGAGAGTGCTAGTGAGTATGTATAACACACACATTATAGATATGACATGAGCAGAGAGTGCTAGTGAGTATGCAAAACACACATTATAGATATGACATGAGCAGAGAGCGCTAGTGAGTATGTATAACACTCACATTATAGATATGACATGAGCAGAGAGCCCTAGTGAGTATGTATAACACACATTATAGATATGACATGAGCAGAGAGCGCTAGTGAGTATGTATAACACACACATTATAGATATGACATGAGCAGAGAGTGCTAGTGAGTATGTATAACACACATTATAGATATGACATGAGCAGAGAGTGCTAGTGAGTATGTATAACACACATTATAGATATGACATGAGCAGAGAGTGCTAGTGAGTATGTATAACACACACATTATAGATATGACATGAGCAGAGAGCGCTAGTGAGTATGTATAACACACATTATAGATATGACATGAGCAGAGAGCGCTAGTGAGTATGTATAACACACATTATAGATATGACATGAGCAGAGAGCGCTAGTGAGTATGTATAACACTCACATTATAGATATGACATGAGCAGAGAGTGCTAGTGAGTATGTATAACACACATTATAGATATGACATGAGCAGAGAGTGCTAGTGAGTATGTATAACACACATTATAGATATGACATGAGCAGAGAGTGCTAGTGAGTATGTATAACACACATTATAGATATGACATGAGCAGAGAGTGCTAGTGAGTATGTATAACACACATTATAGATATGACATGAGCAGAGAGTGCTAGTGAGTATGTATAACACACATTATAGATATGACATGAGCAGAGAGTGCTAGTGAGTATGTATAACACACATTATAGATATGACATGAGCAGATAGTGCTAGTGAGTATGTATAACACACATTATAGATATGACATGAGCAGAGAGTGCTAGTGAGTATGTATAACACACATTATAGATATGACATGAGCAGAGAGTGCTAGTGAGTATGTATAACACACATTATAGATATGACATGAGCAGAGAGTGCTAGTGAGTATGTATAACACTCACATTATAGATATGATATGAGCAGAGAGCGCTAGTGAGTATATATAACACTCACATTATAGATATGACATGAGCAGAGAGTGCTAGTGAGTATGTATAACACACATTATAGATATGACATGAGCAGATAGTGCTAGTGAGTATGTATAACACACATTATAGATATGACATGAGCAGAGAGTGCTAGTGAGTATGTATAACACACATTATAGATATGACATGAGCAGAGAGCGCTAGTGAGTATGTATAACACACATTATAGATATGACATGAGCAGAGAGTGCTAGTGAGTATGTATAACACACATTATAGATATGACATGAGCAGAGAGCGCTAGTGAGTATGTATAACACACATTATAGATATGACATGAGCAGAGAGCGCTAGTGAGTATGTATAACACACACATTATAGATATGATATGAGCAGAGAGCGCTAGTGAGTATGTATAACACACATTATAGATATGACATGAGCAGAGAGCGCTAGTGAGTATGTATAACACTCACATTATAGATATGACATGAGCAGAGAGCGCTAGTTAGTATGTATAACACTCACATTATAGATATGACATGAGCAGAGAGTGCTAGTGAGTATGTATAACACTCACATTATAGATATGACATGAGCAGAGAGTGCTAGTGAGTATGTATAACACTCACATTATAGATATGACATGAGCAGAGAGTGCTAGTGAGTATGTATGACACTCACATTATAGATATGACATGAGCAGAGAGCGCTAGTGAGTATGTATAACACACATTATAGATATGACATGAGCAGAGAGCGCTAGTGAGTATGTATAACACACACATTATAGATATGACATGAGCAGAGAGCGCTAGTGAGTATGTATAACACACATTATAGATATGACATGAGCAGAGAGTGCTAGTGAGTATGTATAACACACACATTATAGATATGACATGAGCAGAGAGTGCTAGTGAGTATGTATAACACTCACATTATAGATATGACATGAGCAGAGAGTGCTAGTGAGTATGTATAACACACATTATAGATATGACATGAGCAGAGAGTGCTAGTGAGTATGTATAACACTCACATTATAGATATGACATGAGCAGAGAGCGCTAGTGAGTATGTATAACACACATTATAGATATGACATGAGCAGAGAGTGCTAGTGAATATGTATAACACACATTATAGATATGACATGAGCAGATAGTGCTAGTGAGTATGTATAACACTCACATTATAGATATGACATGAGCAGAGAGTGCTAGTGAGTATGTATAACACTCGCATTATAGATATGACATGAGCAGAGAGTGCTAGTGAGTATGTATAACACACATTATGGATATGACATGAGCAGAGAGTGCTAGTGAGTATGTATAACACTCACATTATAGATATGACATGAGCAGAGAGTGCTAGTGAGTATGTATAACACACATTATAGATATGACATGAGCAGAGAGTGCTAGTGAATATGTATAACACACATTATAGATATGACATGAGCAGAGAGCGCTAGTGAGTATGTATAACACACATTATAGATATGACATGAGCAGAGAGTGCTAGTGAGTATGTATAACACACATTATAGAAATGACATGAGCAGAGAGCGCTAGTGAGTATGTATAACACACATTATAGATATGACATGAGCAGAGAGTGCTAGTGAGTATGTATAACACACATTATAGATATGACATGAGCAGAGAGCGCTAGTGAGTATGTATAACACACATTATAGATATGACATGAGCAGAGAGTGCTAGTGAGTATGTATAACACACATTATAGATATGACATGAGCAGAGAGTGCTAGTGAGTATGTATAACACACATTATAGATATGACATGAGCAGAGAGCGCTAGTGAGTATGTATAACACTCACATTATAGATATGACATGAGCAGAGAGTGCTAGTGAGTATGTATAACACACATTATAGATATGACATGAGCAGAGAGTGCTAGTGAGTATGTATAACACACATTATAGATATGACATGAGCAGAGAGTGCTAGTGAGTATGTATAACACACATTATAGATATGACATGAGCAGAGAGCGCTAGTTAGTATGTATAACACACACATTATAGATATGACATGAGCAGAGAGCGCTAGTGAGTATGTATAACACTCACATTATAGATATGACATGAGCAGAGAGCGCTAGTGAGTATGTATAACACACACATTATAGATATGACATGAGCAGAGCGCTAGTGAGTATGTATAACACACACATTATAGATATGACATGAGCAGAGAGCGCTAGTGAGTATGTATAACACACACATTATAGATATGACATGAGCAGAGAGCGCTAGTGAGTATGTATAACACACACATTATAGATATGACATGAGCAGAGAGCGCTAGTGAGTATGTATAACACACATTATAGATATGACATGAGTAGAGAGCGCTAGTGAGTATGTATAACACACATTATAGATATGACATGAGCAGAGAGCGCTAGTGAGTATGTATAACACACACATTATAGATATGACATGAGCAGAGAGTGCTAGTGAGTATGTATAACACACATTATAGATATGACATGAGCAGAGAGCGCTAGTGAGTATGTATAACACACATTATAGATATGACATGAGCAGAGAGCGCTGGTGAGTATGTATAACACACACATTATAGATATGACATGAGCAGAGAGTGCTAGTGAGTATGTATAACACACATTATAGATATGACATGAGCAGATAGTGCTAGTGAGTATGTATAACACTCACATTATAGATATGACATGAGCAGAGAGCGCTAGTGAGTATGTATAACACACATTATAGATATGACATGAGCAGAGAGTGCTAGTGAATATGTATAACACACATTATAGATATGACATGAGCAGAGAGCGCTAGTGAGTATGTATAACACACATTATAGATATGACATGAGCAGAGAGTGCTAGTGAGTATGTATAACACACATTATAGATATGACATGAGCAGAGAGTGCTAGTGAGTATGTATAACACACATTATAGATATGACATGAGCAGAGAGTGCTAGTGAGTATGTATAACACACACATTATAGATCTGACATGAGCAGAGAGCGCTAGTGAGTATGTATAACACTCACATTATAGATATGACATGAGCAGAGAGCGCTAGTGAGTATGTATAACACACATTATAGATATGACATGAGCAGAGAGCGCTAGTGAGTATGTATAACACACATTATAGATATGACATGAGCAGAGAGTGCTAGTGAGTATGTATAACACTCACATTATAGATATGACATGAGCAGAGAGTGCTAGTGAGTATGTATAACACACATTATAGATATGACATGAGCAGAGAGCGCTAGTGAGTATGTATAACACACATTATAGATATGACATGAGCAGAGAGTGCTAGTGAGTATGTATAACACACATTATAGATATGACATGAGCAGAGAGTGCTAGTGAGTATGTATAACACACATTATAGATATGACATGAGCAGAGAGCGCTAGTGAGTATGTATAACACTCACATTATATATATGACATGAGCAGAGAGCGCTAGTGAGTATGTATAACACAAACATTATAGATATGACATGAGCAGAGAGTGCTAGTGAGTATGTATAACACTCACATTATAGATATGACATGAGCAGAGAGTGCTAGTGAGTATGTATAACACAAACATTATAGATATGACATGAGCAGAGAGTGCTAGTGAGTATGTATAACACACACATTATAGATATGACATGAGCAGAGAGTGCTAGTGAGTATGTATAACACACATTATAGATATGACATGAGCAGAGAGTGCTAGTGAGTATGTATAACACACATTATAGATATGACATGAGCAGAGAGTGCTAGTGAGTATGTATAACACTCACATTATAGATATGACATGAGCAGAGAGTGCTAGTGAGTATGTATAACACACATTATAGATATGACATGAGCAGAGAGTGCTAGTGAGTATGTATAACACACATTATAGATATGACATGAGCAGAGAGCGCTAGTGAGTATGTATAACACACATTATAGATATGACATGAGCAGAGAGTGCTAGTGAGTATGTATAACACACACATTATAGATATGACATGAGCAGAGAGCGCTAGTGAGTATGTATAACACACATTATAGATATGACATGAGCAGAGAGCGCTAGTGAGTATGTATAACACACACTATAGATATGACATGAGCAGAGAGCGCTAGTGAGTATGTATAACACACATTATAGATATGACATGAGCAGAGAGCGCTAGTGAGTATGTATAACACACATTATAGATATGACATAAGCAGAGAGTGCTAGTGAGTATGTATAACACACACATTATAGATATGACATGAGCAGAGAGCGCTAGTGAGTATGTATAACACACATTATAGATATTACATGAGCAGAGAGCGCTAGTGAGTATGTATAACACACATTATAGATATGACATGAGCAGAGAGTGCTAGTGAGTATGTATAACACACATTATAGATATGACATGAGCAGAGAGTGCTAGTGAGTATGTATAACACACACATTATAGATATGACATGAGCAGAGAGCGCTAGTGAGTATGTATAACACTCACATTATAGATATGACATGAGCAGAGAGTGCTAGTGAGTATGTATAACACACATTATAGATATGACATGAGCAGAGAGTGCTAGTGAGTATGTATAACACACATTATAGATATGACATGAGCAGAGAGCGCTAGTGAGTATGTATAACACACACATTATAGATATGACATGAGCAGAGAGCGCTAGTGAGTATGTATAACACTCACATTATAGATATGACATGAGCAGAGAGCGCTAGTGAGTATGTATAACACTCACATTATAGATATGACATGAGCAGAGAGTGCTAGTGAGTATGTATAACACACATTATAGATATGACATGAGCAGAGAGCGCTAGTGAGTATGTATAACACACACATTATAGATATGACATGAGCAGAGAGTGCTAGTGAGTATGTATAACACACACATTATAGATATGACATGAGCAGAGAGTGCTAGTGAGTATGTATAACACACATTATAGATATGACATGAGCAGAGAGCGCTAGTGAGTATGTATAACACACATTATAGATATGACATGAGCAGAGAGTGCTAGTGAGTATGTATAACACACATTATAGATATGACATGAGCAGAGAGCGCTAGTGAGTATGTATAACACACACATTATAGATATGATATGAGCAGAGAGCGCTAGTGAGTATGTATAACACACATTATAGATATGACATGAGCAGAGAGCGCTAGTGAGTATGTATAACACTCACATTATAGATATGACATGAGCAGAGAGCGCTAGTTAGTATGTATAACACTCACATTATAGATATGACATGAGCAGAGAGCGCTAGTTAGTATGTATAACACACATTATAGATATGACATGAGCAGAGAGCGCTAGTGAGTATGTATAACACTCACATTATAGATATGACATGAGCAGAGAGCGCTAGTTAGTATGTATAACACTCACATTATAGATATGACATGAGCAGAGAGTGCTAGTGAGTATGTATAACACTCACATTATAGATATGACATGAGCAGAGAGTGCTAGTGAGTATGTATAACACACACATTATAGATATGACATGAGCAGAGAGCGCTAGTGAGTATGTATAACACACACATTATAGATATGACATGAGCAGAGAGTGCTAGTGAGTATGTATAACACACACATTATAGATATGACATGAGCAGAGAGTGCTAGTGAGTATGTATAACACACATTATAGATATGACATGAGCAGAGAGTGCTAGTGAGTATGTATAACACACATTATAGATATGACATGAGCAGAGAGCGCTAGTGAGTATGTATAACACACATTATAGATATGACATGAGCAGAGAGTGCTAGTGAGTATGTATAACACTCACATTATAGATATGACATGAGCAGAGAGCGCTAGTGAGTATGTATAACACACATTATAGATATGACATGAGCAGAGAGTGCTAGTGAGTATGTATAACACACACATTATAGATATGACATGAGCAGAGAGTGCTAGTGAGTATGCAAAACACACATTATAGATATGACATGAGCAGAGAGCACTAGTGAGTATGTATAACACACACATTATAGATATGACATGAGCAGAGAGCGCTAGTGAGTATGTATAACACACATTATAGATATGACATGAGCAGAGAGCGCTAGTGAGTATGTATAACACTCACATTATAGATATGACATGAGCAGAGAGTGCTAGTGAGTATGTATAACACACATTATAGATATGACATGAGCAGAGAGCGCTAGTGAGTATGTATAACACACATTATAGATATGACATGAGCAGAGAGCGCTAGTGAGTATGTATAACACACATTATAGATATGACATGAGCAGAGAGTGCTAGTGAGTATGTATAACACACATTATAGATATGACATGAGCAGAGAGTGCTAGTGAGTATGTATAACACACATTATAGATATGACATGAGCAGATAGTGCTAGTGAGTATGTATAACACACATTATAGATATGACATGAGCAGAGAGTGCTAGTGAGTATGTATAACACACATTATAGATATGACATGAGCAGAGAGTGCTAGTGAGTATGTATAACACACATTATAGATATGACATGAGCAGAGAGTGCTAGTGAGTATGTATAACACACATTATAGATATGACATGAGCAGAGAGTGCTAGTGAGTATGTATAACACTCACATTATAGATATGATATGAGCAGAGAGCGCTAGTGAGTATGTATAACACACATTATAGATATGACATGAGCAGATAGTGCTAGTGAGTATGTATAACACACATTATAGATATGACATGAGCAGAGAGTGCTAGTGAGTATGTATAACACACATTATAGATATGACATGAGCAGAGAGCGCTAGTGAGTATGTATAACACACATTATAGATATGACATGAGCAGAGAGTGCTAGTGAGTATGTATAACACACATTATAGATATGACATGAGCAGAGAGTGCTAGTGAGTATGTATAACACACATTATAGATATGACATGAGCAGAGAGCGCTAGTGAGTATGTATAACACACATTATAGATATGACATGAGCAGAGAGTGCTAGTGAGTATGTATAACACACATTATAGATATGACATGAGCAGAGAGTGCTAGTGAGTATGTATAACACACACATTATAGATATGATATGAGCAGAGAGCGCTAGTGAGTATGTATAACACACATTATAGATATGACATGAGCAGAGAGCGCTAGTGAGTATGTATAACACTCACATTATAGATATGACATGAGCAGAGAGCGCTAGTTAGTATGTATAACACTCACATTATAGATATGACATGAGCAGAGAGTGCTAGTGAGTATGTATAACACTCACATTATAGATATGACATGAGCAGAGAGTGCTAGTGAGTATGTATAACACACATTATAGATATGACATGAGCAGAGAGTGCTAGTGAGTATGTATAACACACATTATAGATATGACATGAGCAGAGAGCGCTAGTGAGTATGTATAACACACACATTATAGATATGACATGAGCAGAGAGCGCTAGTGAGTATGTATAACACACACATTATAGATATGACATGAGCAGAGAGTGCTAGTGAGTATGTATAACACACACATTATAGATATGACATGAGCAGAGAGCGCTAGTGAGAATGTATAACACACATTATAGATATGACATGAGCAGAGAGTGCTAGTGAGTATGTATAACACACATTATAGATATGACATGAGCAGAGAGCGCTAGTGAGTATGTATAACACTCACATTATAGATATGACATGAGCAGAGAGCGCTAGTGAGTATGTATAACACACATTATAGATATGACATGAGCAGAGAGTGCTAGTGAGTATGTATAACACACATTATAGATATGACATGAGCAGAGAGTGCTAGTGAGTATGTATAACACACATTATAGATATGACATGAGCAGAGAGTGCTAGTGAGTATGTATAACACACATTATAGATATGACATGAGCAGAGAGTGCTAGTGAGTATGTATAACACACATTATAGATATGACATGAGCAGAGAGTGCTAGTGAGTATGTATAACACACATTATAGATATGACATGAGCAGAGAGCGCTAGTGAGTATGTATAACACTTACATTATATATATGACATGAGCAGAGAGCGCTAGTGAGTATGTATAACACAAACATTATAGATATGACATGAGCAGAGAGTGCTAGTGAGTATGTATAACACTCACATTATAGATATGACATGAGCAGAGAGTGCTAGTGAGTATGTATAACACAAACATTATAGATATGACATGAGCAGAGAGTGCTAGTGAGTATGTATAACACACACATTATAGATATGACATGAGCAGAGAGTGCTAGTGAGTATGTATAACACACATTATAGATATGACATGAGCAGAGAGTGCTAGTGAGTATGTATAACACTCACATTATAGATATGACATGAGCAGAGAGTGCTAGTGAGTATGTATAACACACATTATAGATATGACATGAGCAGAGAGTGCTAGTGAGTATGTATAACACACATTATAGATATGACATGAGCAGAGAGCGCTAGTGAGTATGTATAACACACATTATAGATATGACATGAGCAGAGAGTGCTAGTGAGTATGTATAACACACACATTATAGATATGACATGAGCAGAGAGCGCTAGTGAGTATGTATAACACACATTATAGATATGACATGAGCAGAGAGCGCTAGTGAGTATGTATAACACACACTATAGATATGACATGAGCAGAGAGCGCTAGTGAGTATGTATAACACACATTATAGATATGACATGAGCAGAGAGCGCTAGTGAGTATGTATAACACACATTATAGATATGACATAAGCAGAGAGTGCTAGTGAGTATGTATAACACACACATTATAGATATGACATGAGCAGAGAGCGCTAGTGAGTATGTATAACACACATTATAGATATTACATGAGCAGAGAGCGCTAGTGAGTATGTATAACACACATTATAGATATGACATGAGCAGAGAGTGCTAGTGAGTATGTATAACACACATTATAGATATGACATGAGCAGAGAGTGCTAGTGAGTATGTATAACACACACATTATAGATATGACATGAGCAGAGAGCGCTAGTGAGTATGTATAACACTCACATTATAGATATGACATGAGCAGAGAGTGCTAGTGAGTATGTATAACACACATTATAGATATGACATGAGCAGAGAGTGCTAGTGAGTATGTATAACACACATTATAGATATGACATGAGCAGAGAGCGCTAGTGAGTATGTATAACACACACATTATAGATATGACATGAGCAGAGAGCGCTAGTGAGTATGTATAACACTCACATTATAGATATGACATGAGCAGAGAGCGCTAGTGAGTATGTATAACACTCACATTATAGATATGACATGAGCAGAGAGTGCTAGTGAGTATGTATAACACACATTATAGATATGACATGAGCAGAGAGCGCTAGTGAGTATGTATAACACACACATTATAGATATGACATGAGCAGAGAGTGCTAGTGAGTATGTATAACACACATTATAGATATGACATGAGCAGAGAGTGCTAGTGAGTATGTATAACACACATTATAGATATGACATGAGCAGAGAGCGCTAGTGAGTATGTATAACACACATTATAGATATGACATGAGCAGAGAGTGCTAGTGAGTATGTATAACACACATTATAGATATGACATGAGCAGAGAGCGCTAGTGAGTATGTATAACACACACATTATAGATATGATATGAGCAGAGAGCGCTAGTGAGTATGTATAACACACATTATAGATATGACATGAGCAGAGAGCGCTAGTGAGTATGTATAACACTCACATTATAGATATGACATGAGCAGAGAGCGCTAGTTAGTATGTATAACACTCACATTATAGATATGACATGAGCAGAGAGCGCTAGTTAGTATGTATAACACACATTATAGATATGACATGAGCAGAGAGCGCTAGTGAGTATGTATAACACTCACATTATAGATATGACATGAGCAGAGAGCGCTAGTTAGTATGTATAACACTCACATTATAGATATGACATGAGCAGAGAGTGCTAGTGAGTATGTATAACACTCACATTATAGATATGACATGAGCAGAGAGTGCTAGTGAGTATGTATAACACACACATTATAGATATGACATGAGCAGAGAGCGCTAGTGAGTATGTATAACACACACATTATAGATATGACATGAGCAGAGAGTGCTAGTGAGTATGTATAACACACACATTATAGATATGACATGAGCAGAGAGTGCTAGTGAGTATGTATAACACACATTATAGATATGACATGAGCAGAGAGTGCTAGTGAGTATGTATAACACACATTATAGATATGACATGAGCAGAGAGCGCTAGTGAGTATGTATAACACACATTATAGATATGACATGAGCAGAGAGTGCTAGTGAGTATGTATAACACTCACATTATAGATATGACATGAGCAGAGAGCGCTAGTGAGTATGTATAACACACATTATAGATATGACATGAGCAGAGAGTGCTAGTGAGTATGTATAACACACACATTATAGATATGACATGAGCAGAGAGTGCTAGTGAGTATGCAAAACACACATTATAGATATGACATGAGCAGAGAGCACTAGTGAGTATGTATAACACACACATTATAGATATGACATGAGCAGAGAGCGCTAGTGAGTATGTATAACACACATTATAGATATGACATGAGCAGAGAGCGCTAGTGAGTATGTATAACACTCACATTATAGATATGACATGAGCAGAGAGTGCTAGTGAGTATGTATAACACACATTATAGATATGACATGAGCAGAGAGCGCTAGTGAGTATGTATAACACACATTATAGATATGACATGAGCAGAGAGCGCTAGTGAGTATGTATAACACACATTATAGATATGACATGAGCAGAGAGTGCTAGTGAGTATGTATAACACACATTATAGATATGACATGAGCAGAGAGTGCTAGTGAGTATGTATAACACACATTATAGATATGACATGAGCAGATAGTGCTAGTGAGTATGTATAACACACATTATAGATATGACATGAGCAGAGAGTGCTAGTGAGTATGTATAACACACATTATAGATATGACATGAGCAGAGAGTGCTAGTGAGTATGTATAACACACATTATAGATATGACATGAGCAGAGAGTGCTAGTGAGTATGTATAACACACATTATAGATATGACATGAGCAGAGAGTGCTAGTGAGTATGTATAACACTCACATTATAGATATGATATGAGCAGAGAGCGCTAGTGAGTATGTATAACACACATTATAGATATGACATGAGCAGATAGTGCTAGTGAGTATGTATAACACACATTATAGATATGACATGAGCAGAGAGTGCTAGTGAGTATGTATAACACACATTATAGATATGACATGAGCAGAGAGCGCTAGTGAGTATGTATAACACACATTATAGATATGACATGAGCAGAGAGTGCTAGTGAGTATGTATAACACACATTATAGATATGACATGAGCAGAGAGTGCTAGTGAGTATGTATAACACACATTATAGATATGACATGAGCAGAGAGCGCTAGTGAGTATGTATAACACACATTATAGATATGACATGAGCAGAGAGTGCTAGTGAGTATGTATAACACACATTATAGATATGACATGAGCAGAGAGCGCTAGTGAGTATGTATAACACACACATTATAGATATGACATGAGCAGAGAGCGCTAGTGAGTATGTATAACACACATTATAGATATGACATGAGCAGAGAGCGCTAGTGAGTATGTATAACACTCACATTATAGATATGACATGAGCAGAGAGCGCTAGTTAGTATGTATAACACTCACATTATAGATATGACATGAGCAGAGAGTGCTAGTGAGTATGTATAACACTCACATTATAGATATGACATGAGCAGAGAGTGCTAGTGAGTATGTATAACACACATTATAGATATGACATGAGCAGAGAGTGCTAGTGAGTATGTATAACACACATTATAGATATGACATGAGCAGAGAGCGCTAGTGAGTATGTATAACACACACATTATAGATATGACATGAGCAGAGAGCGCTAGTGAGTATGTATAACACACACATTATAGATATGACATGAGCAGAGAGTGCTAGTGAGTATGTATAACACACACATTATAGATATGACATGAGCAGAGAGCGCTAGTGAGAATGTATAACACACATTATAGATATGACATGAGCAGAGAGTGCTAGTGAGTATGTATAACACACATTATAGATATGACATGAGCAGAGAGCGCTAGTGAGTATGTATAACACTCACATTATAGATATGACATGAGCAGAGAGCGCTAGTGAGTATGTATAACACACATTATAGATATGACATGAGCAGAGAGTGCTAGTGAGTATGTATAACACACATTATAGATATGACATGAGCAGAGAGTGCTAGTGAGTATGTATAACACACATTATAGATATGACATGAGCAGAGAGTGCTAGTGAGTATGTATAACACACATTATAGATATGACATGAGCAGAGAGTGCTAGTGAGTATGTATAACACACATTATAGATATGACATGAGCAGAGAGTGCTAGTGAGTATGCAAAACACACATTATAGATATGACATGAGCAGAGAGCGCTAGTGAGTATGTATAACACACACATTATAGATATGACATGAGCAGAGAGCGCTAGTGAGTATGTATAACACACATTATAGATATGACATGAGCAGAGAGCGCTAGTGAGTATGTATAACACTCACATTATAGATATGACATGAGCAGAGAGTGCTAGTGAGTATGTATAACACACATTATAGATATGACATGAGCAGAGAGTGCTAGTGAGTATGTATAACACACATTATAGATATGACATGAGCAGATAGTGCTAGTGAGTATGTATAACACACATTATAGATATGAAATGAGCAGAGAGTGCTAGTGAGTATGTATAACACACATTATAGATATGACATGAGCAGAGAGTGCTAGTGAGTATGTATAACACACATTATAGATATGACATGAGCAGAGAGTGCTAGTGAGTATGTATAACACACATTATAGATATGACATGAGCAGAGAGTGCTAGTGAGTATGTATAACACTCACATTATAGATATGATATGAGCAGAGAGCGCTAGTGAGTATGTATAACACACATTATAGATATGACATGAGCAGATAGTGCTAGTGAGTATGTATAACACACATTATAGATATGACATGAGCAGAGAGCGCTAGTGAGTATGTATAACACACATTATAGATATGACATGAGCAGAGAGTGCTAGTGAGTATGTATAACACACATTATAGATATGACATGAGCAGAGAGCGCTAGTGAGTATGTATAACACACACATTATAGATATGATATGAGCAGAGAGCGCTAGTGAGTATGTATAACACACATTATAGATATGACATGAGCAGAGAGCGCTAGTGAGTATGTATAACACTCACATTATAGATATGACATGAGCAGAGAGCGCTAGTTAGTATGTATAACACTCACATTATAGATATGACATGAGCAGAGAGTGCTAGTGAGTATGTATAACACTCACATTATAGATATGACATGAGCAGAGAGTGCTAGTGAGTATGTATAACACACATTATAGATATGACATGAGCAGAGAGTGCTAGTGAGTATGTATAACACACATTATAGATATGACATGAGCAGAGAGTGCTAGTGAGTATGTATAACACACATTATAGATATGACATGAGCAGAGAGTGCTAGTGAGTATGCAAAACACACATTATAGATACAGGACATGAGCAGAGAGCTGCTAGTGAGTATGTATAACTACACATTATAGATATGACATTGAGCAGAGAGGAGGGCTAGTGAGTTTGTATACACAAACTTATAGATATGACATGAGCAGAGAGCCTAGTGTAGTATGTATAACACACACATTTAGATATGACATGAGCAGCAGAGAGTGCCTAGTGAGTATGTATAACACACATTATAGATATGAAATGAGCAGAGAGTGCTAGTGAGTATGTATAACACACATTATAGATATTACATGAGCAGATAGCTGCTAGTGAGTATGTATAACACACACAGTTAGATATGAAATAGTGACAGAGAGCTGCTAGTGAGTATGTATAACACACATTATAGATTGACATGAGCAGAGAGTGCTAGTGAGTATGTATAACACACATTATAGATATGACATTGAGCAGAGAGTGCTAGTGAGTATGTATAACACACATTATAGATATGACATGAGCAGAGAGTGCTAGTGAGTATGTATAACACTCACATTATAGATATGATATGAGCAGAGAGCGCTAGTGAGTATGTATAACACACATTATAGATATGACATGAGCAGATAGTGCTAGTGAGTATGTATAACACACATTATAGATATGACATGAGCAGAGAGCGCTAGTGAGTATGTATAACACACATTATAGATATGACATGAGCAGAGAGTGCTAGTGAGTATGTATAACACACATTATAGATATGACATGAGCAGAGAGCGCTAGTGAGTATGTATAACACACACATTATAGATATGATATGAGCAGAGAGCGCTAGTGAGTATGTATAACACACATTATAGATATGACATGAGCAGAGAGCGCTAGTGAGTATGTATAACACTCACATTATAGATATGACATGAGCAGAGAGCGCTAGTTAGTATGTATAACACTCACATTATAGATATGACATGAGCAGAGAGTGCTAGTGAGTATGTATAACACTCACATTATAGATATGACATGAGCAGAGAGTGCTAGTGAGTATGTATAACACACATTATAGATATGACATGAGCAGAGAGTGCTAGTGAGTATGTATAACACACATTATAGATATGACATGAGCAGAGAGCGCTAGTGAGTATGTATAACACTCACATTATAGATATGACATGAGCAGAGAGTGCTAGTGAGTATGTATAACACACATTATAGATATGACATGAGCAGAGAGTGCTAGTGAGTATGTATAACACACATTATAGATATGACATGAGCAGAGAGCGCTAGTGAGTATGTATAACACACACATTATAGATATGACATGAGCAGAGAGCGCTAGTGAGTATGTATAACACACACATTATAGATATGACATGAGCAGAGAGTGCTAGTGAGTATGTATAACACACACATTATAGATATGACATGAGCAGAGAGCGCTAGTGAGAATGTATAACACACATTATAGATATGACATGAGCAGAGAGTGCTAGTGAGTATGTATAACACACATTATAGATATGACATGAGCAGAGAGCGCTAGTGAGTATGTATAACACTCACATTATAGATATGACATGAGCAGAGAGCGCTAGTGAGTATGTATAACACACATTATAGATATGACATGAGCAGAGAGTGCTAGTGAGTATGTATAACACACATTATAGATATGACATGAGCAGAGAGTGCTAGTGAGTATGTATAACACACATTATAGATATGACATGAGCAGAGAGTGCTAGTGAGTATGTATAACACACATTATAGATATGACATGAGCAGAGAGTGCTAGTGAGTATGTATAACACACACATTATAGATATGACATGAGCAGAGAGTGCTAGTGAGTATGCAAAACACACATTATAGATATGACATGAGCAGAGAGCGCTAGTGAGTATGTATAACACACACATTATAGATATGACATGAGCAGAGAGCGCTAGTGAGTATGTATAACACACATTATAGATATGACATGAGCAGAGAGCGCTAGTGAGTATGTATAACACACATTATAGATATGACATGAGCAGAGAGCGCTAGTGAGTATGTATAACACTCACATTATAGATATGACATGAGCAGAGAGTGCTAGTGAGTATGTATAACACACATTATAGATATGACATGAGCAGAGAGTGCTAGTGAGTATGTATAACACACATTATAGATATGACATGAGCAGAGAGTGCTAGTGAGTATGTATAACACACATTATAGATATGACATGAGCAGATAGTGCTAGTGAGTATGTATAACACACATTATAGATATGACATGAGCAGAGAGTGCTAGTGAGTATGTATAACACACATTATAGATATGACATGAGCAGAGAGTGCTAGTGAGTATGTATAACACACATTATAGATATGACATGAGCAGATAGTGCTAGTGAGTATGTATAACACACATTATAGATATGAAATGAGCAGAGAGTGCTAGTGAGTATGTATAACACACATTATAGATATGACATGAGCAGAGAGTGCTAGTGAGTATGTATAACACACATTATAGATATGACATGAGCAGAGAGTGCTAGTGAGTATGTATAACACACATTATAGATATGACATGAGCAGAGAGTGCTAGTGAGTATGTATAACACTCACATTATAGATATGATATGAGCAGAGAGCGCTAGTGAGTATGTATAACACACATTATAGATATGACATGAGCAGATAGTGCTAGTGAGTATGTATAACACACATTATAGATATGACATGAGCAGAGAGCGCTAGTGAGTATGTATAACACTCACATTATAGATATGACATGAGCAGAGAGCGCTAGTGAGTATGTATAACACACATTATAGATATGATATGAGCAGAGAGCACTAGTGAGTATGTATAACACACACATTATAGATATGACATGAGCAGAGAGTGCTAGTGAGTATGTATAACACACATTATAGATATGACATGAGCAGAGAGCGCTAGTGAGTATGTATAACACACATTATAGATATGACATGAGCAGAGAGTGCTAGTGAGTATGTATAACACACATTATAGATATGACATGAGCAGAGAGCGCTAGTTAGTATGTATAACACACATTATAGATATGACATGAGCAGAGAGCGCTAGTGAGTATGTATAACACACACATTATAGATATGACATGAGCAGAGAGCGCTAGTGAGTATGTATAACACACATTATAGATATGACATGAGCAGAGAGCGCTAGTGAGTATGTATAACACACACATTATAGATATGACATGAGCAGAGAGTGCTAGTGAGTATGTATAACACACACATTATAGATATGACATGAGCAGAGAGTGCTAGTGAGTATGTATAACACACATTATAGATATGACATGAGCAGAGAGCGCTAGTGAGTATGTATAACACTCACATTATAGATATGACATGAGCAGAGAGCGCTAGTGAGTATGTATAACACACACATTATAGATATGACATGAGCAGAGAGTGCTAGTGAGTATGTATAACACACATTATAGATATGACATGAGCAGAGAGTGCTAGTGAGTATGTATAACACTCATTATAGATATGGACGATGAGCAGAAGTTGCTAGTGAGGTATGTCTATATTACCACATTATAGATATGACATGAGCAGAGAGCGCTAGTGAGTATGTATAACACACACATATAGATATGACATGAGCAGAGAGCGCTAGTGAGTAATGTATAACACACAATTTATAGATATGAATTGAGCAGAGAGTGCTAGTGAGTATGTATAACACACATTATAGATTATGACATGAGCAGAGGAGCGCTAGTGAGTTTTTATAACACACTTTAGAGATATGACCTGAGCAGAGAGTGCTAGTGAGTATGTATAACACACATTATAGATATGACATGAGCAGAGAGTGCTAGTGAGTATGTATAACACACACATATAGATATGACATGAGCAGAGAGTGCTAGTGAGTATGTATAACACACATTATAGATATGACATGAGCAGAGAGATCTAGTTGAGTATGTATAACACACATTATAGATATGACATGAGCAGAGAGTGCTAGTGAGTATGTATACACACATTATAGATATGACTTGAGCAGAGAGCGCTAGTGAGTATGTATAACACTACACATTATAGATATGACATGAGCAGAGAGTGCTAGTGAGTATGTATACCACACACATATAGATATGACATGAGCAGAGAGCGCTAGTGAGTATGTATAACACTCATTATAGATATGACATGAGCAGAGGGCGCTAGTGAGTATGTATAACACCAACATATATAGATATGACATGAGCAGAGAGCGCTAGTGGAGTATGTATAACACACATTATAGATATGGACATGAGCAGAGAGTGCTAGTGGGTATGTATAACACCACATTATAGATATGACATGAGCTGAGAGCGCTAGTGAGTATGTATAACACACAATTTATAGATAGTACATGTGCAGAGTGCTGCTAGTGAGGATGTAGACAACCACTTTATAGATATGACATGAGCAGAGAGCTGCTAGTGAGTATGTATAACACACATTATAGATATGACATGAGCAGAGAGTGCTAGTGAGTATGTTAACAACACACATTTATAGATATGACATTGAGCAGAGAGCAGCTAGTGAGTATGTATAACACACATTATAGATATGACATGAGCAGAGAGTGCTAGTGAGTATGTATAACACTCATTAAGATATGAACATGAGCAGAGAGCAGCTATGAGTATGTATAACACACATTATAGATATGACATGAGCAGAGAGCGCTAGTGAGTATGTATAACCACACATTATAGATATGACATGAGCAGAGAGCGCTAGTGAGTATGTATAACACACTCATTATAGATATGACATGAGGCAGAGAGTGCTAGTGAGTATGTATAACACACATGTATAGATATGACATGAGCAGAGAGCGCTAGTGAGTATGTATAACACACATTATAGATATGACATGAGCAGAGAGTGCTAGTGAGTATGTATAACACACATTATAGTTATGACATGAGCAGAGAGACGCTAGTGAGTATGTATAACACACACATTATAGATATGACATGAGCAGAGAGTGCTAGTGAGTATGTATAACACACACATTATAGATATGACATGAGCAGAGAGCGCTAGTGAGTATGTATAGCTCACACTTTATAGATATGACATGAGCAGAGAGTGCTAGTGAGTTATGTATAACACCACATTATAGATATGACATGAGCAGAGAGCGCTAGTGAGTATGTATAACACACACATTATAGATATGACATGAGCAGAGCTGCTAGTGAGTATGTATAGACACAACATTATAGATATGAACATGAGCAGAGAGTGCTAGTGATTATGTATAACACTCATTTATAGATATGACATGAGCAGAGAGCGCTAGTGAGTATGTATAACACACATTATAGATATGACATGAGCAGAGAGGGCTAGTGAGTATGTAATAACACATTATAGATATGACATGAGCAGAGAGCTGCTAGTGAGTATGTATAACACACACATTATAGATATGACATGAGCAGAGAGTGCTAGTGAGTATGTATAACACACATTATAGATATGACATGAGCAGAGAGCGCTAGTGAGTATGTATAACACACATTATAGATATGACATGAGCAGAGAGCGCTAGTGAGTATGTATAACACACATTATAGATATGACATGAGCAGAGAGCGCTAGTGAGTATGTATAACACACATTATAGATATGACATGAGCAGAGAGCGCTAGTGAGTATGTATAACACACATTATAGATATGACATGAGCAGAGAGCGCTAGTGAGTATGTATAACACACATTATAGATATGACATGAGCAGAGAGTGCTAGTGAGTATGTATAACACACACATTATAGATATGACATGAGCAGAGAGCGCTAGTGAGTATGTATAACACTCACATTATAGATATGACATGAGCAGAGAGCGCTAGTGAGTATGTATAACACACATTATAGATATGACATGAGCAGAGAGCGCTAGTGAGTATGTATAAACACACATTATAGATATGACATGAGCAGAGAGCGCTAGTGAGTATGTATAACACACATTATAGATATGACATGAGCAGAGAGTGCTAGTGAGTATGTATAACACTCACATTATAGATATGACATGAGCAGAGAGTGCTAGTGAGTATGTATAACACACATTATAGATATGACATGAGCAGAGAGTGCTAGTGAGTATGTATAACACACCATTCTAGATATGACATGAGCAAGAGAGCGCTAGTGAGTATGTATAACACTCACATTATAGATATGACATGAGCAGAGAGTGCTAGTGAGTATGTATAACACACATTATAGATATGACATGAGCAGAGAGTGCTAGTGAGTATGTATAACACACATTATAGATATGACATGAGCAGAGAGCGCTAGTGAGTATGTATAACACACACATTATAGATATGACATGAGCAGAGAGCGCTAGTGAGTATGTATAACACACATTATAGATATGACATGAGCAGAGAGCGCTAGTGAGTATGTATAACACACACATTATAGATATGACATGAGCAGAGAGTGCTAGTGAGTATGTATAACACACAATATAGATATGACATGAGCAGAGAGTGCTAGTGAGTATGTATAACACACAATATAGATATGACATGAGCAGAGAGTGCTAGTGAGTATGTATAACACACATTATAGAGATGACATGAGCACAGAGCGCTAGTGAGTATGTATAACACACATTATAGATATGACATGAGCAGAGCGTGCTAGTGAGTATGTATAACACACATTATAGATATGACATGAGCAGAGAGCGCTAGTGAGTATGTATAACACACAATATAGATATGACATGAGCAGAGAGTGCTAGTGAGTATGTATAACACACATTATAGAGATGACATGAGCACAGAGCGCTAGTGAGTATGTATAACACACATTATAGATATGACATGAGCAGAGA
>NC_069504.1:29941668-29949168 GCF_027579735.1 Bombina bombina
CTATGTTACAGTGTTACTATGTTACAGTGTTACTATGTTACTATGTTACAGTGTTACTATGTTACAGTGTTACTATGTTACAGTGTTACTATGTTACAGTGTTACTGTGTTACTATGTTACTATGTTACAGTGTTACTATGTTACAGTGTTACTATGTTACAGTGTTACTATGTTACAGTGTTACTATGTTACAGTGTTACTATGTTACTATGTTACTATGTTACAGTGTTACTATGTTACAGTGTTACTATGTTACAGTGTTACTATGTTACAGTGTTACTATGTTAGATACACAGAATAGAGTCAGGGGTGTGGTGTTGTTCTGTGATGATGATGATGAGGCAATGCAGATACTCAGTATAAAGTCACAGGTTGTGGTGATGTCTTGTATTGTATTTTTGTAACAGGTATACAATAAGAGGTCAGATACCTAGGGTAGTTTAATTGCATACACAGGTATACAGTAAGGGAGTGTGGTTTTATCCTCTGGTGATAAAGAATGCAGTGCAGAAACCTAGGGTAGTTTATATTGCATACACAGGTATACAGTAATGGAGCGTGGTTCTATCCTCTGGTGATAAAGAATGCAGTGCAGACACCTAGGGTAGTTTATATTGTATACACAGGTATACAGTAAGGGGGTGTTGTACTATAATTTGATGATAAAGGAGGCAGTGCAGACACCTAGGATAGTTTATATTGCATACACAGGTATACAGTAAGGGAGTGTAGTTCTATTCTCTGGTGATAAAGGAGGCAATGCAGACACCTAGGGTAGTTTATATTGCATACACAGGTATACAGTAAGGGAGTGTAGTTCTATCCTCTGGTGATAAAGAATGCAGTGCAGACACCTAGGGTAGTTTATATTGCATACACCGGTATACAGTAAGGGAGTATAGTTCTATCCTCTGGTGATAAAGGAGGAAGTGCAGACACCTAGGATAGTTTATATTGCATACACAGGTACTCAGTAAGGAGGGTGTTGTACTATAATCTGGTGATAAAGGAGTCAGTGCATGCAGGTACCTAGGATAGTTTATATTGCATACACAGGTATACAGTAAGGGAGTGTGGTTCTATCCTCTGGTGATAAAGGATGCAATGCAGAAACCTAGGATAGTTTATATTGCATACACAGGTATACAGTAAGGGAGTGTGGTTCTATCCTCTGGTGATAAAGGAGGCTGTGCAGACACCTAGGGTAGTTTATATTGCATACACAGGTATAAAGTAAGGGGGATGTTGTACTCCAATCTAATGATAAAGGAGGCAGTGCAGACACCTAGGATAGTTTATATTGCGTACACAGGTATACAGTAAGGGAGTGTAGTTCTATTCTCTGGTGATAAAGGAGTCAGTGCATGCAGGTACTGTACCTAGGATAGTTTATATTGCATACACAGGTATACAGTAAGAGAGTGTTGTTCTATCCTCTGGTGATAAAGGAGGCAGTGCAGACACCAAGGATAGTTTATATTGCATACACAGGTATACAGTAAGGGAGTGTGGTTCTATCCTCTGGTGATAAAGGAAGCAGTGCAGACACCTAGGATAGTTTATATTGCATACACAGGTATACAGTAAGGGGGACGTTTTACTCCAATCTAAAGATAAAGGAGGCAGTGCAGACACCTAGGATAGTTTATATTGCATACACAGGTATACAGTAAGGGAGTGTAGTTCTATTCTCTGGTGATAAAGGAGTCAGTGCATGCAGGTACCTAGGATAGTTTATAATTGCATACACAGGTATACAGTATGAGAGTGTGGTTCTATCCTCTGGTGATAAAGGATGCAATGCAGAAACCTAGGATAGTTTATATTGCATACACAGGTATACAGTAAGAGAGTGTTGTTCGATCCTCTGGTGATAAAGGAGGCAGTGCAGACACCTAGGATAGTTTATATTGCATACAAAGGTATACAGTAAGGGAGTGTGGTTCTATACTCTGGTGATAAAGGAGGCAGTGCAGACACCTAGGGTAGTTTATATTGCATACACAGGTATACAGTAAGGGAGTGTAGTTCTATCCTCTGGTGATAAAGGAGGCAGTGCAGACACCTAGGATAGTTTATATTGCATACACAGGTATACAGTAAGAGGGACGTAGTACTTCAATCTAATGAGAAAGGAGGCAGTGCAGACACCTAGGATAGTTTATATTGCATACACAGGTATACAGTAAGGGAGTGTAGTTCTATCCTCTGGTGATAAAGGAGGCAGTGCAAACACCTAGGATAGTTTATATTGCATACACAGGTATACAGTAAGGGGGGCATGGAACTCCAATCTAATGATAAAGGAGGCAGTGCAGAAACTTAGGATAGTTTATATTGCATACACAGGTATACAGTAAGGGAGTGTAGTTCTATCCTCTGGTGATAAAGGAGGCAATTCAGACACCTATGGTAGTGTACAGGTATATTGCATACACAGGTATACAGTAGGGAGTGTTGTACTATAATCTAATGATAAAGGAGGCAATGCAGACACCTAGGATAGTTTATATTGCATACACAGGTATACACTAAGGGGGACGTTGTACTCTAATCTAATGATAAAGGAGGCAGTGCAGACACCTAGGATAGTTTATATTGCATACACATGTATACAGTAAGGGAGTGTAGTTCTATCCTCTGGTGATAAAGGAGGCAATGCAGACACCTAGGTTAGTTTATATTGCATACACAGGTATACAGTAAGGGGGATGTTGTACTCTAATCTAATGATAAAGGAGGTAGTGCAGACACCTAGGATAGTTTATATTGTATACACAGGTATACAGTAAGGGAGTGTAGTTCTATCTTCTGGTGATAAAGGAGGCAATGCAGACACCTAGGATAGTTTATATTGCATACACAGGTATACAGTAAGGGGGATGGTGTACTATAATATAACGATAAAGGAGGCAGTGCAGATACTTAGGGGAGTGTATATTGCATACACAGGTATACAGTAGGGGGGGTGTTGTACTATAATCTGGTGATAAAGGAGGCAGTGCAGACACCTAGAATAGTTTATATTGCATAGAAGTTGTGATACTGTCCTCTTATAATGGGCTTCAGATACCTAGGGTAGTTTCATTGCATACACAGGTATACAGTAAGGGAGTGTGGTTATATCCTCTGGTGATAAAGAATGCAGTGCAGACACCTAGGGTAGTTTATATTGCATTCACAGGTATACAGTAATGGAGTGTGGTTCTATCCTCTGGTGATAAAGGAGGCAATGCAGACACCTAGGATAGTTTATATTGCATACACAGGTATACAGTAAGGGGGATGGTGTACTATAATCTAACGATAATGATGGCAGTGCAGATACCTAGGGGAGTGTATATCACATACACAAGTATACAGTAAGGGGGGTGTTGTACTATAATCTGGTGATAAAGGAGGCAGTGCAGACACCTAGGATAGTTTATATTGCATACACAGATATACATTAAGGGGTTGTTGTACTATAATCTGGTCATAAAAAGAAGTAGTGCAGACACTTATGGTAGTTAATATTGCATACATAGGTATACAGTAAGGGGGGGTGTTGTACTATAATCTCGTGATAAAGGAGGCAGTGCAGATGCCTAGAATAATTTATATTGTATACACAGGTATACAGTAAGGGGGTGTTGTACTATAATCTGGTGATAAAGGAAGCAGTGCAGACACCTAGGGTAGTTTATATTGCATACACAGGTATACAGTAAGGGGGTGTTGTACTATAATATGATGATAAAGGAGGCAGTGCAGACACCTAGGATAGTTTATATTGCATACACAGGTATACAGTAAGGGAGTGAGGTTCTATCCTTTTATACTGGTACAGTACATAGTATAATTTAACACACTTATGGAGACAGGATAGTTATAATACTGGTAGCTAGTTGTATGGTGTGGTTATGGATCATGGAACGTAATCCGTGGAATTTTAATAATGTCACAGAGTGGACACAGCTGGTTGGCATTTTTACCCACGCCTGTGATGTCTGGGTACTGGGAAGTGTGTGCAGTTTGTCTGACCCAGCAAAGAGGCTCTATACAGATACTGGACATAGATAGGTTTTTTTCAGGCTGAGGCTGCTGATCAAATTACATAGGCAACTTACACACACTTACTTTGAGTTCCTGCTTTAACGTAAAAGAGACGGGGACGTTAAAAGTAAACATTCCTGAATCAGGCAAAGTGAAAAATTCTCTTTTGTTATGAAATTTACCTGTTTCTCTTATTCTCCTCTGTTTATCTCAACTCTTTTTCATGAAAACATACTGAGGTTGCGTCAGAAGCGTGCATGTGTCAGGCACTATATGGTGGATAGCAAAGTTATACAGATACTGGGCACAGATAGTTTTTTTTCAGGCTGAGGTCGCTGATCATATTAGATGGGCAATCTTACACACTTACTTTGAGTTCCTGCTTTAACGTAAAAGAGATGGGGACGTTAAAAGTAAACATTCTTGAATCCGGCAAAGTGCAAAATTCTCTTTTGTTATGAAATTTACCTGTTTCTCTTATTCTCCTCTTTTTATCTCAGCTCTTTTTCATGAAAACATACTGAGGTAGCCTCAGAAGCGTGCATGTGTCAGGCACTATATGGTGGATAGCAAAGATATACAATATATGTATGTATTGGGTACTTGTAAAGTGCAGCTAATCACCGGTAAGGGTCTCAAGGCACTGCTCCTTTTATTGACCTCAGAAGGATGAAAGACTGAGTGGACCTCGCCGGGGATCGAACCTGCAACTATTGGGTTGCTACAGAGCACAGCCACAGTACCTTAGCATGCACTGCCTTAGCATGCTGAGCTATCTGTCCGGCTTGGAGAGGGTGCTAAAAATACAGTATCTTCAGTCACTATATGGTACACTCTTTAGTTGCTAATGTAGTGCTCTATTGCTAGAAGCACTGTTTAACCCCCTAATGACAGTTGGGGTACCCTGTATATAAGCTATTATTTTTAAGCTAAGGGGTTAAATATGGATAGTGTCCTGGAGTGTGGAAGCAGTAATAGCACTGGCAGTTAGCACATGCTTTTACTGAGTTTATCCCCCCCATAATAAAATGTGAAGTACAGGTTACGGAGTGCTCTTAAAGGGTTCATAAAAAAACCTGTTTGACCACACACTCAGAGGGCATCTGTTATTAGATAGAAGGCATTGAAACAGTGTATGCAGTAGTGCCAACAAAGTTGTAGGTGCTGTCATTGAGCCCTACCAAGAGCAGCTCCTTATTCAGCCTATGGTTGCACAATATATATTCTTTTCCTCACAATGTAGTCTCTGTATACAGATATGTGCCTATTACTGGAGGCACTTTATATACAGGAATTTGGTAGAGAACACACTACCTTTGTTTTTGGCACAACATGAGGGGAAAAGGATATAACTGAAAAGACAGACGAGCATGCCCGGTGGTGCCTCAGCCTCCCCTGCAGTAGAGGGAACAGGGCCGCTATGCTTGGCATAGGGGGTACAGCTGGCTGAGCATCTAGTTTGAGGCCTTATGTGACATATATCTTACATACCATAAAACTTATCTGCAAAATGAATTTTGTGCATCCTCAGTTGTCAGTAATGCATCACACTTTTACACTAAGATACTTGTGCTAAATAAATCAAATTAAATTAAATAAGATCATCTAAATGTTTGTTTCTTATAGCCATGAAGTGTTGGTCCATTAAAGCATCGATTACAATAATAGAAAAAATATTAGTGTGGTTGATCACTAACACAGCGCAAGGTAAATCAATATCGCTTCTATTCTTGTGCTCATGCTACAAGTAGAAAGTGAAATGTTATTGCTGATCATCCCTCAATGCTAAATCCCTAACCCTGTGGTCTACTATGGGGCAAGCTACAACACCCTGTTCTGGCTTTCTCTTGCACACTAATTAAAGGTATGAGAAGCCAAGTGTGCCAACTCCCTCTCCCCATAGACTACTATGGGGTAGCTACTACAAGTATCAATCCAATGTGTAGAGAGGAACAGTTGCGCATTTGGAGGTACTCAGCCTCCGTCACAGAGTAAGGAAAAACTGCCGAAGAGGAATGTTAAAAAATAAAAAATATACATTATTGTAATATTAGTTAAAAGTTAATACTTCAAGTAGGAACACTTTAGTTTACATTAGCCTACTGACGCATTTTGCGCATCAAACAATGGAAGTGCTAAATTTTAACTAATGTAACAATACAGTATATTTCTGAACATTTCTTTTCGGCAGTTTTTCATTACTCTGTAACGGAGGCTGAGTATGCCTCCAAATGCGGCAACTATTCCTCTCTACACGATGGATTGGAGGATACAGTGTTTCCATATGAAAACCCTGCCGACTGGCTGAGTGCACCAATTCTTTACCTACTTTGTTTGGTACGCTACAACACACTGTTCTGGCTTCTGCTTGAGAGCTAACCTGAATGTGCTAAAGGTGCATAAAGAAAATTTTAAACTAGCATTGTTCTTCACTCTAAAGAAAATTATATATATATACAGTCATGGCCAAAAATATTGGTACCCCTGCATTTCTGTCAGATAATGCACCACTATGCCCAGAAAATTGTTGCAATTACAAATGTTTAGGCATTCTCATGTTTATTTATTTTGTTTGTATTGGTATGACACAAAAAGTGGAGAAAAAAACCCAAATCTAACACATTCCATGCAAAACTCCAAAAAGGGACTGGACAAAATTATTGGCACCCTAAATTTAATATTTGGTAGCACACCCCTTGGAAAAATTACTAAAATAAATCACTTCCTGTAACCATCAATAATTTTCTTACACCTCTCTACTGGAATTTTGAACCACTCTTCTTTTGCCAACTGCTCCAGGTCTCTCAGATTGGAAGGGTTCCTTTTCCCCAACTTCTGTTTTGAGATCTCTCCACAGGTGCTCTATGGGATTGAGATCTGGACACATTGCTGGCCAGCTCAGTACTCTCCAGCGCTTTGTCTTAAACCATTTCTGGGTGCTTTTTGACGTGTGCTTTGGGTCATTGTCCTGCTGTAAGACCCATGACCTCTGAAGGAGACCCAACTTATTGACACTGGGTCCTAAATTGCACCAGATAATTCTTTGGTAGTCTTCAGATTTCATAATGCCATGTACACAGTCAAGAAATCCAGTGCCTGAAGCAGCAAAGCAACCCGAAAATCAGTGAACCTCATGTTTGACTGTAGGTACTGTATTCTTTCCTTTAAAAGCCTAATTTTTTTTTCTGAAAACAGTACAATGATGAGCTGTGATTGTGTTTCGTCTGTCCTCAGCACATTCTCTCAAAAGTATTTTGGCTTTCTCATGTAAGTTTTGGCAAACTCCAATCTGGCTTTTTTATGTTTTTGTGCCAGCAGTGGGGTCCGCCCGGGTCTCCTACCATAGCGTCACTTTTCATTGGCGATGTATAGTGCGAGCTGACACATTTGTACCCTGTGCCTGAAGGTCAGCTTGAATTTGTGTGGAAGTTGATTGCGGTTCTTTATCCACTATTCGAACAATC
>NC_069504.1:29954168-30061668 GCF_027579735.1 Bombina bombina
GCCTAATTTATCAAAGCCTACAGATCAGCAAAAGTTGAAATCAGTGACGTAACATACGATCCGCCAGTCTCAGTCCGACACAGATCGATTCTTACGTCATTAAAGATGTTCCGAATACAAATTCTGCACTATCTGACAACTTTTACTAGTTATCAAACTGCTAACAGGTACGCTCGCTGCAATTCCGGTCCAGCGCACCTGCTTTTCAATCCACCACCCTGGAGGCCGCGGATGCCATAGGAATCAATGGGAGTCTGAAAGCAGCGAAAGCTTATGTTCGCTGCTGCCATATATTCCATTGATTTCTATGGGAGAATAAAAATTACGTTTACACCTAACACCCTAACATAACCCCCGAGTCTAAACACCCCTAATCTGCCACCCCGACATCGCTGCAACCTACATAATGTTATTAACCCCTATCCCGCAGCTCCCAGACCCCGCCGCAACCTAAATAAATGTATTAACCCCTATCCCGCCACCCCCGACATCGCCGCCACCTACATTATACTTATTAACCCCTAATCTGCCGCCCCGACACAGCCGCCACCTACATAAAAGTATTAACCCCTATCCCGCCGCTCCTGGACCCGCCGCCACCTAAATAAATATATTAACTCCTATCCCACCGCTCCCGGAGCCCACCACATCTCTATTAAAGTTATTAACACCTATTCCGCCGCTCCCCGACACCGCTGCAACTAACTAAATGTATTAACCCCTATCCCTCCGGTCCCGGAGCCCACCGCAACTAAATAAAGTTATTAACCCCTAAACCCCTGGCCTCCCACATCACTACCACTTACTAAACCTATTAACCCCTAAACTGCCAGCCCCCCACATCGCCATAAACAAAATTAAGCGATAAACCCCTAAACCTAACAACCCACTAACTTTACATTACATATTAACTCATCCCTATCTTATAATAAATTTAAACTTACCTTTAGAATTAAAATAAACTATATTAAACTACTAATTAACCTACCCTAACTATTATCCTACAATTACATTGAACTATATAAAACTATTAATTAACCTACCCTAACTATTATACTGAAATTACATTAAACCATATTAAACTGCTAATTAATCTACCCTAACTATTATACTAAAACTACATTAAACTGTATTAAACTAATAATTAACCTATTAACCCCTAAACCTAACAACCCGCTAAATTTATATTAAAATTACATCATCCCTATCTTATAATAAATTAAAGCTTACCTTTAGAATTAAATTAAACTATATTAAACTATTAATTAATCTACCCTATCTATTAGACTAACATTACATTAAAGTATATTAAACTATTAATTAATCTACCATAAATATTATACTAAAATTACTTTAAAAAATCAAATTAAATTAACTATATAACATATTTAAACACCTAACCCTACTCAAATAATTTAAATCTACTATTAAAAATTACAAAGTTACAAAAAACTAACAACTAAGTTACACAAAATAACAAACACTAAGTTACAAAAAATAAAACAAAAACGGCTAGATTTAGAGTTTTGTCGGTAACGACCCGCGTAGCTAACGCTGGCTTTTTTCTGGCCGCACCTTTAAAATAACTCTGGTATTGAGAGTCCACAGAATGGCTGCGTTAGGCTCCAAAAAAGGAGCGTACAGCATATTTAACGCCACTGCAACTCTCGATACCAGAGTTGCTTACGGACGCGGCCAGCCTCAAAAACGTGCTCGTGCACGATTCCCCCATAGAAAACAATGGGGCTGTTTGAGCTGAAAAAAAACCTAACACCTGCAAAAAAGCCGCGTTCAGCTCCTAACGCAGCCCCATTGTTGTCTATGGGGAAACACTTCCTACGTCTGCACCTAACACTCTAACATGTACTCCGAGTCTAAACACCCCTAACCTTACACTTATTAACCCCTATTCTGCCGCCCCCGCTATCGCTGAACCCTGTATATTATTTTTAACCCCTAATCTACCACTACGTAAACCGCCGCTACTTACATTATCCCTATGTACCCCTAATCTGCTGCCCCTAACACCGCCGACCCCTATATTATATTTATTAACCCCTAATCTGCCCCCCACAACATTGATAGTGTAGTGTTAGGTTTAATTGTAACTTAGGTTAGGATTTATTTTACAGGTAATTTTGTAATTATTTTAACTATTTTAGCTATTGTACCTGGTTAAAATAAATACAAAGTTACCTGTAAAATAAATATAAATCCTAAAATAGCTATAATATAAATATAATTTATATTGTAGCTATATTAGGATTTATTTTACAGGTAAGTATTTAGCTTTAAATAGGAATAATTTATTTAATAAGAGTTAATTCATTTCGTTAGATGTAAATTATATTTAACTTAGGGGGGTGTTAGTGTTAGGGTTAGAATTAGCTTTAGGGGTTAATACATTTATAAGAATAGCGGTGAGCTCCAGTCGGCAGATTAGGGGTTAATGTTTGCAGTTAGGTGTCGGCGATGTTAGGGAGGGCAGAATAGGGGTTAATACTATTTATTATAGGGTTAGTGAGGCGGATTAGGGGTTAATAACTTTATTATAATAGCGGTGCGGTCCGGTCGGCAGATTAGGGGTTAATAAGTGTAGGCAGGTGGAGGGGACATTGTGGGGAGCAGATTTGGGGTTAATAAATATAATATAGGGGTCGGCGGTGTTAGCGGCAGCAGATTAGGGGTACATAAGGATAACGTAAATAGCGGCGCTTTGCGGTCGGCAGATTAGGGGTTAATTATTGTAGGTAGCTGGTGGCGACGTTGTGGGGGGCAGGTTAGGGGTTAATAAATATAATATAGGGGTCGGCAGTGTTAGGGGCAGCAGATTAGGGGTACATAAGTATAACGTAGGTGGCGGTCGGCAGATTAGGGGTTAAAAAAATTTAATCGAGTGGCGGTGATGTGGGGGGACCTCGGTTTAGGGGTACATAGGTAGTTTATGGGTGTTAGTGTACTTTAGAGCACAGTAGTTAAGAGCTTTATGAACCGGCGTTAGCCCAGAAAGCTCTTAACTACTGACTTTTTTCTGCGGCTGGAGTTTTGTCGTTAGAATTCTAACGCTCACTTCAGCCACGACTCTAAATACCGGAGTTAGAAAGATCCCATTGAAAAGATAGGATACGCAATTGACGTAAGGGGATCTGCGGTATGGAAAAGTTGCGGCTGAAAAGTGAGCGTTAGTCCCTTTTTTGACTGACTCCAAATACCGGCGGTAGCCTAAAACCAGCGTTAGGAGCCTCTAATGCTGGTTTTCACGGCTACCGCCAAATTCCAAATCTAGGCCTAAGTTACACAAAATAAAAAATAAATTATCAAATATTTAAACTAATTACACCTAATCTAAGAGCCCTATGAAAATAAAAAAGTCCCCCCCAAATAATTACACCTAATCTAAGAGCCCTATGAAAATAAAAAAGCCCCCCCCCCCCAATCAGCCAATAGAATGCGAGCTCAATCCTATTGGCTGATTGGATCTTTTCAACCTTAATTCCGATTGACTGATATATTGACTGATAGAATTCTATCAGCCAATCGGAATCTAAGGGACGCCATCTTGGATGACGTAATTTAAAGGGAAACTTCATTCGGAAGAAGATGTGGATTGAAGAGGATGCTCCGCGCTGGATGTCTTGAAGATGGAGCCACTCTGCTCAGGATGGATGAAGACTTTAGCCCGCTTGGATGAAGACTTCTGCCGGCTTCGATGAGGACTTCTTGCTGCTTCGTTGAGGATGGATGTCCGGTCTTCAAAACTGTAAGTGGATCTTCAGGGGTTAGTGTTAGTTTTTTTTAAGGGTTTATTGGGTGGGTTTTAATTTTAGATTAGGGGTTTGGGCTGAAAAAGAGCTAAATGCCCTTTTAAGGGCAATGCCCATCCAAATGCCCTTTTCAGGGCAATGGGGACCTTAGGTTTTTAATAGGGTTGCACCAATACCAAGACCGAGTACAAGTACCGATACTTTTTTTCAAATACTCACCGATACCAATTACCGATACTTTTTTATGTCATGACAGTTTAGCAAGCACAATACAGACTAATGATTTAAGATCTTTTCTTTATAATTATGAACTGTATCTCAAAAGACATTTTGAAATAATAAAATAGTTTTATGTGCTTGTTGTCACAAAGTTCACAGAACATGTTTATAAATTAAATTATTACAACAACATATATTAATAATAACAACAATAAACTGACTCAACAGAAAATACGTCTGGTCTTCATATTTTTCCAGGGCTGCTTTGTATTCCCAGTCCGGCCCTGGCTAAGGGTGTTCCTCAGAGTACAGTATATTTTGAGCATAATTGTGCAAGATGAGAGGCTTCCAGCTGTAAAGTAGCAGCTTTTAAAGCACTGCTCTGACGTAAAATAATACAAATAACAGCAATTTGTATTGGCAGAACAGAAGTGAACAATTTTTAGTTAAGTCTCCACTCCAGCTTAAAATGAAATGGGAACATGCAGTTTGAAAAACGCCACAAGATGATGTATGGGTAGGAAGTGGAGGTATCGGTTTAAGTATCGGTGCATTTGCACGAGTACAAGTACTCATGCAAATACTTGGTATCGGCACCGATACCGATACTAGTATCGGTATCGGTGCAACCCTAGTTTTTAAGATTAGGTTTTTATTTGGGGGGTTGGTTGTGTGGGTGGTGGGTTTTACTGTTGGGGGGTGTATTTGTATTTTTTTTTTCCAGGTAAAAGATCTGATTTCTTTGGGGCAATGCCCCGCAAAAAGCCCTTTAAGGGCTATTGGTAGTTTAGTGTAGGCTATGGGTTTTTTATTTTTGGGGGGGGGGCTTTTTTATTTTCATAGGGTCTTAGATTAGGTGTAATTAGTTTAAATATTTTATAATTTATTTTTATTTTGTGTAACTTAGTGTTTGTTATTTTGTGTAACTTAGTGTTTGTTATTTTGTGTAACTTAGTGTTTGTTATTTTGTGTAACTTAGTTGTTAGTTTTTTGTAGCTTTGTAATTTTTAATAGTAGATTTAAATTATTGGAGTAGGGTTAGGTTTTTAACTATATAATATAGTTGCTTTAATTTGTAGTTTAATGCAATTTTAGTATAACAGTTAGGGTAGATTAATTATTAGTTTAGTTTAATGTCATTTTAGTATAACAGTTAGGGTAGATTAATTTGTAGTTTAATTTAAATCTAATGGTAAGTTTAAATTTATTATAAGATAGGGATGAGTTAATATTTAATGTAAATTTAAGGGGTTGTTAGTTTTTGGGGTTAATAGGTTAATTTAGTTTATGGCAATGTGGGGGCTGGCGGTTTAGGGGTTAATAGGTTTAGTAAGTGGTAGTGATGTGAGAGGCCAGGGGTTTATGGGTTAATAACTTTATTTAGTTGCGTAGGGCTCTAGGAGCGGTGGTTTAGGGGTTAATAACTTTATTTAGTTGCGTAGGGCTCTAGCAGCGGTGGTTTAGGGGTTAATAACTTTATTTAGTTGCGGTGGGCTCGGGGAGCAGCGGGATAGGGGTTAATAACTGTATTAGTGTTGCAGCGGTGTCGGGAAGTGGCTGGATAGGGGTTAATAACTTTATTAGAGTTGTGGTGGGCTCCGGGAGCAGCAGGATAGGGGTTAAACATTTTAGTATAGTGGCGGTGTTTAGTGACAGGCTATAAATAAAGCTGGGAGAAAGCCGAATAGCAGCGAGATCGATGACTGTTAGTTAACAACAGTCCGCTGCTCATCGCCCCGTACTTGGTGCGCGGCTTTTTGACAACTTTTTTCATAAATATGGAGAGTGTATTCAGGTCCGCGGCCGCGATGTTAGGCGATGTCAGGCGAGCGTATTGGTGCCGGCGAATGTAGCACAGTTGACGGCTTGATAAGGAAGCTCTCTCTGACTTTTGTTAAATAGTTTCATTAGCCCTTTCTTTTTATGGTGTATATTTATATCTTGTGACTGCTTGCACATTTACTTCTGGTGTAATTCACCAAAAGTGCCATCACCCCAACAATTAGTAAAAAAAAATTCTAGGCAGTTTGTATTTTTACCCTACTTCTGGCAGGCACCTACTATTTTTTAGCCAATTAATTAAACAGCAGGTGTATACTCAGTGGAATTTTCATTTTTCTGTTAACATTGCGTTTAAAATTAGTGAGGAGAGATGGGAAACTGATATTTCAGATGCTTTTAAACCTGTTATTAGGATTGATGAAGGCAATATTGACAATGTTACAGATGATGTGTTTATGGCTTTTAAAGCCTACAAAAAGAAAGCAATACAAGATATTAAGATCAAGTGGGAGCTAGCTAGCCTTGAAAACTATGTAAAGGAACAGTTAGTACCCAGAGGACTGAGGATCAGATTTGATCCGGGTATAAATCTGAGAGGTACAGAGGCAGAAAATGAGTTCATAAGGAAGTGGAATGCTATATTGACAAAATGTACGATTGGATTAATGGAATTTATGATTGAGGAAGATAAGATTAGGCTAGAAGCCAGTAAGATTGAAACAGTCCAAGCATATGAACAAGTAAATATTTTTGCCAATGACTCCCTTTTTGAGAAACAGAATAAAGAAATCCAGAAAAGCATTGATAAACTCCACAGTGAGATAAAGTTTAGAAAATATACAAAGTTGATGAGGGATCAAGACGATCAAAAGAAAGGGAGAATTTATGTTTATCGCAATCCACCCACAGTTAGGTGGTTGTATGACTCTGGTACAGATAATTCTAACAGTGACTTTGATCGCAATACCAGTAATATTAGAGCTATCATCGACACAGGGGTTCCTTAAGGCGAAGGACAAGGAGAGGTGGGAGGAGGTGCCAGAAGGGAAGATACTCGCTATGGGAGGGGGAGAAGAGACAGGGGATTCAGAGGGAATCAAGGCTATACACGCATGACAACAAGGAATCAGGAGAGGCAAGATCTATTTTAGGAGAACACTTTATAGGGGATAAACTTACTGTAGTAAATATATCATCCTTTCCCCTAAACAATGCTCATATTGAAGTTTTATCAAAAGGTTTAACATTCTGCCCTGCTTCAGGTTTAGACAAATTCGTAGTAAATTTGTTTGCTAGAAACTTTGTCCTTAAAAATCTCTGGTAGAGAATAAGGCAGATAAGGAAACATTAGCAACTTTGGCCTCTTTGTTGTCTGAGCAAGAAGAGGTTGTGGAGGGAGAGGATGAGAGATTTCCAGTAAAATCCAATTTTTCTAACAAATCGAGCTATATGCCTGCTCTATCCCTGGTTTCAAGCATCCAAAGCTATTGTTAAATGCGTTGAAAAGGATATACGAAACATTGGGAACACAGGAATAGTAGTAGACATTATGACTAAGATGGAGCGAACAGCCCTAAATGAGTTAAAAAATAGAGACGACGTCATCAAAATGTCAGACAAGGGTGGTAATGTCATACTAATAAATAAAGTAGACTATGCTAAGGAGGCAATGAGGCAGTTACTTGATCCCCAACAATATAGCTGTGTAATCAGACTTGAATATGATAAGTCCTGTAATGAATTACTGTTTATTTTAACCCCTTGAGTGCTAACGACGGCTCTGAGCCATTGCAGAGTTTCCCACTCTGGTGCTAATGAGGACTCAGAGCCGTTGCTAGCACTCTCCCACCTTGAGGAAGATCTGGGGGCTCCCAACCGCTCCTACCCCGGCGATCGTACCTGTAGAGTAACAGGCATTGCCGGGGCTTCCCGTTTTGCGTGGTGACGTCACGCGCAATAACGTGATGATGTCACTGCACAACTTTATTTATACTTAACAATGTTAAGCATAGGAGCAGGGGGTATGCTGCTTAGAAGCCTGTATCTCAGGCATCTAAGCAACTACAGACCCCCAAGACCCATCAACATTGTTCAAAATATAAAAAATTAAAAAAAACACATTAAAAAATCTTAGCACCCAGGTGGGAAAGTGCTTAGCACTCAAAGGGTTAAATGAGGGCCTGAGAGATGGACTCATTACCCATAGGGAACATCAGTTTATGTGCCAAAAGCATCCTGTTCTCCTTACATTCTATTGTATTCCAAAACTGCACAATAACCCGGAGAAACCACCAGGCAGACCCATAATCTCTGGCATAGGGGTCCCATGGGGAATGTCAGTAAATATGTGGACTATTTCCTTAGACCATTTCTGACATCCATGCCCTCCTATGTCAGAGATACCAATGAGGTTTTGTAAAGGTTATACAATGTGAATGTAGGTGACAATACACTATTGGTAACCCTGGACGTAGAGTCCCTTTACTCTTCTATACCCCATCAAGTGGGCCTCAATGCTGCTAGATACTATCTGGAAACAAGAGGAACAGACTTTAAAAATCACACTAACTATGTAGTGAAACTACTTGAGTTTATTTTGATGAATAACATTTTTGTTTTTGATGGTTAATTATACCGTCAGGAAAGAGGAACAGCTATGGGTGCCATGTGTGCCCCCACCTACGCGTGCCTTCATTGGGATTCTGGGAAATGAATGAGCTGTCACACGTGGTACTCTGGATGAGATATGTGGACGATGATGTGTTCATCCTATGGGAAGGGACTGTAGATCAGGTAAATACCTTTGTAAATCTTCTTAATGACAATTCTTTCAATATATATCTTACTTGTGAGATTAATGAAGTAGAAACTTCCTTTCTAGACCTGAAATTCAGGAAGCACAGAAAGGACTTAGTCACTGAGGTCTATAGAAAGGAGACAGCAACTAACAGTCTTTTACATGCCGAGAGCCATCACCCCAGGGTACTCAAAGATGCCATACCGATGGGGCAGTTCCTAAGATTAAAGAGGAACTGCTCCAAGGGTCATCCTTTGAAAAGAATGCGGAGGACATGGCACTCAGGTTTAAAGCCAGAGGCTACTCCAATAGGTGAAAAAAGCTTGGACACTGGCTAGAAAAAGTTCTAGACAAGAAATGCTGTTTGGTACAAAATCAAAGAAGGATGATGACACAGTTAGAGTCATCACCAGATACAATTGCCATAGGGATAAGATTAGAACAATATTAAATAGGAATTGGTATATCTTGCAAGCAGATAATTCCTTAGATGGGATTATCTCTGGCTACCCCCAAATAATAGCAAAAAGGGCATTGAGCCTTAAAGATTCCCTTGTCCATAGTGAGTATGTAAGAGGCACCCCCCAAAAAAAATTGGTTGACAAGTAGTCGGCCCAGGACAGGTAGTCACTGACCCTGTGGGAGATGTGTGTACTGCAGCCATATGATGCAAACTAAAACGTTCTATACTGATGTAGACCATGTTTTTAAAATAAAACAATGGATTAACTGCAATTCCACAGGGGTGATTTACCTTTTATCCTGTTCATGCCCACTTTTTTACATCGGAAAAACAACAAGAGAATTAAAAGATAGAGTGAGAGAACATAGGTATGATATCAAACATGTAAATATAGACAGCCCCATAGGGAGACACTTCGCAGAAAAACATGGATCTAACTCTGATGAGTTAACAATTATTGGCATCGAACAGGTTAAGCCAAACAGGAGAGGAGGTAACATTAATAGAATTCTGCTTCAGAAAGAGTCCAAATGGATGTATGTGTTAAACACGCTATCACCAAATGGTTTAAATGAGAAGCTAGAGATTGCAAGTTTTTTGTAACCCGGAAAAATCTTGTAACCTACCTACCAGAATAAAGGGTTTATTACTGAATGCCAGACACTAGTCAAATGGAACATGTATTTTCTTCCACTGGAAACAGTGTAGCAATACATAAACTTCTTGGCAAACTTGCAATTTGGCTATACAAGCCAAGAGAGTGAATCAAATTGCTATCTGATGAAGCCCCAAAGACAGCCCATTGAGGGGATGGGTGAAACGTGTCATCAACTCTGCAATTGATACTCACCTGTGAGCTGTTTGGTAAAGGTGAACCAAGCCCTCCATGCGGTGTTTGTGCATCAAGCTAGTGAAACCGATACTCGCAAACGGATGCTGGAGATGAGCCAAATCGCTGCTGTGAAGGATCACACTTGTAATAGGGAAAGACACAGTGCAAGTGGTAATTACACAGACTGGATAAGAGGGTCCCAAGATAGACCTCAAGGAAGGAGGCTACGGGGTAACTTTGCCCATTTACCGGAGAAGCTGTAAATATAAAGCTTTATTTGTGCTGCACAGGAACGGTCTGTATACTTTACCGTTTTGGATTGGAGCGTGCGGTTGCACTAAGTGCTCCTTATACCTACTAACACCTTTTCCTAGTTTTCTGTCTATATTTGGGACATTTTGAAGGAGCGTGCCAAGGCACTTATATGCTCCAAGTATATAACATCATACACAGTTTGTTTTATCTTGTGTGTATATACCGTATATTATGTTCGTCCCAACTTTCAGGCATGTTAAAATGGCTTATGTTATGCTTAAGGTATATAAAATACAACAGATTTCTTTAGAAAAAACCTTTCCTTTATCAAGTGTATCCTTTGTTTATGTATCAGCTACACAGTTGTACTCCAAAAAGATATATTCCACTGGGTACTAAATACCTAATGTGTACTCCTCCCCAGTGCACAGCCTATCACAAGGCAAGTGATCATATCATTTATCGAAACATATCAGCTGTATCTCATCCCGTAGATTGATATACTCATATATCAAAACAATATTATTGTCATTCAACTTTTGTAATGCCTGCCTCTCTGCCACTGTAATATTTGGTTTGTAAAGTCTCTCACGATAGTGTAAATTTGTGACATGCAGTTTAGTCAATCAGTGCAGACTCCTAAATAACTCCACGGGAGTGAGCACAATGTTATCTATATGACACACATTAACTAGTACTGTCTAACTGTAAAAAAAACTTTCAAATGCTCTGAACTAAGAGGCGGTTTTCAACGGTTTAGAAATCAGTTTGAGCCTAGCTAGGCTTAGCTTTTCAAAAATACCACCAAGGGAACAAAGCAAATTTAATGATAAAAGTAAATTGGAAAGTTGTTTAAAATTGCAAGCCCTATCTGAATCATGAAAGTTTAATTTTGGCTATAGTGTCCCTTTAAGTGTTGAACGACTGATACAATATAGGGAAGGTCATAAAAGTGTTACAGGCTTGAAAGAACTGCAATTCCCTTTAACAAATGTGTGTCAGGATTACCATGTTACAGGGTTGTCAGAGATATGAAACCAGTTTAACACCTTATTGACCAGACAAGACTGCTTTATATTCAGTAAATGTAAAATAATAAATAGGGTTAGAGGCCATAGGTAAGAAGTTAAAGCTCTATTATAACAGTTTGCTATTTTTGGATACCTAAGTATGCTGTACCTTATATGTATATAGATCGGTAACATATTTGTCAAGCACTGATTGGATATTGCACCGTTGCTTGCATATAAATGTATTTATCCCCTGCACTGGGAGCTAGCTGAAAACATCTGGTGAGACAATTACAAGAGGCATATATGTGCCGCTACCAATCAGCAGCTAGCTCCCAGTAATGCATTGCTGCTCCTCAGTCTACCTAGGTATGCTTTTCAACAAAGGTTACCAAGACAAGCTATTTTAATAAAAAAAAATATTCTAAACCATGATAGTTAGTCATAGTTAAAAGTTCATGATTCAGATGCATCCAGTTAATATAATAATAATAATAATAATAATAATAATAATAATAATAATAATATAATAATATAATAATAATATAATAATAATAATAATAAAATAATAATATAATATAATAATAATAATATAATAATAATATAATAATAATAATATAATAATATAATAATAATATTAATATAATAATATAATAATATAAAAATAATATAATAATAATAATAATAATAATATAACAATAATATAATAATAATAATATAATAATAATAATAATATAATAATAATAATAATAATAATAATATAATAATAATAACAATAATAATATAATAATAATAATAATAATAATAATATAATAATAATAATAAAATAATAATAATAATATAATAATAATAATATAATAATATAATAATAATAATAATAATATAATAATAATATCAATAATAATATAATAATAATATAATAATAATAATATAATAATAATATAATAATAATAATAATAATATAATAATAATAATAATAATATAATAATAATAAGAAGAAGAAGAAGAAGAAAATAATAATAATAATATAATAATAATATAATAATAATAATAATAATATAATAATAATAATATTATAATAATAATAATAATATAATAATAATAATAATAATTATTATATAATAATAATATAATAATAATATAATAATAATAATAATAATAATAATAATAAACAATTCATGAATTATCATTAAATCTACTGCTTTTCTCTTGGTCTTCTTTATTGAAACGTATGTCTTTTCCATGGGAGCATACTAAGGTAGAGCATGCACTTGTCTGACTCATGAGCGTGCACTTGTCTGACTCATGAGCGTGCACTTGTCTGACTTATGAGTGTGCACTTGTCTGACTCATGAGCGTGCACTTGTCTGACTCATGAGCGTGCACTTGTCTGACTCATGAGCGTGCACTTGTCTGACTCATGAGCGTGCACTTGTCTAACTCATGAGCGTGCACTTGTCTGTCTCATGAGTGTGCACTTGTCTGACTCATGAGCGTGCACTTGTCTGAATCATGAGCATGTACTTGTCCGACTCATGAGCATGCACTTGTCCGACTCATGAGCATGCACTTGTCTGACTCATGAGCGTGCACTTGTCTGGAGCCGAAGAGGTAATTTTGAAAAATGAACTAAACTGAGAACCTTTTTTAGAACTGAATGTTCTATTTTAATCGGGACAATTTAATGCTGACATTTCCCTTTTAATGTGAATGAATATAAGGAATGTTTAGTTTTAGCACATTTATTAAACTATAGAACACACTGAGCTATTGGTTGTGTCCTCATTTTTATGAGAAGCAGAGAAACACAAGAGCAGAGTCTCTATACCCCAGCACTTTGATAGGCACTGACTATAGCTACTTTACAATGTGCTCAGACCCAGTGCGTTTGCTATGCGGAGAGTCCCAGGAATTTGTCTCCCTCGTTCTCCTATATGTAAAGTATTTGGAGAATGGAAGACATTTGTTGAAGTACAATGCCAAATACTTCTCCATCACATAGAAGAAGGGGCAAAATATGTTTGGTTTGTAAAGGAACCAATTATAAAATGATAATAATATGATATAGGCAACATATATCATACCAATATAAAGAGAGGAATAAGGAACTTTTTTTCATGTAGGTGTTGCAATAAATTGCAAAATTGTTCAGTTCCCTTTAATTATTCAGGTATGAGTTTTCCTGTGTCTGTTTCTATTGATGATAAACGTTTCATTTAAAGAGACAGTTACTATACAAATGGTTTGCCCTTAATGTGTTTTTAATGACTATGCAGCTGCAGTATGCAATGTATGGGAAATTGCAACTTTAGGTTTATTTTGTACACAAAACAGCTGTTTCTATTAATTGAAATCACTAACCAATCAAATGGCCTGAGCTTGCAGGGTGAGCAGACCTTGTTATTTCATCTGTCTATATATACACAGTCATCATAATCTTATTTCTCACTGGATACTTAAAAAAAAAATACTTAGGGAATGATGATCTAAGCTTTGCCAGTTCTGATACTGATGCTCGCATGAGCTGCCCTCATGGAATTATCTTAAAAAGTCCCTTAGATGTCTCCTATAAAAAGTAATGGAACTCGCTGGAAAGGGAAACTTTGTTGAGTAGATCAGTTAGCAGTGAGCAGGGGGCGCACTTTACAAATTAAATCCTGCATCAAAAACAAATCACATTACGCTGCTTTCTGCGTATAGCATGTTGCATTTCCCCCATAAGCATGTGTTTATCTGTTTGGGTATTAAAGGGACACTGAACCCAAATTTTTTCTTTTGTGATTCAGATAGAGCATGCAATTTTAAGCAACTTTCTAATTTACTCCTATTATCAATTTTTCTTCGTTCTCTTGCTATCTTTATTTTAAAAAGAAGGCATATAAGCTTTTTTTCTTGGTTCAGAACTCAGGACAGCACTTTTTTATTGGTGGATTCATTTATCCACCAATCAGCAAGGACAACCCAGGTTGTTCACCAAAAATGGGCCGGCATCTAAACATACATTCTTGCATTTCAAATAAAGATACCAAGAGAATAAAGAAAAAAAGTGACTTTATATAATTCCATCAGGACTGGCAGTATTGTTATAGAATATCTCTAGCCCAGAGACCATTAGATAATCAGGTCCGACTCCTTAGGCCCTGATGATCGAAAGTGCTACGAGGGCAGCAAAATATTCTAAGGGATCTGCTGCTATGTAGAGTCAGCCTGTCAGAATATTAGGAGCAAGATTACATATGCAGTGTCACCGGCTTTTGCCAAAACCGCGTAAAAACCCAATAGGATGGCGCTAATGAAATTCTATTGGCTGATTTGAACAGCCAATAGAATTTCAGGAGCTCTCATCCTATCGGCTGATTTGAATTTAAAGACTCAAATCAGCTAATAGGAATTCAAGGTACCCCATATTTAAACATGTACCTTGAATTCATTCCTCAGTGTGCGGTGGGTGATCGTACGAAGATGATCACCACGCTCCATGGCTTCGCGGTCGGCCGGTCTTCAGTTCTGCAGTCGCCGGTCTTCAGTTCCATGGTCACCGGTCTTCAGTTCACTCCACACCGGCTTGTTCCTGGAAGAAGATAGAATATATCGCCGCTTGGAAGAAGACTTCACTGCCGCACTTCAGGAACTGTGAGTACCTATCTGGGGCTTAGACTTAGGCTTTTTTTAAATTTTTTTTTTTAGATTACAGTTTTAATGGACCTTTGAAAAAGAGCTGAATGCCCTTTTAAGGGCAGTACAAGAGCTAAATGCCCCTTTAAGGAACATGCCCATACAAATGCCCCTTTAGGGGCAATGGGTAGTTTAGGATTTTTAGTGTTAGGTTTTTTTATTTTGGGGGTTTGGTGGGTGGGGGGTTTTACTATTAGAGGGGGGGACTTAGTATTTTTTAAGGTAAAAGAGCTGTTTAACTTAGGGCAATGTCCTACACAAAGCCCTTTTAAGGGCTAATGGTAGTTTAGCATTAGATTTTGGGGGACTTCTTTATTTCATAGGGATAAGGTTTATTTTTGATAATTTGGTTTATTATTTTATGTAATGTTAGAATTTTTTATTTTTTGTAATCGTAGATTAATTTAATGTTATTTTTTTATTTTAAGTAATGTTAGCTTTTTTATTTTAAATTGTTTGTAACTTAGTATTTTTAATTTACATAATTGGAGTTAATTTAGGGGGTGTTAGGTTAGGGGGCTTAGTAATTTAATTACTTATTTGCGTTGTGTGGGTTTGGCGGTTTAGGGGTTAACAGTTTTATTAGGATTATTGCGTTGTGTGGGTTTGGCGGATTAGGGGTTAATAATAGATTTATAAGGTTTGTTGCGATGTGGGTTAGTGGCGGATTAGGGGTTAATAGTTTTAATAGGGACTTTGCAATGTGGGTTAATGGCGGATTAGGGGTTAATAGTTTTAATAGGGACTTTGCAATGTGGGTGAATGGCGGATTAGGGGTTAATACATTTATTATGTAGAATGCGATGTTGGTGTTGGTGGACTTAGGGGTTAATACTTTTATTAGGTAGATCACAATGTGGGTGAATGGCGGATTAGGGGTTAATAGTTTAATTAGGTTTATTGTGTTGTGGAGGGTTGTCGGTTTATGGGTTAATACTTTTATTATTAGTTCCGATGTGGGTTTGATGGTGGATATAGGGGTTTTCCGTGTCAGGTTTTGTTTTGTGAGGCGTGTTAGACTTTTATGGGAGATTTGAATTTTTTTAACATTTTTTTAGACGCCGACAGTTTTTAACATGCCGTAAGTCACTGGCAACTCCAGAAATTTGTATTTACACTCATTACTGGACATCGCTAGTTTTTACGACTTACAGAACTGCCGATGTGCGAGGTGAAATTACGGGCAGCACGGGTTTCAGCAGTTGCACTGAAGCCTGCGCCTTATATGTAATCTCGCCCTAGAAGCTCCCGACATAGCGGCATCCACGAGAAGTGCTTACTATACACACCATTGGACATTAGACAAAACCCAGCATTGCTGACCATATTGGCGATGTATGATAAACGAACGCTTCAATATAACTACCATCTGCCTAACCACTAATACTAATAACCCTAAACTGAAGTACCCCAGCAAACTAACACTAAATTAATAAACATCTAAACCACCACATACCCACTGCAAATTGTTAACTATTAATCCATATGCAACCACATACCCACAGCTACTATCCAACTATTAACCCCTATGCCATCACATACCAACCACAAGTTGCTATTAACCCCTATTCCACCATATACCCACCGCAAGTTTCTATCTCGTAACTCCTATGCCACCATATACCCACCACAATAAACTATTAACCCCTATGCCATCACATATCAACCACAAGTTGCTATTAACCCCTATTCCGCCATATACCCACCACAAGTTTCTATCTCGTAACCCCTATGCCACCATATACCCACCACAATAAACTATTAACCCCTATGTCTCTAACTATTAACCCCTATGCTGCCATTTACCACAAATGCAAACTAACATAAAAAAATAATAAATAGACGTGCACAGTGGAAAAATTCTTTTTGATTCAGAGTTTTTTCGAATTTCGGTTCGGATCGATTTGAATTTGAATACTTTATTCGTATGTTTTCGTTTTGGATTTGATTCGTAAATTCAGAAGTTCAGTATTTGTTGTGTTGATTCAGATGGTTCCAAGTTACACAAACTGAATTATTTCACTGTTCTAACTTACTAATTTCAATTTTTATACTGAATTGTATTGAATTGAATTGAATTGAATTTAACTAATTCGGATTAGTTTAATTTCGTTGCTGGATTGAAAACCAGGTACGCTGGGCCGGAATAGTGGCGAGCGTACCTAGTAGATTTTTGTTAACTTCTAAAAGTAGTCAGATAGTGCCGAATTTGCATTCGGAACCTCTGTAGTGACGTAAGCATTGATCTGTGTCGGACTGAGACCGGCGGATCATATGTTACGTCACAAAATTCTACTTTTGCTGGTCTGTAGGCTTTGATAAATAAGGCGAATCAAGCTCGCCACAATTACGTTGCAGAATTCCAGCGTATTTGTGGTTGACGGCTTGATAAATAGGCCTCCAAAAACTAAAAATAATTACAATAGCCCTTAAGGAATCAGCTCTTTGTAAAAATAAAAAAAATTCCAACCCCCCCCCCCATCTACATTAAAGGAACCCCTCATCCCCCAAAATAACAAAATCTAACTATAAAAAACCTAGGCTATAAAATAGGTTAAATAAAACATCTGGATTTCAGTGTGCGTTGGCGACCGCATGAAGAGCAGGGCTCCCCGATGAGAGCAGAAGAGCCAAATATTGTTATTGACAGACTTGCATTTTAGCCAATCAGTGCCCTCTCATCAGTAACTCCATGGGCTTGAGCACAATGTTATCTATATGACACACATGAATTAATGTCCTCTAGCTGTTAAATGCATTGAGATAAGAGACAGCCGTTCAATAGCTTAGAAACTAGCATATGAGCCTACCTAGGTTTAGTTTTCAACCAAGAATACCAGGAGAACAAAGCAAATTTGATGATAAAAGTTAATTCGATAGTTGTTAAAAATGGCATGAACTAAATATGAACGAATCTCTTAACCACCCCTCATTCATATATGGGGGTTGATTAGGTGATTATTGATGGTTACCATGTATTAGGCCTTAATCTTCTAACCACCCCTCATAGCTGTATGTGGGCTGATTAGGTGATTAGTCTAGGGCAGCTTAGGGGTTAATAGTGTATTTATCTACAATTTAAAAAAAATAATCATTATTATGTATGATGCATATTATTGTAGCTATTTTATATCAAAAGTGTGTGTGTGTGTATTTGTATATATATATATATGTATATATATATATATATATATATATATATATATACAGGGAGTGCAGAATTATTAGGCAAGTTGTATTTTTGAGGATAAATTTTATTATTGAACAACAACCATGTTCTCAATGAACCCAAAAAACTCATTAATATCAAAGCTGAATAGTTTTGGAAGTAGTTTTTAGTTTGTTTTTAGTTATAGCTATTTTAGGGGGATATCTGTGTGTGCAGGTGACTATTACTGTGCATAATTATTAGGCAACTTAACAAAAAACAAATATATACCCATTTCAATTATTTATTTTTACCAGTGAAACCAATATAACATCTCAACATTCACAAATATACATTTCTGACATTCAAAAACAAAACAAAAACAAATCAGTGACCAATATAGCCACCTTTCTTTGCAAGGACACTCAAAAGCCTGCCATCCATGGATTCTGTCAGTGTTTTGATCTGTTCACCATCAACATTGCGTGCAGCAGCAACCACAGCCTCCCAGACACTGTTCAGAGAGGTGTACTATTTTCCCTCCTTGTAAATCTCACATTTGATGATGGACCACAGGTTCTCAATGGGGTTCAGATCAGGTGAACAAGGAGGCCATGTCATTAGATTTTATCTTTTATACCCTTTCTTGCCAGCCACGCTGTGGAGTACTTGGACGCGTGTGATGGAGCATTGTCCTGCATGAAAATCATGTTTTTCTTGAAGGATGCAGACTTCTTCCTGTACCACTGCTTGAAGAAGGTGTCTTCCAGAAACTGGCAGTAGGACTGGGAATTGAGCTTGACTCCATCCTCAACCCGAAAAGGCCCCACAAGCTCATCTTTGATGATACCAGCCCAAACCAGTACTCCACCTCCACCTTGCTGGCGTCTGAGTCGGACTGGAGCTCTCTGCCCTTTACCAATCCAGCCACGGGCCCATCCATCTGGCCCATCAAGACTCACTCTCATTTCATCAGTCCATAAAACCTTAGAAATATCAATCTTGAGATATTTCTTGGCCCAGTCTTGACGTTTCAGCTTGTGTGTCTTGTTCAGTAGTGGTCGTCTTTCAGCCTTTCTTACCTTGGCCATGTCTCTGAGTATTGCACACCTTGTGCTTTTGGGCACTCCAGTGATGTTGCAGCTCTGAAATATGGCCAAACTGGTGGCAAGTGGCATCTTGGCAGCTGCACGCTTGAATTTTCTCAGTTCATGGGCAGTTATTTTGCGCCTTGGTTTTTCCACATGCTTCTTGCGACCCTGTTTTGAATGAAACGCTTGATTGTTCGATGATCACGCTTCAGAAGCTTTGCAATTTTAAGAGTGCTGCATCCCTCTGCAAGATATCTCACTATTTTTTACTTTTCTGAGCCTGTCAAGTCCTTCTTTTGACCCATTTTGCCAAAGGAAAGGAAGTTGCCTAATAATTATGCACACCTGATATAGGGTGTTGATGTCATTAGGCCACACCCCTTCTCATTACAGAGATGCACATCACCTAATATGCTTAATTGGTAGTAGGCTTTCGAGCCTATACAGCTTGGAGTAAGACAACATGCATAAAGAGGATGATGTGGTCAAAATACTCATTTGCCTAATAATTCTGCACACAGTGTATATATATATATATATATATATATATATATATATATATATAAATAAAATGCTATTGATTGCACTTGAGTGATGTTAACACACAATAGTGCTATTATTTTTGCACTCCACTTGTAATATAGCCCATAATTAGTGGCACACAGCAATGCTGCACCTCTAGCACATTAGAGCATTTTACTATTGCACTTTTTTGTTCCTTTAACTATTACAGAAATCTGGTCATATTTGATGTAGACTAAAAACAAAGATACTGTGCACCATGCCGTAATACTGTGCACCATGCAGTGATACTGTGCACCATGCCGTGATACTGTGCACCATGCAGTGATACTGTGCACCATGCCGTGATACTGTGCACCATGCCGTGATACTGTGCACCATGCCGTGATACTGTGCACCATGCAGTGATACTGTGCACCATGCAGTGATACTGTGCACCATGCCGTGATACTGTGCACCATGCCGTGATACTGTGCACCATGCAGTGATACTGTACACCATGCCGTGATACTTTGCACCATGCTGTGATACTGTACACCATGCAGTGATACTGTTCACCATGCTGTGATACTGTGCACCATGCCGTGATACTGTGCACCATGCCGTAATACTGTGCACCATGCAGTGATACTGTGCACCATGCCGTGATACTGTGCACCATGCAGTGATACTGTGCACCATGCCGTGATACTGTGCACCATGCTGTGATACTGTGCACCATGCCGTGATACTGTGCACCATGCTGTGATACTGTGCACCATGCAGTGATACTGTGCACCATGCCGTGATACTGTGCACCATGCTGTGATACTGTGCACCATGCCGTGATACTGTGCACCATGCTGTAAAACAGTGCACCATGCCGTGATACTGTGCTCCATGCTGTAAAACAGTGCACCATGCCGTGATACTGTGAACCATGCTGTAAAACAGTGCACCATGCCGTGATACTGTGCACCATGCCGTGATACTGTGCACCATGCTGTAAAACAGTGCACCATGATGTGATACTGTGCACCATGCTGTGATACTGTGCACCATGCTGTGATACTGTGCACCATGCTGTGATACTGTGCACCATGCCGTAATACTGTGCACCATGCTGTAAAACAGTGCACCATGATGTGATACTGTGCACCATGCTGTGATACTGTGCACCATGCCGTGATACTGTGCACCATGCCGTGATACTGTGCACCATGCAGTGATACTGTGCACCATGCAGTGATACTGTGCACCATGCCGTGATACTGTGCACCATGCCGTGATACTGTGCACCATGCCGTAATACTGTGCACCATGCAGTGATACTGTGCACCATGCCGTGATACTGTGCACCATGCAGTGATACTGTGCACCATGCCGTGATACTGTGCACCATGCCGTGATACTGTGCACCATGCCGTGATACTGTGCACCATGCAGTGATACTGTGCACCATGCAGTGATACTGTGCACCATGCCGTGATACTGTGCACCATGCCGTGATACTGTGCACCATGCAGTGATACTGTACACCATGCCGTGATTCTTTGCACCATGCTGTGATACTGTACACCATGCAGTGATACTGTTCACCATGCTGTGATACTGTGCACCATGCCGTGATACTGTGCACCATGCCGTAATACTGTGCACCATGCTGTGATACTGTGCACCATGCCGTGATACTGTGCACCATGCTGTGATACTGTGCACCATGCCGTGATACTGTGCACCATGCTGTGATACTGTGCACCATGCCGTGATACTGTGCACCATGCTGTGATACTGTGCACCATGCCGTGATACTGTGCACCATGCCGTGATACTGTGCACCATGCTGTGATACTGTGCACCATGCCGTGATACTGTGCACCATGCTGTAAAACAGTGCACCATGCCGTGATACTGTGCTCCATGCTGTAAAACAGTGCACCATGCCGTGATACTGTGAACCATGCTGTGAAACAGTGCACCATGCCGTGATACTGTGCACCATGCCGTGATACTGTGCACCATGCTGTAAAACAGTGCACCATGATGTGATACTGTGCACCATGCTGTGATACTGTGCACCATGCTGTGATACTGTGCACCATGCCGTAATACTGTGCACCATGCTGTAAAACAGTGCACCATGATGTGATACTGTGCACCATGCTGTGATACTGTGCACCATGCTGTGATACTGTGCACCACGCTGTGATACTGTGCACCATGCTGTGATACTGTGCACCATGCTGTGATACTGTACACCATGCAGTGATACTGTGCACCATGCTGTGATACTGTGCACCATGATGTGATACTGTGCACCATGCTGTGATACTGTGCACCATGCTGTGATACTGTGCACCATGCCATGATACTGTGCACCATGCCGTGATACTGTGCACCATGCCGTGATACTGTGCACCATGCCGTAATACTGTGCACCATGCCGTAATACTTTGCACCATGCCATGATACTGTGCACCATGATGTGATACTGTGCACCACGCTGTGATACTGTGCACCATGCTGTGATACTGTGCACCATGCTGTGATACTGTGCACCATGCTGTGATACTGTGCACCATGCCGTGATACTGTGCACCATGCCATGATACTGTGCACCATGATGTGATACTGTGCACCATGCCATGATACTGTGCACCATGATGTGATACTGTCCACCATGCTGTGATACTGTGCACCATGCTGTGATACTGTGCACCATGCTGTGATACTGTGCACCATGCCGTGATACTGTGCACCATGCCGTGATACAGTGCACCATGCCGTGATACTGTGCACCATGCTGTGATATTGTGCACCATGCCGTGATACTGTGCACAATGATGTGATACTGTGCACCATGCCGTGATACTGTGCACCATGCTGTGATACTGTGCACCATGCCGTAATACTGTGCACCATGCCATGATACTGTGCACCATGCTGTGATACTGTGCACCATGCTGTGATACTGTGCACCATGCTGTGATACTGTGCACCATGCCGTAATACTGTGCACCATGCTGTGATACTGTGCACCATGCCGTAATACTGTGCACCATGATGTGATACTGTGCACCATGATGTGATACTGTGCACCATACTGTGATACTGTGCACCATGCCGTGATACTGTGCACCATGCTGTGATACTGTGCACCATGCCGTGATACTGTACACCATGCTGTGATACTGTGCACCATGCTGTTATACTGTGCACCATGCCGTAATACTGTGCACCATGCTGTTATACTGTGCACCATGATGTGATACTGTGCACCATGATGTGATACTGTGCACCATGCTGTGATACTGTGCACCATGCTGTGATACTGTGCACCATGCCGTAATACTGTGCACCATGATGTGATACTGTGCATTATGATGTGATACTGTGCACCATGCTGTGATACTGTGCACCATGCCGTGATACTGTGCACCATGCTGTGATACTGTGCACCATGCCGTGATACTGTGCACCATGCTGTGATACTGTGCACCATGCTGTTATACTGTGCACCATGCCGTAATACTGTGCACCATGCTGTTATACTGTGCACCATGATGTGATACTGTGCACCATGCTGTGATACTGTGCACCATGCCGTGATACTGTGCACCATGCCGTAATACTGTGCACCATGCCATGATACTGTGCACCATGCTGTGATACTGTGCACCATGCTGTGATACTGTGCACCATGCCGTGATACTGTGCACCATGCTGTGATACTGTGCACCATGCTGTGATACTGTGCACCATGCTGTGATACTGTGCACCATGCCGTAATACTGTGCACCATGCCGTAATACTGTGCACCATGCCGTGATACTGTGCACCATGCCGTGATACTGTGCCCCATGCCGTGATACTGTGCACCATGATGTGATACTGTGCACCATGCCGTGATACTGTGCACCATGATGTGATACTGTGCACCATGCTGTGATACTGTGCACCATGATGTGATACTGAGCACCATGATGTGATACTGTGCACCATGCCGTGATACTGTGCACCATGCTGTGATACTGTGCACCATGATGTTATACTGTGCACCATGCCGTGATACTGTGCACCATGCAGTGATACTGTGCACCATGCCGTGATACTGTGCACCATGATGTGATACTGTGCACCATGATGTGATACTGTGCACCATGCTGTGATACTGTGCACCATGCTGTGATACTGTTCACCATGCCGTAATACTGTGCACCATGCCATGATACTGTGCACCATGCCGTGATACTGTGCACCATGCAGTGATACTGTGCATCATGCTGTGATACTGTGCACCATGCTGTGATACTGTGCACCATGCTGTGATACTGTGCACCATGCTGTGATACTGTGCACCATGCCGTAATACTGTGCACCATGCCGTGATACTGTGCACCATGCTGTGATACTGTGCACCATGATGTGATACTGTGCACCATGATGTGATACTGTGCACCATGCCGTGATACTGTGCACCATGCTGTGATACTGTGCACCATGCTGTGATACTGTGCACCATGCTGTGATACTGTGCACCATGCAGTGATACTGTGCACCATGCTGTGATACTGTGCACCATGCAGTGATACTGTGCACCATGCTGTGATACTGTGCACCATGATGTGATACTGTGCACCATGATGTGATACTGTGCACCATGATGTTATACTGTGCACCATGCCGTGATACTGTGCACCATGCTGTGATACTGTGCACCATGCCGTGATACTGTGCACCATGCTGTGATACTGTGCACCATGCTGTGATACTGTGCACCATGCCGTAATACTGTGCACCATGATGTGATACTGTGCACCATGTTGTGATACTGTGCACCATGCTGTGATACTGTGCACCATGCTGTTATACTGTGCACCATGCCGTGATACTGTGCACCATGCTGTGATACTGTGCACCATGCCGTAATACTGTGCACCATGCTGTTATACTGTGCACCATGCCGTGATACTGTGCACCATGCCGTAATACTGTGCACCATGCTGTTATACTGTGCACCATGCTGTTATACTGTGCACCATGCCGTAATACTGTGCACCATGCCGTAATACTGTGCACCATGATGTGATACTGTGCACCATGCTGTGATACTGTGCACCATGCTGTAATACTGTGCACCATGCTGTTATACTGTGCACCATGCCGTGATACTGTGCACCATGCCGTGATACTGTGCACCATGCTGTGATACTGTGCACCATGCCGTGATACTGTGCACCATGCCGTAATACTGTGCACCATGCTGTTATACTGTGCACCATGCCGTTATACTGTGCACCATGCTGTTATACTGTGCACCATGCCGTGATACTGTGCACCATGCCGTGATACTGTGCACCATGCTGTTATACTGTGCACCATGCCGTGATACTGTGTACCATGCCGTGATACTGTGCACCATGCTGTGATACTGTGCACCATGCTGTGATACTGTACACCATGCAGTGATACTGTGCACCATGCTGTGATACTGTGCACCATGCTGTGATACTGTGCACCATGCCGTGATACTGTGCACCATGCCGTGATACTGTGCACCATGCTGTGATACTGTGCACCATGCTGTTATACTGTGCACCATGCCGTGATACTGTGCACCATGCTGTGATACTGTGCACCATGCCGTAATACTGTGCACCATGCTGTTATACTGTGCACCATGCCGTGATACTGTGCACCATGCCGTAATACTGTGCACCATGCTGTTATACTGTGCACCATGCTGTTATACTGTGCACCATGCCGTAATACTGTGCACCATGCCGTAATACTGTGCACCATGATGTGATACTGTGCACCATGCTGTGATACTGTGCACCATGCCGTGATACTGTGCACCATGCTGTGATACTGTGCACCATGATGTGATACTGTGCACCATGATGTGATACTGTGCACCATGCTGTGATACTATGCACCATGCCGTAATACTGTGCACCATGCTGTTATACTGTGCACCATGCCGTGATACTGTGCACCATGCCGTGATACTGTGCACCATGCTGTGATACTGTGCACCATGCCGTGATACTGTGCACCATGCCGTAATACTGTGCACCATGCTGTTATACTGTGCACCATGCCGTTATACTGTGCACCATGCTGTTATACTGTGCACCATGCCGTGATACTGTGTACCATGCCGTGATACTGTGCACCATGCCGTGATACTGTGCACCATGCTGTGATACTGTGCACCATGCCATGATACTGTGCACCATGCTGTGATACTGTGCACCATGCTGTGATACTGTACACCATGCAGTGATACTGTGCACCATGCTGTGATACTGTGCACCATGCTGTGATACTGTGCACCATGCTGTGATACTGTGCACCATGCCATGATACTGTGCACCATGCCGTGATACTGTGCACCATGCCGTGATACTGTGCACCATGCTTTAAAACAGTGCACCATGATGTGATACTGTGCACCATGCTGTGATACTGTGCACCATGCTGTGATACTGTGCACCATGCTGTGATACTGTGCACCATGCCGTGATACTGTGCACCATGCTGTGATACTGTGCACCATGCAGTGAAACTGTGCACCATGCTGTGATACTGTGCACCATGCCATGATACTGTGCACCATGCCGTGATACTGTGCACCATGCCGTGATACTGTGCACCATGCTTTAAAACAGTGCACCATGATGTGATACTGTGCACCATGCTGTGATACTGTGCACCATGCTGTGATACTGTGCACCATGTCATGATACTGTGCACCATGCTGTGATACTGTGCACCATGCCGTGATACTGTGCACCATGCTGTGATACTGTGCACCATGTCATGATACTGTGCAACATGCAGTGATACTGTGCACCATGCTGTGATACTGTGCACCATGCAGTGATACTGTGCACCATGCTGTGATACTGTGCACCATGCAGTGATACTGTGCACCATGCTGTGATACTGTGCACCATGCTGTGATACTGTGCACCATGCCGTGATACTGTGCACCATGCTGTGATACTGTGCACCATGTCATGATACTGTGCACTATGCTGTGATACTGTGCACCATGCTGTGATACTGTGCACCATGTCATGATACTGTGCACCATGCTGTGATACTGTGCACCATGCTGTGATACTGTGCACCATGCAGTGATACTGTGCACCATGCCGTGATACTGTGCACCATGCAGTGATACTGTGCACCATGCTGTGATACTGTGCACCATGCAGTGATACTGTGCACCATGCTGTGATACTGTGCACCATGCAGTGATACTGTGCACCATGCTGTGATACTGTGCACCATGCTGTGATACTGTGCACCATGCAGTGATACTGTGCACCATGCTGTGATACTGTGCACCATGTCATGATACTGTGCACCATGCTGTGATACTGTGCACCATGCTGTGATACTGTGCACCATGATGTGATACTGTGCACCATGCTGTGATACTGTGCACCATGCCGTGATACTGTGCACCATGCTGTGATACTGTGCACCATGCCGTGATACTGTGCACCATGCCGTGATACTGGGCACCATGCTGTGATGCTGTGCAACATGCAGTGATACTGTGCACCATGCAGTGATACTGTGCACCATGCAGTGATACTGTGCACCATGCTGTGATACTGTGCACCATGATGTGATACTGTGCACCATGCCGTAATACTGTGCACCATGCCGTAATACTGTGCACCATGCTGTGATACTGTGCACCATGCTGTGATACTGTGCACCATGCTGTGATACTGTGCACCATGCCGTAATACTGTGCACCATGCTGTGATACTGTGCACCATGCTGTGATACTGTGCACCATGCCGTGATACTGTGCACCATGATGCACAGTAACCTTACACTACAATTAAATAAATTACCTAAATTAAATACAATTAACTAAATTAAATACAAATACCTAAATTACAAAAAAAACAAACACTAAATTACACAAAATAAAAAACAAATGACAAGATATTTAAACTAATTACACCTAATCTAATAGCCCTATCAAAATAAAAAAGCCCCCCTAAAATAAAAAAAAAAACCCTAGCCTAAACTAAACTACCAATAGCCCTTAAAAGGGCCTTTTGCGGGGCATTGCCCCAAAGAAATCAGCTATTTTGCCTGTAAAAAAATACAAACAACCTCCTAACAGTAAAACCCAACACCCACACAACCAACCCCCCAAAAAAAACCTAACTAAAAAAAACTAAGCTCCCCATTGCCCTGAAAAGGGCATTTGGATGGGCATTGCCCTTAAAAGGGCATTTAGCTCTATTGCTGCCCAAACCCTAATCTAAAACTAAAACCCACCCAATAAACCCTTAAAAAAATCTAACACTAACCCCCGAAGATCCACTTACAGTTTTGAAGACCATCCTCAACGAGGCCGGGAGAAGTTCTCAACGAAGCGGCAAGAAGTCCTCAACGAAGCCGGGAGAAGTCTTCATCCAAGCCGTTAGAAGTGGTCCTCCAGACGGGCAGAAGTCTTCATCCAGACGGCATCTTCTATCTTCATCCATCCGGCGCGGAGCGGCTCCATCTTCAAGACATAATAATAAGAGTAATTTAGGTAATGATAGTAGGTTTTAGTTAGATTTATTTGAATTATATTTAAGTTAGGGGGATGTTAGGGTTAGACTTAGGTTTAGGGGTTAATAAATTTATTATAGTCGCAGCGACGTTGAGGCGGCAGATTAGGGGCTAATAACTGTAATGTAGGTTACGGCGATGTTAGGGACAGCAGATTAGGGGTTAATAATATTTAACTAGTGTTTGCCATGTGGCAGTGCAGCGGTTTAGGGGTTAATATGTTTATTCTAGTGGCGGCGATGTCCGGAGCGGCATATTAGGGCTTAATAAATGTCGGTAGGAGGTGGTGATGTTAGGGACAGCAGATTAGGGGTTAATAATATTTAACTAGTGTTTGCGAGGCGGGAGTGCGGCGGTTTAGGGGTTAATATGTTTATTATAGTGGCGGCGATGTCCAGAGCGGAAGATTAGTGGTTAATAATTTTATTTTAGTGTTTGCTATGCGGGAGGGCCTCGGTTTAGGGGTTAATAGGTAGTTTATGGGTGTTAGTGTACTTTTTAGCACTTTAGTTATGAGTTTTATGCTACAGCTTTGTAGTGTAAAACTCATAACTACTGACTTTAGATTGCGTTACGAATCTTGCTGGATAGGCTGTAACACTCACTTTTTGGCCTAAAAAAAAAAAAGCTTGTAATATCGGTGCAATGGAAGTCCCATTGAAAAAAGACTTACGAAAATTGCGTCAGTTAATTTCGGTACGGCCAAAACAGTGTGCGGTGCCCCTAAACCTGCAAGACTAGTAATAGCAGCGGTATTCAAAAAGCAGCGTTATGAGCCTTAACGCTGCTTTTTTACTCATAACGCAAAACCCGTAATCTAGCCGTATGTGACCTAATAAGTTTGTGTGGTTTCTTTTCTATGACAATGAGAAGCGCATTAATACGTTACTACAGGACCTCACAGGAACCAAAAAACTCCACAATTTCACTGTCTCCTATTTCCCAGCAGCAGCTCCTTGTGGTGGTGACAGTAATTTTATCCGCCACCGCAAACGCTTACTGACATATGTGCACATAAAGGGACATTTGCTTTATTTGCACAGTATATATCAGCAATAAACTACTGTATTGCAAAGTCTCTATAACTGCCACTTTATTAATGATTTGCTAAACTACACTAAGCCCTTGTATCCATCACCCGCAAATGTGGCCAATCAGGCATAGGTGTAAATGGGTGTGTCTGCTGCCCTAAGCAATCACTGTGTAGTTTGTTTACACAATTCAGGGTTTTGTGTAAGACAAGCACATTTTTTTATATAAAAGCCAGACATGTGTAAAGCCTCAGTTTCTGCTTAATTACATGTACATTTTAGAGCACTGTAACTCTCGTTCTCACAGATTATGAAAAAACAAAAATCACAGACACTTATAAAGATCTTGGCGAGTCGCCATCACTTTATGTGAGAGTAAAATGTTCTATTAAATGCTGTCAGTCTTTTAAAAAGAAGGACATTTCTGGGCAAGTGTGAGGGGGGATTCTATCTACCAAATAAGGAATGTAAAGAAAGGATAAGTGATCTCAGCTCTTCAAATCAAGTGATATTTACTGAAGTTCCATAAATCTCATATCATCTAGGAACCTTTTTTTAATATGGGGTAGTAAATATCAATCCATCTGTCTATCTATGTACATTTCTGTCTGTCCGTGTGTCACGCATAAGTAGCAAAGGATCGGAGAGAAGGAAACCTATGTCCTCATTTAAATGAGCAACATAGCGGCCCTACTTACATCACACATCTAAACTGTGAAACGCGCGCAAGTTAAATACATAATTGTGATAATGTGTTAGGAATAGGATGTTTCAAAAATGTTAACTATAAATTAAAAAAGATTAAAAAAAAGATGAAAATCCTTTATTCAGACAGTTGTCATCAATACTGAATCAATTAATCAAATAACCACCATGTTTTTCTATTTCACATTTATTTTGCTTCTTTGAAGGTCTGTAAAAATATCAGCAAAAATCTACTTTAAAGCATTTATGAAAAGGCAGTTTGGGGTAAATAGCCAGAAAGGTAAATAAGGGTTATGCCCTAAGGAGTGTGTAGGCTGTGTAGTTGCAACTATGTTGCTTTGTGGGGTTGGGCTTAACCTATAAGTAGTCAGCTTACAGGCCCCGACCCTCTTTCCTTTAGTCCTTCCCAGCTTGTAGTTCTTCCCAGCTTCACCGCCAGTGTTAGTTTTAACAGCAGTATGGCTCGTGCACAGAGATCATCCATCCCTCCTAGGAGATCTGTGAGAAGAGAAGACATAGAGGAGCTGCAGATTAAGGAGTTGGGGCGAGGAATTGATGCCGCCATCACAAAGCTAGGTGGGTCACCCCCCCTATTCCCTGGGCTTAATCTTTATCCCTCTGTTAGGGTAGAGACAACTGGGTCGCCTGTGCGATCCCCTGATCACGGTGGTGTGAATGAGGCTGCAAGGTCTGATGTGGGCCCACCACGCTCCTCATGGCGCTGCCATCCCCGGCATGCGGGTCTCTAGTTTAGTGTATTGCTTCTCCCCCCAGGGATGTTCGTCCTTTGGGGGTGCGCGATTAATGCACAATCCAACTACACCGTTGTGATTCTAGGGCTGAGCAGGGAGTGTATAAACGTACATTTTTTACACATGTCCTCATTCAAAGATAAAAAAAAAATCAGTAATATAATAATATAATATGTTAATATAATGATGTAATGTGAGGTTTGTTTTTCTAAATGGATTCAGTTGTTTCACTTAACAATTGGATTTTTTTAGTTTTATTATTTAAATAGAAAAAATGAAAAAAGACCAGAGCTGCTTTCCAATACACACACAGAAAAGCGCACTCTCAGGAACGAACAACCAGCTCAATAGCTTTGTTAGCCTGTTCTATGGCGATTTACCACCTGGTTGCAGCTTCTTTTAGTCCAGTATTGCTTTTTCACAAAGTAGAACTTTCCTATAGTATATCAGTCTGATCCCACCTATTACGGTCAGTCCAGTGCCGAAATACCAGGCAATTCCTCTCTGAACAAGGAACACAGCAAACCCAGACGATCATTTTGGCCTTCCTTGGGCCTCATCACTGAGGTGTAGCCATATTCCTCTAAGCACATTGAGCAAGGAGTCCACATCTGGTTGCCCCTTTTTCCCTTAGGGAGACTAAATACACATACAGGTGAAACCCGAAAAATTAGAATATTGTGCAAAAGTTAATTTATTTCACTAATGCAACTTAAAAGGTGAAACTGATATATGAGATAGACTCATTACATGCAAAGCAAGATAGTTCAAGCTGTGATTTGTCATAATTGTGATGATTATGGCTTACAGCTCATGAAAACCCCAAATCCACAATCTCAGAAAATTAGAATATTGTGAAAAGGTGCAATATTCTAGGCTCTAAGTGTACCACTCTAATCAGCTAATTAAGCCATAACACCTGCAAAGGGTTCCTGAGCCTTTAAATGGTCTCTCAGTCTGGTTCAGTAGGAATCGCAATCATGGGAAAGACTGCTGGCCTGACAATTGTGCAGAAAACAGTCATTGACACCCTCCATAAGGAGGGAAAGCCTCAAAAGGTAATTGCAAAAGAAGTTGGATGCTCCCAAAGTGCTGTTTCAAAGCACATTAATAGAAAGTTATGTAGAAGGGAAAAGTGTGGAAGAAAAAGGTGCACAAGCAGCAGGGATGACCGCAGCCTGGAGAGGATTGTCAGGAAAAGGCCATTCAAAAGTGTTGGGGACTTTCACAAGAGCCACCACACACAGACGGATCCTGGACATGGGCTTCAAATGTCATAGTCCTCTTGTCAAGCCACTCTTGAACAACAACAATGTCAAAAGGGTCTTACCTGGGCTAAAGAAAAACAGACCTGGTCTGTTACTCAGTGGTCAAAAGTCCTCTTTTCTGATGAGAGCAAATTTTGCATCTCATTTGGAAACCAAGGACCCAGAGTATGGAGGAAGAATGGAGAGACACACACTGCAAGATGCTTGAAGTCCAGTGTGAAGTTTCAACAGTCTGTGTTGATTTGGGGAGCCATGTCATCTGCTGGTGTTGGTCCACTGTGCTTCATTAAGTCCAGGGTCAACGCAGCCATCTACCAGGAGATTTTGGAGCACTTCATGCTTCCTTCCGCAGTCGAGCTCTATGGGGATACTGACTTCATTTTCCAGCAGGACTTGGAACCTGCCCACACTGCCAAAAGCACCAAAACCTGGTTCAATGACCGTGGAATTACTGTGCTTGATTGACCATTAAACTCGCCTGACCTGAACCCCATAGAGAATCTATGGGGCATTGCCAAGAGAAAGATGAGAGACATGAGACCGAACAATGCAGAAGAGCTGAAGGCCGCTATTGAAGCATCCTGGTCTTCCATAACACCTCAGCAGTGCCACAGGCTGATGGCTTCCATGCCACGCCGCATTGAGACAGTAATTGCTGCAAAAGGGGCCCAAACCAAGTACTGAGTACATACAGTATGCATACTTTTCAGAGGTCCGATATTGTTCTACAGGTATGTACAATCCTTGTTTTATTGATTGCATGTAATATTCTAATTTTCTGAGATTGTGAATTTCGGGTTTCATGAGCTGTAAGCCATAATCATCACAATTATGACAAATCACTGCTTGAACTATCTTGCTTTGCATGTAATGAGTCTATCTCATATATTAGTTTCACCTTTTAAGTTGCATTAGGGAAATAAATGAACTTTTGCATGATATTCTAATTTTTTCGAGTTTCACCTGTAGATTGGGCTTTGTCAGTGAGGAATTGCTTGGTATTTTGGCACTGGACTGACCGTAATAGGCGGGATCAGACTGATATACTACAGGAAAGTTCTACTCTGTGAAAAGCATTACTGGGCTAAAAGAAGTTGCACCCAGGTGGTAAATCGCTGTAGAACAAGCTAACAAGTTATTCCGCTGGTTTTTCGTTTCTGAGAGTGCGTTTCTCTGTGTGTATTATATATATGTCATTGAGATCGCCATGTTTTTCAGTATACAGACGTGTGTAGTGATTATATCACTGATAAAGACACAGATAAAGTGTGTGTGCTCAGGTCGGTATATACTTAACATATGGAAACCTTATGGTCTTCAGATTAGCTACTAAATATTATGTAGTATTAACCCTTTACTGGCAGAGAGAGCTATTTGCCATGTGCCTACTAAACTAGTCTTAGCAGTCAAGTGCTCACTGCAGCATTAAGTTACACAGCTGTCCCTCTCTCCCCCCGCCCCAGGAGATTGTCATCTGTGTCTAGAAAACAGTCTGTCCAGGTCTGAGTGAGTCAGCGTGCACAGGGGGCTGCCTCACCCTCTAAATCAGTACAGGGACTTGCAGAGCATCTGACTGAGCCTTGCACAGTATTATATATTATAGAGACCTGCAGAGCATTACACCCTATACCTTAATCTGTTTGTCATTATACACCTGCAGAATATTACACCCTATACCATAATCTGTTTATCATTATACATCTGCTGAGCATTACATCCTACACCTTAATCTGTTTATCATTATACACCTGCAGAGCATTACATCCTATACCTTAATCTTTTTATCATTATGCACCTGCAGAGCATTACACCCTATACCTTAATCTGTTTTTCATTATACACCTGCAGAATATTACATCCTATACCATAATCTGTTTATCATTATACATCTGCTGAGCATTACATCCTACACCTTAATCTGTTTATCATTATGCACCTGCAGAGCATTACACCCTACACCTTAATCTGTATATCATTATGCACCTGCAGCGCATTACACCCTATACCTTAATCTGTTTATCATTATGCACCTGCAGAGCATTACAGCTTCTACTTTAATCTGTTTATTATTATACACATGCAGAGCATTACATCACATACCTTAATCTGTTTATCATTATGCACCTGCAGAACATTATACTCTACACCTTAATCTGTTTATTATTATACACCTGCAGAACATTACACCCTATACCTTAATCTATTTGTCAGTATACACCTGCAGAGCATTACATCCTATACCTTAATCTGTTTATCATTATACACCTGCAGAGCATTACACCCTATACCTTAATCTGTTTATCATTATACATCTGCAGAGCATTACACCCTACACCTTAATCTGTTTATCATTAAACACCTGCAGAACATTACATCCCATACCTTAATCTGTTTATTAATATACACCAGCAGAGCATTACACCCTATACCTTAATTTGTTTATCATTATGCACCTGCAGAGCATTACACCCTCTACTTTAATCTGTTTATTATTATACACCTGCAGAGCATTACATCCCATACCTTAATCTGTTTATCATTATACATCTGCAGAGCAATACATCCTATACCTGAATATTTGTTATCGTTATACATAATGTACCTTAATATGTTTATCATACACCTGCAGAGCATTACACCCATACCTTAATCTGTTTATTATTATGCATCTACAGAGCATTACACCCTATACTTTAATCTGTTTATCATTATACACCTGCAGAGCATTACATCCTACACCTTAATCTGTTTATCATTATACACCTGCAGAGCATTACACCCTACACCTTAATCTGTTTATTATTATACACCTGCAGAGCATTACATCTCATACCTTAAGATGTTTATTATTATACACCTGCAGAGCATTACACCCTACACCTTAATCTGTTTATTATTATACACATGCCAAGCATTACATCCCATACCTTAAGCTGTTTATTATTATACACCTGCAGAGCATTACACCCTATACTTTAATCTGTTTATCATTATACACCTGCAGAGCATTACATCCTACACCTTAATCTGTTTATTATTATACACCTGCAGAGCATTACATCCCATACCTTAAGCTGTTTATTATTATACACCTGCAGAGCATTACACCCTCTACTTTAATCTGTTTATTATTATACATCTGCAGAGCATTACATCCCATACCTTAATCTGTTTATCATTATGCACCTGCAGAGCATTACACCCTATTCCTTAATCTGTTTATCATTATGCACCTGCAGAGCATTACACCCTATACCTTAATCTGTTTATCATTATACATCTGCAGAGCATTACGCCCCAAATCTTAGTCTGTTTATCACTATACACCTGCAGAGCATTACGCCCTATACCTTAATCTGTTTATCATTATGCACCTGCAGAGCATTACACCCTATACCTTAATCTGTTTATCATTATGCACCTGCAGAGCATTACACCCTATACCTTAATCTGTTTATCATTATGCACCTGCAGAGCATTACACCCTATACCTTAATCTGTTTATCATTATACACCTGCAGAGCATTACACCCTATACGTTAATCTGTTTATCATTATGCACCTGCAGAGCATTACACCCTATACCTTAATCTGTTTATCATTATGCCACAGCAGAGCATTACACCCTACACCTTAATCTGTTTATCATTATACATCTGCAGAGCATTACACCCTACACCTTAATCTGTTTATCATTAAACATCTGCAGAGCAATACATCCTATACCTGAATATTTGTTATCGTTATACATACTGTACCTTAATATGTTTATCATACACCTGCAGAGCATTACATCCATACCTTAATCTGTTTATCATTAGACATCTGTAGAATTCCTGCAGAGCATTACATCCTATACCTTAATCTTCTTATCATTAGATGCCTGTAGAACATCTGATTGAACCATTGCACATTATTGTGTAGTATAACAGACTGCAGAGCATTGCATCCTATATCAGTTTATCATTAGACACCTGCAGAGCCTTACACCCTATACCTTAATATATTTATTATTAAACGCCTGCAGAACATCAAGTGATAAAAAAGCAGCAAATGCTAAAATACGATGAAAATGTGTAATTGAATTTGTATGGGCTACAAAAAAAGTGTTGAGTGCTGGGTGTCACATTTACTCTCTCAGACAAAATTTTCCTCCCCAAGGAGTTTATTTTCTAAGAAGCAGGTCACTGCCATCCGGATATTTTAGTTTCAGCCCCCTTTATTAGAGAATCCAGTGAGGTCTGACCACGTGAGGGTGGGTGAGATATTTTTAGAGAATCAATCCCTAAGAATGGAAATTTGCAGCTTTCTAGAAAGGCAACAAGTGGATTTCTTTCTCGGTGGGACACACCCCAGTACCTGAAGGACATAAACTCATATAACTATAATTATTTTCTATTTTATTAAGTCATTAGGAAAGTCAAACTAAACAATATAAATTGTTATAAAGAGAGATCACTTGCAAAGCAAAATAAAACAATATTATTACGATATTTGTGCAGATCCTCAATTCAAAAATGTTTTATTATACCAAAAAGGAAGGAACTGAGACACACTTTCTTGTTTCTTACAAGAGAATTCAGCACTAATTTCAGTTTAAATGTAAGTTCTTTAAATTAAATTACAGTTATTATTTTAATATAATTTAAAAATAACCAACAAAACAAGCACATATATTCTTACAAAAACATATCTAGATGGGGGGGGGGGGGGGGCAGCGACTTGAGTGGTCACAATTTCAGCAGCTGTGAGTAGGCAGCTGATAAACCGCCAATTACCGGCTGATTGTGAGTAGGCAGCTGATAAAAGGACAATTACCGGCTGAAGATAATACCTTCTAACCTCAGAAGTGGAAGAGATAAACAGATACTGCTGAGTTTCTAGATATGATTTGTATGAGGTCTTACCACAGTTCCCTGAACCGGAGCATTGAGGCCTATGGCGGCCCTCCCGAGGCGAGGCTCTCAACACCCCCTCCTCCAACATACGGGGTAAGTAGTGCAGGATCACTACCATTTTTGAGACTTTCCTAAAATACTATAGTCCATTCCGAATCTAACAGCCTTTGGGGGGAAGATTGCAAGGAAAGAAAATAGCAGTGACCGGCTTCATTCTAAAATGGCGACCATCACTCACTTTCTCTTAAGAGACGAAGAGAACTTTTGTGTGATCACTTTGGGCGACTCTCTGCACTAATTGACAGGGAATGGGGAAGCCTATAGAGTATACTGAATCCACAGTTGGGAGCCAAAATCTTCAACATGGCCAGCAGAGATCTTCCGCTGATATGCAGCAAGCTCCAGATGAATCCATAGAGGCCTTTAGTTATCCCCTCAGAGAAGATCTAAAGACCGAGCAAGGGCCTGACCTGCTAGAACACTGTGGATCTGAAGTGCTCTCAGAGCCGATATTTGCGAATTCTGAGCTTCCCGCGTCTATAGACATTCTTCTAATGAACCTAAAGACAAAGAAGCTTGGGAAAACTCCCCAGACAACTACTTTAACAACAGACTTTGATGCCACAACATAGCAAGTGGACGCTACTCACTATTCACCCTACATTGAGTCACAGCTTTCCACTAATACAGTTGAGACCGGTCAGATACTACAGGCTACAATAGATTATGTCTGGGAAAAGACCGAGGCACTTGAGATAGGTGACACTCTCAGAGGAATGGAATACAATGTATTAGCGGATAAAACAGCTACGTATAAAGTCCTGCCCGGGTCAGTAAAGTCTGCTCCTGATCTCCTCTGTCTGTCACATGTTGACCCACAGTACTACAGAGTGGTAAGGTGCGCTGCAGCCCTCCGTTATATTGGGCTGTGGATTATGGAACCGCATCTGAAGCAGAAGCTGACAACCACTTACTTACAACTATGTGGTGCTTTTCTGAGGTTGATGCACGTTCACTAGAGGGAACTTGTATTGATCTGAGAGGGGACATTGATGCAGAGACAAGGGGTTGGTTAGAGAGAATATGAACAGGCTTAACGACAATACTTGTCACTACCTACTTAGTTTGTACACACACTATTCTATGTCCCACCATAGCTATGGCCTCAAGTTGATGTTCCTTTATACCTTTATTGTAGTTTTATTAAGATCGTGCCTGTCAGTGTGAACCATTACCTTTTTTCTAATGTTTTCTAACGAGTGTTATCCTTACTTCAGACTTATGTCTGCTTTGTTTCTCTCCACAGTTAAAGTGTAATTGAAGATGCACATGGGATTAATTCCTACTGTACAGTATTAGCTAGAGATGTTACTTGCCTCAAATTGGTAAGATCTCTCCTGCTACAACCATCCCATTGTGACTTGAATGGGTCTGTTGTTAAACTATAATTCACACGCAACTTGGCCCATTGTATATAGACAGATAGGATACAAGAAACTACAATGCTGATCACCACAAGTCCCTTATTATTACAATTGTTGTGCTGTCTGCGGCTGAGATAGCATAACATTTAGTTGTTTAGGAAAGAGTGGTGACACTTCAGCTGGGACGCAAGACTTAAGCCCCCTAGTCTGCTGGTTCATTGTAAATACACAGAGCAGTAATTGTATCTTAGCTACAAAGATTATTTTCATCTCATACTAGATAACCTATATCAGCAGGCTTCACTCCCATTACTCCCTAGATGGTGGTCCATCATGATCTGATTCCCCCCCCTCTAAGTTGATCCCTTAAAGACACACTACTCTCCATATTTATATAACTAGTGTTCACAGCTTTCTGCCCTCACTTTGGCTTCATAGTGCATTGATGTGACATTGTTGGTTTGATAATGGTCAATAACTAATGTTCCCATTTGCTGATGCTTTCCTTTCCCAGGATATCATTATAATCTAGGTTTGTGTGAACCCCTAGAATATTTCCCCCACATTATATACACAGTATACAGTCTATGCTTTTTTACATTTATTTTTATGCTAGTTATCTTTTATTTCGAACATAGTCTGTAATCCACTCGGTTTTAACACTTTTATAAAGTTCTCCTTATTTTGTTAAGTCCAAGATTTTACATCTCTAAAAGGTCCAAAAGTGGCCTATGTGTTTTATCCCCCCAAATGACCCCTATATTTTAATTACCTTATCTTGTGGTCCACGAGAGACCACTAACTTCAATTAGGGGATTATCTTTAAATTTCCTCTTAAACTCTATGGGGCTACTAATTATTTACTTAATTATTTACTTATTTTATAAACACTGAGGTTTACAATATATAGTTCATTGAGGCCATTTACAACAATAATCACTGTGTTTATATGAGATATGTATCATTGCTTTCATATCATATGTTTAATGCTATACTACCATAACTTGTACATGTAAGACTTGACTTTGTAATTTTCAATCCGATTGTTGTATTGAAACCCTAATAAAAACATTTAAAAAAACAAACAAAAAAACAAACATATCTGGACGGTACCATTCTAGTGAAAGTGTTATAATTCTATAATCGATAAAATATGTGCACATATATATATATATATATATATATATATATATATATATATATATAAAGGTATGTGCTTGCTTTGCTGGGTAGTTTTGCATTAGATATTTTAGATATTAATAATTAGTGTTCCAGTGTGTGTCTCAATTCATTATTTTTGGTATAATAAAATTAAAAGGACAGTCTAGTCCAAAATAAACTTTCATGATTCAGATAGGGCATGTCATTTTAAACAATTCTCCAATTTTGCTTTTTTTCGCTTGGTATTCTTAGTATTAAAATGAGGCTCATATGCTAATTTCTAAGCCCTTGAAGGCCGCCTCTTCTCTCAGGGTATTTTGACAGTTTTTCACCACTAGAGGGTGTTAGTTCATGTGTGTCATATAGATAACACTGTGCTCACGCACATCGAGTTCCTATGAGCCAGCACTGATTGGCTAAAATACAGAGGCTTAGATACAAGATAATCACAGGGGTAAAAAGTCTATTTATATAAAACTTTGTTGGTTATGCAAAACTGGGGAATGGTAAATAAAGGGATTATCTATGTTTTAAAACAATAAGAATTCTGGTGTAGAATGTCCCTTTAAACAATTTATTGAGGACTGATACTTTTCGTAATCATGCAGTAGCATTTGTGGAGGGTGACCCGTAATTTCCTTTACTGCATTCAGTTGATACAAATTAAATAGAAATAAATAACATTTAAATGGTAATATGTCAGCCCAGAAGACAGCACAAATGTAACAGGAAAAACAGAATTGTCAGATATTGTTTCTCAAATCAGTCAATTGATTTCCCATTGTTGATCCAGACCTTGACTTGTAAAGTAGGAAAAAATACAATTGTTTCTGGAATGTCATTTTGTTTCTATCTTACTGTAAGCCATTTATTAAAGTATTGAATCCTCCCAATAATATGATCATCACATGTGCATTAGCTCAGTGTTCAGGTGAATGTATTTTATGCTACCAATTAGTTCTGCGTTTCATACCTGCAGTTTATTATAAATAATACATTGCTGAGATTACGTCAGCATTCATTTATTTAATGAGTTAAATATGGAACAAAATATACTGAAGAAGAGTTGGCTAAGAGACCAAAAGCAGCAATTTCTCTCACTGGCTGGTACTGCCTCTGATTGGTTTAGTAGCCTTGGGATGAAATTTTACTATGTATTTACCACTTTTCATAGGATAACAGAACTGGAAATATTCTGCCTTCTGTCACTTATATGGGCCTGTCTCTATCTATCTATTTGTATGATATATATACTATATATATATATATATATATATATATATATATATATATATATATATATATATATATATATACAAACAAAGAGGTATCAGCGCACATCCATTTTCAAAAGCACAACATATTTTTTACTGCTGCAAAAAATTGCCTGCATATACATCAAGAGACAACTATCTTTTTTTAAATAATATTGGGAACTTAGTCACACAATATGGCCATATTTTGCTTAGCCAGTCACCGCTTACAAGGTGCCCCAATTCGACTGGTCCTACTCTAAATCCTTTTGCCACAGAGGGCTGAAACATTCCTGCTTTTACTCTTCATAATAGAATGAGACTCCCTGGCTTTTTATTCACAACTCTTTAACACTGTAATGAGCACACCTGAACTTGGGTGGGGTGCTTAAACCAATGGGAGATGGTCAGTCTCCCTGGTAATTTTAAATACAAATACAAAATTTGTTTTTTTAGCACACCTTACAAAAAGTTTAAATCAACATCTGGGAGTGCTGCCAATATGACCCAGTAATTACACAAACAAAGAGGTATCAGCGCACATCCATTTTAAAAAGCACAACATATTTTTTTACTGCTGCAAAAAATTGCCTGCATATACATCAAGAGACAACTATCTTTTTTTAAATAATATATATATATATATATACTTTCTCTCTCTCTCTCTCTCTCTCTCTCTCTCTCTCTCTCTCTCTCTCTCTCTCTATATATATATATATATATATATATATATATACTGTATATCATCTATCAATCATCTATTTATCTATCTGTATGTCTTTCTATATATCTGTCTACATTTGTCTGTCAATTTATCTATGGCAATAAGATTTTTAGAATTATTCAATAAGTGAATAATTCATATGTTGGAGCCTTTTGTTTCCAGGCAGTTGTCACATCTTCTATTTCAGGGAAGTACGGACAGGTTCTCTGGCACTGGGGTCCAGACGATTTGGTAAATGCTCACTAGATCTATTAACTACTTACCAGAAGTCTTCAAGGCCCTGAGTAGGAACAGATCAATACATTATCTGAGAGTGGAACTGCTACTGGACAGTTCTGTTTTTCCCCTGTCATATCAATATATTATTCATGTAAGCAACCTTGTGTTTATTCCATGGATTCTAGTCATGTTCCCAGGTGAATACTAAGGGGTCAATTTATCAACCCCTTCACCTGCCTACGACTGCAGGTGGCGAATTTCAATCTCCCCGGTCTCGTCCAACCAGGGAGATTGACAGCCAATCACACGTGGGCAGGGGGTGGGATAGCACACAAGCACAAAATAGCGCTCTTGTGAAATGCTGAATTCTGGTGGCGGAATTCAGCCCGCCATAGGCAAGCTGTGGCGGACAGGGGGCGCATATCTACGCTCATGTGTGTTTTGTCAAATCTTGTATGTATGTACTTTATTGTCTTGTGTGTATGTACTTTATTATCCTGTGTGTATGTACTTTATTATCTTGCGTGTATGTAATTTATTATCTTGTGTGTATGTACTTTATTATCTTGTGTGTATGTACTTTATTATCTTCTGTGTATGTCATTTATTATCTTGTGTGTATGTACTTTATTATCTTGTATGTATGTACTTTATTATCTTCTGTGTATGTACTTTATTATCTTGTGTGTATGTACTTTATTATCTTGTGTGTATGTACTTTATTATCTTGTGTGTATGTACTTTATTATCTTGTATGTATGTAATTTATTATCTTGTATGTATGTACTTTATTATCTTGTATGTATGTACTTTATTATCTTGTATGTACGTACTTTATTATCTTGTATGTACGTACTTTATTATCTTGTATGTATGTAATTTATTATCTTGTATGTATGTACTTTATTATCTTGTGTGTATGTACTTTATTAACTTGTGTGTATGTACTTTATTATCTTGTATGTATGTACTTTATTATCTTGTGTGTATGTACTTTATTATCTTGTATGTATGTACTTTATTATCTTGTGTGTATGTAATTTATTATCTTGTATGCATGTACTTTATTATCTTGTATGTACTTTATTATCTTGTGTGTATGTACTTTATTATCTTGTGTGTATGTACTTTATTATCTTGTGTGTATGTAATTTATTATCTTGTATGTATGTACTTTATTATCTTGTATGTACTTTATTATCTTGTATGTATGTACTTTATTAACTTGTGTGTATGTACTTTATTATCTTGTATATACGTACTTTATTATCTTGTGTGTATGTAATTTATTATCTTGTGTGTATGTAATTTATTATCTTTTATGTATGTACTTTATTATCTTGTATGTACGTACTTTATTATCTTGTGTGTATGTACTTTGTTATCTTGTGTGTACGTAATTTATTATCTTGTGTGTATGCACTTTATTATCTTGTATGTATTTATCTTGTATGTATGTACTTTATTAACTTGTGTGTATGTACTTTATTATCTTGTATGTACATACTTTATTGTCTTGTGTGTATGTACTTTATTATCTTGTGTGTACGTAATTTATTATCTTGTATGTATGTAATTTATTATCTTGTATGTACATACTTTATTATCTTGTATGTATGTACTTTATTTCTTGTGTGTATGTAATTTATTATCTTGTATGTATGTAATTTATTATCTTGTGTGTATGTACTTTATTAACTTGTGTGTATGTACTTTGTGTTGTGTGTATGTACTTTATTGTCTTGTGTGTATGTACTTTTTTATCTTGTATGTATGTACTTTTTTATCTTGTGTGTATGTAATTTATTATCTTGTATGTATGTAATTTATTATCTTGTGTGTATGTAATTTATTATCTTGTATGTATGTACTTTATTATCTTGTATGTATGTACTTTATTATCTTGTATGTATGTAATTTATTATCTTGTGTGTATGTAATTTATTATCTTGTGTGTATGTAATTTATCTTGTGTGTATTTACTTTGTCTTGTGTGTAGGTACTTTATTGTATTGTGTGTATATACTTTATTATCTTGTATGTATGTACTTTATTGTCTTGTGTGTATGTACTTTTTTTTCTTGTGTGTATGTACTTTTTTTTATCTTTTATGTATGTACTTTATTATCTTGTGTGTATGTAATTTATTATCTTGTATGTATGTAATTTATTATCTTGTATGTATGTACTTTATTATCTTGTGTGTATGTAATTTATTATCTTGTATGTATGTAATTTATTATCTTTTATGTATGTACTTTATTGTCTTGTGTGTAGGTACTTTTTTATCTTATATGTATGAACTTTATTGTCTTGTGTGTATGTACTTTTTATCTTGTATGTATGTACTTTATTATCGTGTGTGTAGGTACTTTAATAAAGGAGCTGTGGTGGGGACAGTTTATTAGATGGTCCTTCACTGGATTCTAAAAGGCAAATTTTACATTTCTTTATGTGAAGAGAGAAACATTTATTAAGGTATAGGGCTCAATTAAATAAGGACTAACTCAAAATTGTAAATTAACAACACATAGTACAAATTGTAATGTCAAAGTACAAAGTAAAAATCAGGTATGAAGTTAAAAGAAATTGTTACAGTGCTGAAATAAAAAAAACATATAACACAGTGGCAGAAAATTAAGGAATCCCTCTGTCCTTAAAAATACAATAATGAACGGGTAAAGACATCTTTAAAGGCACAGGAAACCCAAGATTTTCTATCATGATTTAGATAGAAACATACAATTTTTAAACAACTTTCTAGTTTACTTCTATTATTTAATTGGCTTCATTCTCATGATACCCTTTGCTGAAAAGCATATCTAGATAGGCTTAGTAGCTGCTGATTTGTGGCTGCACATAGATGCCTCATGGGATTGGCTCACCCATGTGTATTGCTATTTCTTCAACAAAGGATATCTAAAGATTGAAGCATATTAGATAATAGAAGTAAATTGTAATTTTGTTTAAAATTGTATTCTCTACCTGAATCATGAAAGAAAATGTGGGGTTTAGTGTCCCTTTAAGCACAATATGTGAAAAAGATTCACTGCAAAAATGCAGCTTAAAGGACACTGAACACAAAAATTTTCTTTCATGATTCAGAGAGAACATGCAATTTTAAAGCAACTTTCTAATTTACTTCTATTATCAATTTTTCTTTGTTCTTTTGCTATTTTTATCTGAAAAAGAAAAGATCTCAGCTATGGAGCCAGCAAATTTTTGGTTCAGACCATGGACAGCACTTGTTTATTGGTGCTGTCCAATCAGTAAGGACAACCCCAGGTTGTTCACCCAAAAATGGGCCGGCATCTAAACTTACATTCTTGCTTTTCAAATAAACATACCAAGAGAATGAAGAAAATTTGATAATAGAAGTAAATTAGAAAGTTGATTAAAATTGCATGTTCTATCTGAATCACGAAAGAAAAATGTGAGTTCAGTGTCCCTTTAATATATATAGTAGGGGCGGAGCTAAGCCAGCATGATGGTGGACGCATGAAGGAAGAGCTCCTTGTGTAGTTGAAGCAAGATATGAGTGTAAGCTACATATAGAATACAGAGAACGGCACTAAAAGCAATTTAAGTTAGCCCTTAGTGGTTGCCTAACATTATTTGAACACATCACCCCACGCTTATAAGCAGAAAAGGTGCGGCACAATGGCGCTGTGAGAGAGGGGCCTGCAACCAAATAAGTTACCGGGCAGGAGGGGAGCCACGCAGTACGCAAATAGAGACCTCTGAGAAGGGAGACTTCAGCTACAAGCTCCGGTAAGATAAATAGCATCTGCACGAACGACACACTTTAACACAGAGGGTGCCAGGAAAAGCAAAGCAGTTGGAAACCATAAGTGTTTGGGAGCCACGTGGGTAGCGAAATTAACAGTTGGGGCTACTTAAGCAACAAGGATACAACTCTATTGGTGCAGAAATATCTGTATGATATGAACACAGAAGTTATAACCAAGATGGGGAAATACTTCTAGGAATATGTGTGCAATACATGGCGAACAGACAGGTGGAAAAGAGCGCTACATACATAATGGTCTCACTTTTCCTCACAGACCACAGGTTTATGTCAGTATGAAAGAAGGAGACTCCTCATAAACAGCAAAAATATTAAAAGCTACTATATGATGCTAAAGAACTTTGCATGTTATTAAAGAGAGAAAAGGAACATACATATTAAAGAATATTACGTGCAACACTCTCCCCATTACATATCACGCTATAGGGCTACAGATTCTGGCTGCTGAGGTGAAAGTGAAAAGGCAGAATTTAAAGTGTATGTTTTTTGTTTTTACAACGAAAACTTTGCAAATCTCTGGCATGGCAGCTAGGAGACACAATAAAATGACAACACCAAGTAAGCTGGGGGCTGCTCATGATTTCTTTAAAACCAACCAAAGGAGATAAAACAAAAGAAAAGGGAGAGGTAGTGCTAGAGGAGGAAATGGAATCTGATGGGGGAATCAATTAAAGATGTAGGATCTGATACTCCAGTCACTAAGGCTGATATTAAACACCTACGGCTAGATTTAGAGTTGGGCGGTAGCCGTGAAAACCAGCGTTAGAGGCTGCTAACACTGGTTTTAGGCTACCCTCCGGTATTTGGAGTCACTCAAAATAGGGTCTAACCGCTCACCTTTTCAGCCCGCGACTTTTCCATACCGCAGATCCCCTTACGTCAATTGCATATCCTATCTTTCAATGCGGATTTTTCTAACTCGGTATTTAGAGTCGTGTCTGAAGGTGAGCGTTAGAAATCTAACGACAAAACTCCAGCCGCAGAAAAAAGTCAGTAGTTAAGAGCTTTTCTGGGCTAACGCCGGTTCAAAAGCTCTTAACTACTGTACTCTAAAGTACACTAACACCCATAAACTACCTATGTACCCCTAAACCAATGTTCGCCCCACATCGCCGCCACTCGATTACATTTTTTAACCCCTAATCTGCCGACCGCCACTACGTTATCCTTATGTACCCCCTAATCTGCTGCCCCTTAACCACAGCCGACCCCTATATTATATTTATTAACCCCTAATCTGCCCCCCCTCAACGTCGCCCTCCACCTGCCTACACTTATTAACCCCCTAATCTGCCGGAGCGGACCACACCGCTACTATAATAAAGTTATTAAACCCCTAATCTGCCTCACTAACCCTATAATAAATAGTATTAACCCCTAATCTGCCCTCCCTAACATCGCCGACACCTAACTTCAATTATTAACCCCTAATCTGCCGACTGGAGCTCACCGCTATTCTAATAAATGTATTAACCCCTAAAGCTAAGTCTAACCCTAACACTAACAACCCCCCTAAGTTAAATATAATTTACATCTAACGAAATTAATTATCTCTTATTAAATAAATTATTCCTATTTAAAGCTAAATACTACCTGTAAAATAAATCCTAATATAGCTACAATATAAATTATAATTATATTATAGCTATTTTAGGATTAATATTTATTTTACAGGCAACTTTGTAATTATTTTAACCAGGTACAATAGCTATTAAATAGTTAAGAACTATTTAATTGTTACCTAGTTAAAATAATTACAAAATTACCTGTAAAATAAATCCTAACCTAAGTTACAATTAAACCTAACACTATACTATCATTAAATTAATTAAATAAAATACCTACAATTACCTACAATTAAACCTAACACTACACTATCAATAAATAAATTAAATACAATTCCTACAAATAACTACAATGAAATAAACTAACTAAAGTACAAAAAATAAAAAAGAACTAAGTTACAAAAAATAAAAAAATATTTACAACATAAGAAAAATATTACAACAATTTTAAACTAATTACACCTACTCTAAGCCCCCTAATAAAATAACAAAGACCCCCAAAATAAAAAAATGCCCTACCCTATTCTAAATTACTAAAGTTCAAAGCTCTTTTACCTTACCAGCCCTGAACAGGGCCCTTTGCGGGGCATGCCCCAAGAGGTTCAGCTCTTTTGCCTGTAAAAAAAAAACATACAATACCCCCCCCAACATTACAACCCACCACCCACATAACCCTAATCTAACCCAAACCCCCCTTAAATAAACCTAACACTAAGCCCCTGAAGATCATCCTACCTTGTCTTCACCTCACCAGGTATCACCGATCCGTCCTGGCTCCAAAATCTTCATCCAACCCAAGCGGGGGCTGGCGATCCATCATCCGGTGGCTGAAGAGGTCCAGAAGAGGCTCCAAAGTCTTCATCCTATCCGGGAAGAAGAGGCGATCCGGACCAGCAACCATCTTGATCCAAGCGGCATCTTCTATCTTCATCCGATGACGACCGGCTCCATCCTGAAGACCTCCACCGCGGACCCATCTTCTTCCGGCGACGTCCAACTGAAGAATGACGGTTCCTTTAAGGAACAGCCAATAGAATGCGAGCTCAATCTGATTGGCTGATTGGATCAGCCAATCGGATTGAACTTGATTCTGATTGGCTGATTCCATCAGCCAATCAGAATATTCCTACCTTAATTCCGATTGGCTGATAGAATCCTATCAGCCAATCGGAATTCGAGGGACGCCATCTTGGATGACGTCCCTTAAAGGAACCGTCATTCTTCAGTTGGACGTCGCCGGAAGAAGATGGGTCCGCGGTGGAGGTCTTCAGGATGGAGCCGGTCGTCACCGGATGAAGATAGAAGATGCCTCTTGGATCAAGATGGTTGCCGGTCCGGATCGCCTCTTCTTCCCGGATAGGATGAAGACTTTGGAGCCTCTTCTGGACCTCTTCAGCCACCGGATGATGGATCGCCAGCCCCCGCTTGGGTTGGATAAAGATTTTGGAGCCAGGACGGATCGGTGATACCTGGTGAGGTGAAGACAAGGTAGGATGATCTTCAGGGGCTTAGTGTTAGGTTTATTTAAGGGGGGTTTGGGTTAGATTAGGGGTATGTGGGTGGTGGGTTGTAATGTTGGGGGGGGTATTGTATGTTTTTTTTTACAGGCAAAAGAGCTGAACTTCTTGGGGCATGCCCCGCAAAGGGCCCTGTTCAGGGCTGGTAAGGTAAAAGAGCTTTGAACTTTAGTAATTTAGAATAGGGTAGGGCATTTTTTATTTTGGGGGTCTTTGTTATTTTATTAGGGGGCTTAGAGTAGGTGTAATTAGTTTAAAATTGTTGTAATATTTTTCTTATGTTTGTAAATATTTTTTTATTTTTTGTAACTTAGTTCTTTTTTATTTTTTGTACTTTAGTTAGTTTATTTCATTGTAGTTATTTGTAGGAATTGTATTTAATTTATTTATTGATAGTGTAGTGTTAGGTTTAATTGTAGGTAATTGTAGGTATTTTATTTAATTAATTTAATGATAGTATAGTGTTAGGTTTAATTGTAACTTAGGTTAGGACTTATTTTACAGGTAATTTTGTAATTATTTTAACTAGGTAACTATTAAATAGTTCTTAACTATTTAATAGCTATTGTACCTGGTTAAAATAATTACAAAGTTGCCTGTAAAATAAATATTAATCCTAAAATAGCTATAATATAATTATAATTTATATTGTAGCTATATTAGGATTTATTTTACAGGTAAGTATTTAGCTTTAAATAGGAATAATTTATTTAATAAGAGATAATTAATTTCGTTAGATGTAAATTATATTTAATTTAGGGGGGTGTTAGTGTTAGGGTTAGACTTAGCTTTAGGGGTTAATACATTTATTAGAATAGCGGTGAGCTCCAGTCGGCAGATTAGGGGTTAATAATTGAAGTTAGGTGTCGGCGATGTTAGGGAGGGCAGATTAGGGGTTAATACTATTTATTATAGGGTTAGTGAGGCGGATTAGGGGTAAATAACTTTATTATAGTAGCGCTCAGGTCCGCTCGGCAGATTAGGGGTTAATAAGTGTAGGCAGGTGGAGGCGACGTTGTGGGGGGCAGATTAGGGGTTAATAAATATAATATAGGGGTCGGCGATGTTAGGGCAGCAGATTAGGGGTACATAGGGATAATGTAAGTAGCGGCGGTTTAGGGGTTAATAATAATATGCAGGCGTCAGCGATAGCGGGGGCGGCAGATTAGGGGTTAATAAGTGTAAGGTTAGGGGTGTTTAGACTCGGGGTACATGTTAGAGTGTTAGGTGCAGACGTAGGAAGTGTTTCCGCATAGCAAACAATGGGGCTGCGTTAGGAGCTGAACGCGGCTTTTTTGCAGGTGTTAGGTTTTTTTTCAGCTCAAACAGCCCCATTGTTTTCTATGGGGGAATCGTGCACGAGCACGTTTTTGAGGCTGGCCGCTTGCGTAAGCATCTCTGGTATCGAGAGTTGAAGCTGCGTTAAATATGCTCTACGCTCCTTTTTTGGAGCCTAATGCAGCTTTTATGTGGACTCTCAATACCAGAGTTATTTTTGTGGTGCGGCCAGAAAAAAGCCGGCGTTAGCTTTTCGGGTCATTACCGACAAAACTCCAAATCTAGCCGCTAGTCTCTAAACAGGACATTACCTCAATTTTTCATAAAATGTGGGAGAAAATGGACGCACTTCAAAATACAGTAACAAACAGCCTATCTGAGATTAAGCAAGATATCTCTGAATTAGGCACCAGGGTTGAAACCTTAGAGGAGAAAGAAGAGTCCATGGAGGAAGATATAACAACAGTTAGGCAACAACTCTCTGATCAGCAGCAAGAACTAGCGGAAGTAAATGATAAATTGGAAGACCTAGAAAACAGGAGCAGGAGATGTAATATTCGCCTGAAAGGTATTCCTGAGTCCATAGCAACACCAGACCTAACCGCTTATTTACTACAATTGTTTCAAACAATCACAGGATCCTCAGAAGAAGGGAAATACCAAATGGAGAGAGCTCATAGAGCTCTGAGAGCAAAGCCCAAAGATACAGACCCTCCAAGGGATGTGATCACTAAACTACTATGATTTCCTGAAAAAGAGGAGATCATGATGGCGGCGAGGAAGAACCCAACTTTCAAATTTAAAGGATCTGTTATACAGTTATATCAGGACTTATGTGTAAAAACGCTACAAAAAAGATTTGCCCTACGCCCTTTGACTCAGCTGCTACGGAAGAACCAGATCATATATAGATGGGGATTCCCCTTCGCTCTCCACATACACCACGAAGGGAAAACCATTACGCTCAGGGAAGCACAAGATGTTCCTGGAGTGTGCCAGATACTCAAATTGGAATGTCCAGATGTTCCGGATAACCAACAAGACAACAATAAAAGGACTTTTCAACCGCAAAGAGGAGTCCAGCAAACGGAGAGATGGACAAAAGTGTCCAAAAGAAAACAAAAGACCTGATGGACTAATTAGAGACAAGGATCGGATATGTTATTTATGCTGACTTCTGTCTCTTTGCCTTCTCCTGTGGGGGAAATAAGGAAATATGGCTTGGAGGCTCTTTGTCTCCACTTTAGTGTGAGTAAGCGACGGAGGATGGTGGGATTAGCCACCACCTCTCTGTCAAGATAACAAGTTTATAATTAGTAATTACGAAATGCTTAATAAATGTTGACTGACCTATTTGAAACACCTCATAGATAGTTAGGAGTGTAATCCTGTTTTTTTTTGTTTTTTTTTTTTAATTTTTTTTGAGACTAACCTGTTTATGTTATGAGCAAGATGAACCAGGTCGTTCAGAATTTAAAACACTCAAGTCCCATCCTATAATGGGAAAAAGCTAAAATATTCTTATTATAACTACATGTTTAACCAGAGTAAGATGTTTTTATGGGAGTTACAAAACTTACACATTGTTCATTATGCATACAATTGTTTAACCATAGTTAAAATTTGGTTCTTTATTTTTATTTTAAGTACCGTCGAGTAGTATTGTGACAAAATTTTCCTTCAGAGAGTTGAAAATCAGAGAATGGAAAACAGGTGTGAGAGCGTGATGGAAATGCTAAGCAGGTACAGAGGGGAGAGGAGGGAGGAAAATACAAATGGTAGCTAAATTACAGATAATATCTCACAATGTAAGAGGTCTAAATACAGATATAAAGAGAAAGACAGCACTTGCACAATACCACAATCTAGGAGCCAAAATCATATTTCTACAAGAGACACACTTCGTACATCAACAAATACCCAGATACTGGTCTAAACATTTTCAGCAACATTTTCATGCCACAACTGACAGCAAAAAGAGGGGGGTTTCTATCCTCATACATAACTCACTCCAATTTACCAATGAAGAGGTAATAAAAGACAAGGGAGGCAGGTATCTAATAGTTAGGGGTATTATACAGGGAATGCAGGTTACACTCTGTAACATATATACTCCAAATGAGCAGCAACACACCTTTTTTAACAATCTTTCACATATATTAACTCAATGGTCGCAAACAAGAATTATCTTGGCAGGAGACTTTAATATCAACTTAAACACATATAAAACAGACGCTTCCTCCAAAATTACAAGCAAACAACTAAGACTACAATCTATCTCTAAATCTGTTAGGGAAACTCTGGAGAGTCATAACATTCTAGATACATGGACAGAGCTATATGGCCAGACAGTAGACCACACCTACTATTCACCTGCACATAGAAAATACACCAAGATCGATTATATATATATTAGTCAGACACTGCTCCCTAGTTTAGTATCATCGAGTATCCATGCCTCGGTGTGGTTGGACCATTCTATAATTCAAATACAAATGGAAGGGATAATAAACATAAACAGACAGAGATCCTGGACCTATGATCCAGTATTATTAAAACAGCCGGATATACACTCCAGCATTCTTGAAAATCTTAAAGAATACTGGAGAACGAATTCAAACCCTCTAAGTGGCCCGACAATTACATGGGCAGCTCACAAACCTTATCTGAGAGGGATGTTGATAAAAGAAAAAACAAAATATACGAAAAAAATTGCAGTTGATTCACTGCAACAAGAAATAGAAGATCTAGAGAGAGTACATAGATCCACAATGTCGCAGGCAATCCTAGATAATCTGGCTCAAAAAAGAAAATCACTTAATAAAATCCTTAATAAAAACTCCCTTAGATCAATGCACAAATTAAAAACATTTTATTTTTTATACGCAAATAAACCGGACAGATATCTTGCTTACAAGTTGAGGGAAAGAACGAAAGACATGACAATTAGGCAAATCCAAAAGCCAGATGGGAATGTAACCTCACACCCACAAGAAATTGCAGATTGTTTTGCTCATTATTATGAGACATTTATAATGGGCACACAGCCCAACACACCACACAAACAGAGGTTCTTAAGTCCCAATTATTAGAGAGGGCGGATATACCCAAATTAGACAAAGAGGGAGCAGAAGCAATGGACGCAGAGATTACTAGGGAGGAAATCAATTTAGTGATACGAGACCTTAAAAATGGTAAAGCTCCGGGACCAGATGGTTTTTTGGGGGAGTACTATAAATTGTTTAAAACAAATTTGATTTCTCACTTGCACAAATTTTGTAATGATATTATGCAGGGGGCTTAGATCCCCCCAGACTTACTCCGAGCGAAGATAGTGGTAATTCCAAAACCAGGGAAAAATCCTAAACTACCCCAAAATTACAGACCAATTTCGTTAATTAATCAAGATGTAAAAATCTTTACGAAAATATTAGCAAATAGGCTTAAACTACATTTACCCTCTATGATCCACCCCGACCAAGTAGGTTTAATAAAAGATAGGGAGGACCCAGATAATGTACGCCGCACAATAGCCATGGTAGAATATCTGGGGGGAACAGAATCGCCTTCTCTGCTTCTATCGCTGTATGCAGAGAAGGCGTTTGATAGGGTGGATTGGTCATATATGTTGGATGTCCTAAAACATGTGGGATTTGGGGAGAAATTCATCAAGGCTATAGGGAATCTTTACTCGGCCCCATCGGCCATAGTAAGAGCAGCAGGATACCAATCAAGGCCCATTAACATATTAAATGGTACCCGCCAGGGATGTCCGCTATCACCACTCTTATTTGCCCTATGTGTGGAACCACTGGCGGCCTGTATACGGAACACAAAAGATATTAAGGGTATACAATTAATTAAGGGGGAACATAAATTAACACTATTTGCGGACGATATTCTATTAGCGCTCACCCAACCTATGGTGTCCCTTACCAATCTCTATAAATTATTATACGAATTCTCTAGTATATCGGGATTCAAAATTAACTCGGACAAATGTGAGGCTCTCCCAATATCACTACCAACCCACACACAAAAATTAATAGACGCCAACTTTGATTTCAAATGGGCTATACATTCTATCAAATATTTAGGGATATATATCACTACCACATTGGAAACCTTATTCCAGGCAAACTATTCCCCACTTTTTAAAATTATTAGGAAGGACATAATTAAATGGAAGAAGGGTAGCTTTTCGTGGTACGGGAGACTTTCGGCAGTAAAAATGAATGTCCTACCAAGATTATTGTACCTATTCAGGGCCCTCCCTATTAAAGTTCCACAAAAGGAGTTAGAAGATCTCCAATCAGACATAATTAGATTCATAAGAGGTAACAAAACGGCTAGAATAGCCACACATACCCTTAAACAACATAAAAATATGGGGGGCATGGGAGTACCCAACCTGGTGGACTACTATCAGGCAGCCAGGCTAGCACAGGCTACATTGCTAGCTAAAGACTGTAGAGATCTCACTTGGCCCTCTATTGAAGCAGATATAGGGGGAATGAACAATGCAACCGATATTATTTGGAATCCCACTGCCATAACACACAGGCCACTAAGAAAGTTAAGGGTTACGGAAGACACTAAACAGATCTGGCTCACTCTCACAAAGATGCTGAAGTTAATCCCAGTGCAATCTCTGACAACTCCAATAAGAACACTATTACACACTGATTTCCAGAGACAGATAACGAAATGGGAGAATAAGGGATTGTACAGGGTGGCGGATTTTTTGGACAAGGGGAAAACGATGACATATACACAGCTAAGGGAAAAAATACACCCAATTGATCTACAATGGTTTTTATATCTACAAGTCTCTAGTGCTATCAATAAATTCAGACAAGGCAATGCATCCACCACATCCACCACTTTGGAACGGCTCATAATGTCACCTAATAGGAAAAATAAAATGATCTCACAGATTTATTTAGCAATTCAGGAAGCTAAGAATCAAACAAAGCTAAAACTACATGAAAGATGGGAACAAGACCTAGGGGAAATACACGAAAAGGAAGAATGGCAAAATATTTTTTCCAAGATTAGTAGAGGATTGGTAGGAGCGGTCCTTATAGAAAACGCACTCAAGACTTCATATAGATGGTACCTCACACCATTAAAGTCGTCACATTATACTCCCCAGAGAAAAAGGCTATGTTACAGAGGCTGTACAGAGATCGGATCTTATATTCACATGTGGTGGGAGTGCCCAAAAATAAAACCTACATGGGATAACCTTGCAAAGCTACTAGAGACAATACTGGGAGACACATGTAGGCTGACAGCATCTCAAGCTATACTACACATTCCACAGGAATCTTTCAACACCTCCACTAACACATTTATCAAAATTCTCTGCACTGCTACAAGAACATGTATAGCTAGGTACTGGAAGGTGGGGGCTCCGAGATGGTCTGAAGTAATAGACAAAATAGAAGATATTTATACGATGTCCGAATCCGCAGCATGGATGCAGGGCACATCAGGCCACTTTCAAAACCGATGGATACATTGGATAATGAATAAACATAAAATAGATAGACCTAATAACTTGGATATCACTGATACAGAGCCTGCTGAAAGGGATTCCAATATATGATTACAAAGTCTCTCACATGTAGGAACAACGACTAGAGAAAAGAAATAAATGATTAAGGTAAAGTACCAAGAAAGGGAAATAAAAGATGTAAACTAAGGTAATATAAAGATAACTCTACTGCTCGACGGGAACAGTTCATGTTTTGATTTTGTTAATAATTGGTTCAAATTTCTTTAAAAAAAATATTGTTTTGTTTTTTTTTCTTTATGGGAGGGAAAGAAAAAGGGGATAAAACAAAGTACAAGATAAAGAAAGGAATAGTATTGTTATTATGTCTAATGTTAATGTCCTGTATGATCTGATATGATTTGTAACAATAAAAAATATTTCAACTAATATATATAGTATCTGGCTACTTAGAAATATATATGAGCATAACATCTATTTAATTTTAACATATCAATTGATATAATACATTTAAAACACATACAGTAATAAATATAAATATTTAAAACTCCACATATAAAAGTCTGTTAAATGGATAAAGCAGTCCGTATATATAACACAGAATTAGCAAGTCCACAAAGCATGGTAAATTAGTATGCCAAAAAGCTGGTTTGCAGTGGAGTGTTGGGATCAATGGTCTAGATTTGGAGTTTGGCGTTAGCCGTGAAAACCAGCGTTAGAGGCTCCTAACGCTGGTTTTAGGCTACCTCCGGTATTTGGAGTCACTCAAAATAGCGCTCACTTTTCAGCCACGACTTTTCCATACCGCAGATCCCCTTACGTAAATTGCGTATCCTATCTTTTCAATGGGATTTTTCTAACTCCGGTATTTAGAGTCGTGTCTGAAGTGAGCGTTAGAACTCTAACGACAAAACTCCAGCCGCAGGAAAAAAGTCAGTAGTTAAGAGCTTTCTGGGCTAACGCCGGTTTATAAAGCTCTTAACTACTGTACTCTAAAGCACACTAACACCCATAAACTACCTATGTACCCCTAAACCGAGGTCCCCCCACATCGCCGACACTCGATTAAATTTTTTTAACCCCTAATCTGCCAACCGCCACCTACGTTATACTTATGTACCCCTAATCTGCTGCCCCTAACACCGCCGACCCCTATATTATATTTATTAACCCCTAACCTGCCCCCCACAACGTCGCAGCCAGCTACCTACAATAATTAACCCCTAATCTGCCGACCGCAAAGCGCCGCCACCTAAATTATCCTTATGTACCCCTAATCTGCTGCCCCTAACACCGCCGACCCCTATATTATATTTATTAACCCCTAATCTGCCCCCCTCAACGTCGCCTCCACCTGCCTACACTTATTAACCCCTAATCTGCCGAGCGGACCGCACCGCTATTATTATAAAGTTATTAACCCCTAATCCGCCTCACTAACCCTATAATAAATAGTATTAACCCCTAATCTGCCCTCCCTAACATCGCCAACACCTAACTTCAATTATTAACCCCTAATCTGCCGACTGGAGCTCACCGCTATTCTAATAAATGTATTAACCCCTAAAGCTAAGTCTAACCCTAACACTAACACCCCCCTAAGTTAAATATAATTTAAATCTAACGAAATAAATTAACTCTTATTAAATAAATTATTCCTATTTAAAGCTAAATAATTACCTGTAAAATAAATCCTAATATAGCTACAATATAAATTATAATTATATTATAGCTATTTTAGGATTAATATTTATTTTACAGGTAACTTTGTATTTATTTTAACCAGGTACAATAGCTATTAAATAGTTAAGAACTATTTAATAGCTAAAATAGTTAAAATAATTACAAAATTACCTGTAAAATAAATCCTAACCTAAGTTACAATTAAACCTAACACTACACTATCAATAAATTAATTAAATCAACTACCTACAATTACCTACAATTAACCTAACACTACACTATCAATAAATTAATTAAATACAATTCCTACAAATAAATACAATTAAATAAACTAGCTAAAGTACAAAAAATAAAAAAGAACTAAGTTACAAAAAATAAAAAAATATTTACAAACATAAGAAAAATATTACAATAATTTTAAACTAATTACACCTACTCTAAGCCCCCTAATAAAATAACAAAGCCCCCGAAAATAAAAAAATGCCCTACCCTATTCTAAATTACTAAAGTTCAAAGCTCTTTTACCTTACCAGCCCTGAACAGGGCCCTTTGCGGGGCATGCCCCAAGAAGTTCAGCTCTTTTGCCTGTAAAAAAAAACATACAATACCCAAGCCCCCCAACATTACAACCCACCACCCACATACCCCCAATCTAACCCAAACCCCCCTTAAATAAACCTAACACTAAGCCCCTGAAGATCTTCCTACCTTGTCTTCACCTCACCGGGTTCACCGATCTGTCCAGAAGAGCTCCTCCGATGTCCTGATCCAAGCCCAAGCGGGGGGCTGAAGAGGTCCATGATCCGGCTGAAGTCTTCATCCAAGTGGGGCAGAAGAGGTCTTCCATCCGATTGAAGTCTTCATCCAAGCGGGATCTTCTATGGTCATCCATCCGGAGCGGAGCGGCAGGATCCTGAAGACCTCCGACGCGGAACATCCATCCTGGCCGACGACTGAACGACGAATGACGGTTCCTTTAAATGACGTCATCCAAGATGGCGTCCCTCAAATTCCGATTGGCTGATAGGATTCTATCAGCCAATCGGAATTAAGGTAGGAATATTCTGATTGGCTGATGGAGTCAGCCAATCAGAATCAAGTTCAATCCGATTGGCTGATCCGATCAGCCAATCAGATTGAGCTTGCATTCTATTGGCTGATCGGAACAGCCAATAGAATGCGAGCTCAATCTGATTGGCTGATTGGATCAGCCAATTGGATTGAACTTGATTCTGATTGGCTGATTCCATCAGCCAATCAGAATATTCCTACCTTAATTCTGATTGGCTGATAGAATCCTATCAGCCAATCGGAATTCGAGGGACGCCATCTTGGATGACGTCATTTAAAGGAACCGTCATTTGTCGTTCAGTCGTCGGCCAGGATGGATGTTCCGCGTCGGAGGTCTTCAGGATCCTGCCGCTCCGCTCCGGATGGATGACCATAGAAGATCCCGCTTGGATGAAGACTTCAATCGGATGGAAGACCTCTTCTGCCCCGCTTGGATGAAGACTTCAGCCGGATCATGGACCTCTTCAGCCCCCCGCTTGGGCTTGGATCAGGACATCGGAGGAGCTCTTCTGGACAGATCGGTGAACCCGGTGAGGTGAAGACAAGGTAGGAAGATCTTCAGGGGCTTAGTGTTAGGTTTATTTAAGGGGGGTTTGGGTTAGATTAGGGGTATGTGGGTGGTGGGTTGTAATGTTGGGGGGCTTGGGTATTGTATGTTTTTTTTTACAGGCAAAAGAGCTGAACTTCTTGGGGCATGCCCCGCAAAGGGCCCTGTTCAGGGCTGGTAAGGTAAAAGAGCTTTGAACTTTAGTAATTTAGAATAGGGTAGGGCATTTTTTTATTTTGGGGGGCTTTGTTATTTTATTAGGGGGCTTAGAGTAGGTGTAATTAGTTTAAAATTGTTGTAATATTTTTCTTATGTTTGTAAATATTTTTTTATTTTTTGTAACTTAGTTCTTTTTTATTTTTTGTACTTTAGCAAGTTTATTTAATTGTATTTATTTGTAGGAATTGTATTTAATTAATTTATTGATAGTGTAGTGTTACGTTTAATTGTAACTTAGGTTAGGATTTATTTTACAGGTAATTTTGTAATTATTTTAACTATTTTAGCTATTAAATAGTTCTTAACTATTTAATAGCTATTGTACCTGGTTAAAATAAATACAAAGTTACCTGTAAAATAAATATTAATCCTAAAATAGCTATAATATAATTATAATTTATATTGTAGCTATATTAGGATTTATTTTACAGGTAAGTATTTAGCTTTAAATAGGAATAATTTATTTAATAAGAGTTAATTAATTTTGTTAGATTTAAATTATATTTAACTTAGGGGGGTGTTAGTGTTAGGGTTAGACTTAGCTTTAGGGGTTAATACATTTATTAGAATAGCGGTGAGCTCCGGTCAGCAGATTAGGGGTTAATGTTTGAAGTTAGGTGTCGGCGATGTTAGGGAGGGCAGATTAGGGGTTAATACTATTTATTATAGGGTTAGTGAGGCGGATTAGGGGTTAATAACTTTATAATAATAGTGGTGCGGTGCGGTCGGCAGATTAGGGGTTAATAAGTGTAGGCAGGTGGAGGTGACGTTGTGGGGGGCAGATTAGGGGTTAATAAATATAATATAGGGGTCGGCGATGTTAGGGCAGCAGATTAGGGGTACATAGGGATAATGTAAGTAGCGGCGGTTTACGGAGCGGCAGATTAGGGGTTAATAATAATATGCAGGGGTCAGAGATAGCGGGGGCAGCAGAATAGGGGTTAATAAGTGTAAGGTTAGGGGTGTTTAGACTCGGGTACATGTTAGAGTGTTAGGTGCAGACGTAGGAAGTGTTTCCGCATAGCAAACAATGGGGCTGCGTTAGGAGCTGAACGCAGGTTTTTTGCAGGTGTTAGGTTTTTTTTTCAGCTCAAACAGCTCCATTGTTTCCTATGGGGGAATCGTGCACGAGCACGTTTTTGAGGCTGGCCGCTTGCGTAAGCAACTCTGGTATCGAGAGTTGAAGCTGCGTTAAATATGCTCTACGCTCCTTTTTTGGAGCCTAACGCAGCCTTTATGTGGATTCTCAATACCAGAGTTATTTTTATGGTGCGGCCAGAAAAAAGCCGGCGTTAGCTACGCGGGTTGTTACTGACAAAACTCCAAATCTAGGCCAATGATTGTTAGCTGTAAGCAAAACAACAGAGAAAAGGTCCTTTTGCAAGAGTGAACAAGTTCACAAACAAACGGCTAGATTACGAGTTTTGCGTTATGGCTCATAACGCTGCATTTTCACTACCGCTGCTATTACGAGTCTTGTAGCTGTACCTCACACCTTTTTGGCCGTAATGCAACATAACTACCGCACCTTTCTCCTTTTTCAATGGGACTTCCATAGCGCCGGTATTACGAGTTTTGCCTGGGAGGCAAAAATGTGAGTGGTACAGCCTATACCGACAAGATTTGTGCAGCCATCTAAAGTCAGTAGTTATGGGTTTAACGCTACAAAGCTAAATAGTTAAATATAATTACCCCCCAATCTGCTGCCCCCAATGTCGTCACCTACATAAATGTATTAACCTCTAATCTGCCGCCCCCAACATCGCCGCTGCCACTATACTAAAGTTATTAACCCCTAAACCTCTGGCCTCCCACATCACTAATACTAAATAAATATATTAACCCCTAAACCTAACCCTAAGTCTAACCCTAACACCCCTAACTTTAATATAATTAAAATAAATCTAAATAAAAAATACTATCATTACCTAAATAATTCCTATTTAAAAACGAAATACGTGAAAAATAAACCTTAAGCTAGCTACAATATAAATAATAGTTACATTGTAGATGTTTTAGGTTTTATTTCACAGCTAAGTTTGTATTTATTTTAACTAGGTAGAATAGTTACTAAATAGTTATTTACTATTTTCTAACTATCTAGTTAAAATAAATACAAATTTACCTGTAAAATAAAACCTAACCTGAGTTACACTAACACCTAACATTACACTAAAATTAAATAAATTACATTAATTAAATACAATTAACTAAATTACAAAAAAACCCCCACTAAATTACACAAAATTAAAAAGAAATGAACAAATATTTAAACTAATTACACCTAATCTAATAGCCCTATCAAAATAACCCCCCCCCTCCCAAAATAAAAAAACCCTAGCCTACACTAAACTGCCAATAGCCCTTAAAATGGCCTTTTGTGGGGCAATGCCCCAAATAAATCAGCTCTTTTACCTGTAGCACAACCAAAATCCCCAAATAAAATCCTACCTAAACAAACCTAAGCTCCCCATTGCCCTGAATATGGCATTTGGATGGGCATTGCCCTTAAAAGGGTATTTAGCTTTTTCGGTGCCCAAAACCCTAATTTAAAAATAAAACCAACCCAATAAACCCTTAATAAATCTTAACACTAACCCCCGAAGATCCACTTACAGTTTTTGAAGACCCGGCATCCATCCTTATCCAGCCGGGAGAAGTCTTCATCCAAGCGGCAAGAAGTACTCAACAAAGCCGGGAGAAGTCTTCATCCAAGCGGCAAGAAGTCGTCCTCAAGGCAGGCATAAGTTTTCAACCAGACGGCATCTTCTATCTTCATCCTTCCGACACGGAGCAGGTCCATCTTCAAGACATCCGGCATGGAGCATCCTCTTCTTTCACTGGCTCTTGAAGAATGAAGGTTCCTTTAAGGGACGTCATCCAAGATGGCGTCCCTTGAATTCTGATTGGCTGATAGAATTCTATCAGCCAATCGGAATTAAAGGGTAAAAAAATCTTTTGGCTGATGCAATCAGCCAATAAGATTGAGCTTCAATCCTATTGGCTGATCGAATCAGCCAATAGGATTGAACTTGCATTCTATTGGCTGTACCAATCAGCCAATAGAATGCAAGCTCAATCCTATTTTTGGGGGGGTTGGTTGTGTGGGTGTTGGGTTTTACTGTTGGGGGGGTTGTTTGTATTTTATTACAGGTAAAAGAGCTGATTTCTTTAGGACAATGCCTCGCAAAAGGCCCTTTTAAGGGTCATTGGCAGTTTAGTGTAGGCTAGGGTTTTTTTTATTTTTTGGGGGGGTTTATTTTGATAGGGCTATTAGATTAAGTGTAATTAGTTTAAATATTTGATCATTTCTTTTTTATTTTGTGTAATTTAGTGTTTATTATTTTTTGTAATTTAGATAAATGTATTTTGTTACTTTAATTTATTTAATTTTAGTGTAATGTTAGGTTTTAGTGTAAGACAGGTTAGCTTTTATTTTACAGGTAACTTTGTATTTATTTTAGCTAGGTAGTTAGTAAATAGTTAATAACTATTTACTAACTAGTCTACCTAGTTAAAATAAATACAGACTTACCTGTAAAATAAAAATAAAACCTAAGATAGCTACAATGTAACTATTAGTTATATTGTAGCTAGCTTAGGGTTTATTTTACAGTTAAGTATTTAATCTTAAATAGGTATTATTTAGATAATAATAGTAATTTTTATTTAGATTTATTTTTATTATATTAAAGTTAGGAGTGTTAGGGTTAGACTTAGGTTTAGGGGTTAATATATTTATTTAGTGTTAGTGATGTGGGAGGCCAGAGGTTTAGCGGTTAATAACTTTAGTATTGTGGCGGTAGCGACATTGGGGGCAGCAGATTAGGGGTTAATAAGTGTAATGTAGGTGTTGGTGATGTCAGGGGCAGCAGATTAGGGGTGTTTAGACTCTAGGTTTATGTTAGGGTGTTAAGTTTAAACATAAATTTTCTTTCCCCATAGGAATCAATGGGGCTGCGTTACGGACATTTACGCTCCTTTATTGCAGGTGTTAGGCAGGTGTTTTTTAGCCGGCTCTCCCCATTGATGTCTATGGGAAAATCGTTCAAGAGCATGTAAAACCAGCTCAAAGCAGCGCTGGTATTTGTGTGCGGTATGGAGCTCAATGCTACCATATTGCCCGCAAACACAGGTTTTTGGAAAACCTGTAATAGCAGCGCTATTAAAGGTGAGCAGTGGAAATAACTTGCAAGTTATTACCGAGCCACTCATAGCGCAAAACTTGTAATCTGGCCAAAATAGCGCACACTTTTACTTACACCGGCTTTTGTTGTGATGTTGTCCGCTTATACACAGGGGGAGCTCTGCTCACTCTGAAACAACTTGGTCGGCGTTTCTCAGCTGTTTGACCCGACTACGGTAGCCAGAATTGGACAAAAAGAGGTAGTAAGAGCAACGCGTTTCCGCTTCACACAGCCTTTGTCAAGCTCTATTTTCTCAGCGAGTTTGTGTCTGATTTATACCATATTTCTTAAAGGGACGTATATTATATGCACATCTTTTGGCGTAAAACATCACTTAAACTCATATAAAAATTTATTTGGACCACAGTAAAGATTATGATATTGGGATTCTTAGAGATCAATATATGCCTCAGTTAAAACACTGGTTGTGATATTATAATGTAATATACCAATTTTTTACATGATTCTTAGAGGCTTTTAGATTTATTCCTTAATGAAGGCATATCAAAGGTAATATAGAGCCAATTGGCCAAATCTATCTCATGTATCAATATCAAAATCTATTTGTGGCCCTGCAATGAATCGCTTAGGAATCCTTAAAGGGACATTAGTAGTGATGTCGCGAACCTAAAATTTTGCGTTTGCAAACAGCGAACGCAAACTTCCGCAAAAGGCAGGCGAATTTTAAAACCCACAGGGACTCTTTCTGGCCACAAAAGTGATGGAAAAGTTGTTTCAAGGGGACTAACACCTGGACTGTGGCATGCCCGAGGGGGATCCATGGCAAAACTCCCATGGAAAATTACATAGTTGGTGCAGAGTCTGTTTTTAAGCCATAAAGGGCATAGATCACCTAAAATTCCTAAATTGTTTGGAATAACGTGCTTTAAAACATCAGGTATGATGTTGTATCGTTCATGTAGTGTAAGGATTACGCCCGCTTCACAGAGACAGACCAAACTCCTCGTTTAGCGCACCGCAAACAACCGCAAACAGTCTATTTGCACAACCGCAAACTCCCCATAGATCAATAGATGCAATAGATACATTTGATGAAAGATACGATAGATAGATTTGATAGATTAATAGATAGATTTGGTAGATAGACAATTTCCCAGACAGAGAATTACAAGACGGGCGGTCTGTGACCCATGGTAAGGTTCCCAGAGGCAGTTGCGGCACCTGAGGCTCTGATTAGAACAGAGCACTCTGTGTATCTGCCCTCGGCCGAAATCGGAACATTCTTTAGCTTTCTGCCTGTCGGCCAAATGTCTGTCTGCCAAATGTTCGTCTGCCAAATGTCCGTCTGCCAAATGTCCTTCTGCATTTTGTCAGAGCACCGCGTGCAATCTACTGTGCCACCAGATAGGAGTGGTGTGTTAACTAGTACTATTCTTATCAGTTTAATCCCTGTTACGTCCCCTATCAGGGGACGTGTATATGGCATGGATTTTAGGAACCGGGAGATGGAAAAAGATGCTTGGACACTCAGTACAGGTCGTTCTCCTTCAGCCTTTTTATATGAGGGTCCCCGACCCTCAACAGGCACGACAGCATAAAAAACCCCATATGCCATGACTTCCTTTTGCACAATCGAGTACAGGTATGGCATCGTTTTTAGGAACCCGGAGATAATTTTTAGGAACCGGGAGATGGAAAAAGATGCTTGGTCGGTCCTCCTACTTCAAATTTGGGGCACTGCGCGTGCAATCTACTGTGCCACCAGATATGAGTGGTGTGTTAAGTAGTACTATTCTTAGCAGTTTAATCCCTGTTGTGTGCCTTTTTTTTGGTTTGGGTTTTGAAGCCACACTGCAGCACCAGAGGCCAGAAAAATTAGGCATGTACACATGCCTGAAAAATTAGGTATTGTTGCAGCCGCTGCTGTAGCAGCGGCCAGAAAAATTGATGTTTGTTTGACAGTTAGAAAGTGCCCTAAAACATTGCGGCTTGAACCTAGTTGGTGGCGGATAAGTCACGCAAGTCATCCGGCATTCAAAGATAAAATACAGCAGCGTGTGAACCATTTTTAGCCCAAGGCAGCTCATCTCATCAGGCCTTTTTTACTCGAATGTATCACCCAATGTCAGTCCCTTCGGGATCCATCCGTCATTCATTTTAATAAAGGTGAGATAATTAAGACTTTTTTTGACATAGGCGACTTCTCTTCTCAGTGACAATACCTCCTGCTGCACTGAAGGTCCTTTCTGACAGGACACTTGAAGCGGGGCAGGCCAGAAGTTCAATTGCAAATTGGGATAGCTCAGGCCACAGGTCAAGCCTACACACCCAGTAGTCAAGGGGTTCATCGCTCCTCAGAGTGTCGAGATCTGCAGTTAATGCGAGGTAGTCTGCTACCTGTTGGTTGAGTCGTTCTCTGAGGCTGGATCCCGAAGGGCTGTGGCGATGCATAGGAGTTAAAAAGGTCTGCATGTCCTCCATCAACAACACGTCTGGAAAGTGTCCTGTCCTTGCCGGCGTGGTCATGGGAGGAGGAGGATTACTTTCAAATCTTCCCCTGTTAGATTCCCGATGTGCTGTGAGATCACCCTTATACGCTGTGTAAAGCATACTTTTTAATTTATTTTTGAACTGCTCCATCCTTTCCGACTTGCGGGAATTCGGTAACATTTCAGTCACTTTATGCTTATACCGGGGGTCTAGTAGCGTGGACACCCAGTACAGTTCGTTCTCCTTCAGCTTTTTTATAAGAGTGTCCCTCAACAGGCACGACAGCATGAAAGACCCCATTTGCACAAGGTTGGATGCCGAGCTACTCATGTCCGTTCCTCGTCCTCACTGATCTCACTGAAGGTATCTTCTTCCCCCCAGCCATGTACAACACCACGGGTACCAGATAGGTGACAACAACAAGCACCCTAGGATGCCTGTTTTGCTTGGTCTTCCTCTTCCTCCTCAAAGCCACATTCCTCCTCTGACTCCTCTTCCTCACAATCCTCTTCCTGCGTTGCCGCTGATAAGGCTGTTTCTGGTGGTGATGGAGACCACAACTCTTCCTCTTCCTCTTCACACTCATCTACGGCCTGATCCAGCACTCTTCGCAGGGCACGCTCCAGGAAGAAAACAAATGGTATGATGTCGCTGATGGTGCCTTCAGTGCGACTGACTAGGTTTGTCACCTCCTCAAAAGGACGCATGAGCCTACAGGCATTGCGCATGAGCGTCCAGTAACATGGCAAAAAAATCCCCAGCTCCCCAGAGGCTGTCCTAGAACCCCGGTCATACAAATACTCGTTAACAGCTTTTTCTTGTTGGAGCAGGCGGTCGAACATTAGGAGTGTTGAATTGCAACGTGTTGGGCTGTCGCAAAACAAGTGCCTTACTGGCAGGTTGTTTCGCCGCTGGATATCTGACAAGTGCACCATGGCCGTGTAGGAATGCCTGAAATGGCCACACACCTTCCTGGCCTGCTTCAGGACGTCCTGTAAGCCTGGGTACTTATGCACAAAGCGTTGTGCAATCAGATTACACACATGTGCTATGCACGGCTCATGTGTCAACTTGCCCAATTTAAATGCCGCCACCAAATTACTTCCATTGTCAGAAACCACTTTGCCGATCTCCAGTTGGTGCAGAATCAGCCACTGATCCACCTGTGCGTTCATGGCGGACAGGAGTGCTGCTGCGGTGTGACTCTCTGCTTTCAGGCAAGTCAACCCCAAGACGGTGTGACACTGCCGTATCCAGGATGTGGAATAGTACCTGGGGAGCTGGGGGGGTGCCGTTGATGTGGAGCAAGATGCAGCAGCAGAAAAGGACTCAGCCGAGGAGGTTATGGAAGAGGATGGAGTAGGAGGAGTAGAGGAGGTGGCAGCAGGCCTGCCTGCAAGTTGTGGTGGTGTCAACAAATCCTCTGCAGAGCCAGGCATTCCATGATTGGCAGCCGTCAGCAGGTTTACCCAATGCGCAGTGTAGGTGATATACCTGCCCTGACCATGCTTTGCAGACCAGCTATCAGTGGCCAGATGGACCCTTGCCCCAACACTGTGTGCCAGACATGCCATTACTTCCTTTCGCACAATCGAGTACCGGTTGGGGATTGCCTTTTGTGCAAAGAAATTTTGCCCGGGTACCTTCCACTGTGGTGTCCCAATAGCTACAAAATTTTTTTTTGAACGCCTCAGACTCCACCAGCTTGTATGGTAAAAGCTGGCGGGCTAACAGTTCAGACAAGCCAGCAGTCAGACGCCGGGCAAGGGGGTGACTTGGTGACATTGGCTTCTTACGCTAAAACATGTCTTTGACAGACACCTGACTGTGGGCAGATGAGCAGGAACTGCTCCGGAAGAGAGACAGATTGGCGGATGGTTGAGAGGGGGCAAGGAGCACAGCAGTGGTTGACGTGGCTGAAGATGCTGGACCAGGAGGAGGATGGCGGCTTTGAGTTTGTGTGCTGCTTGTCCTCATGTGTTCATCCCATAGGCGTTTGTGATGTGAGATCATGTGCCTTCGCAAAGCAGTTGTACCTAGGTGGGTGTTGGACTTCCCACGACTCAGTTTCTTTTGGCACAGGTTACAAATGGCATTGCTGTTGTCAGGTGCAGACACATAAAAAAATGCCACACTGCTGAGCTCTGCGATGACGGCATTCTGGTGGTGGCAACAGCATGCGTTGATTGGCGTGCTCTCTGGCTGACCCCGGGTGCCGATGCATGCTGTCTGACTGTGCCACTAGCTCCTTGTGACGACCTCCCCCTGCTTCCAACTCGTCTCCTCCTCCTGCTCCTCTCTGTCTCCCCATCTGAACTTTCCACCTGTTCTTCTTCTCTTCTACCGGGCGCCCATGTGACATCCACGGACGCATCGTCATCATCAACCCCTTCACTTGTATCTGACAACTCAACAAGGAAGCAACGCGGGTACAACATCATCATCATCATCACACCGTGCGTCGTCCATGTCTGTAATGCTGCCTGACTGAGACATATCACAGTTATCTACATCCTCTGTCAATGATGGTTGCGCATCACTCATTTCTTCACACTGAGGTGTACATAACTCCTCTGAGAGATCAAGTGAGGCGGCTGTGGTGCTAGTGTCAGTGGTGGCAGCAGGCGGACGAGTGGTAAGTTGAGAGGTGTCCGAAGCTAAGCTAGAGGAGGAGGATGGTACGTCAAGGTTACGAGCGGAAGCTGTAGAAGATTGGGTGTCCTGTGTTATAAAGTCAACTATTTCATCAGAACTTTTCGTGTTCATGGAACGTGGCCTAACACTGGGCATTATTCTATGGCCAAAGGGAATCACAACACCACGACCACGGGTTGGCCTGCCTCTGCCTGTAATTTTTTTTTCAATTAGTGCTGCTATGCGTGCAAGCAGACTTATGTTTCACTATCAAAATATTTTTTTTTTATTTTTAAAATGTACACTTACACTACTATTAAACAAGATAATATGAGTGGTGGCACTGGGCAAGTGCGCACAGTATACGCTGTAAGCCTGACACAAAAAAAGCAGACTGATGTTTCAGAGTCAAAATAGTTTTTTTATTTTAAATGTACACTGACACTACTATTAAACAAGATAATATGAGTGGTGGCACTGGGCAAGTGGGCACAGTATACGCTGTGAGCCTGACACAAAAAAGCAGACTGATGTTTCAGAGTCAAAATAGTTTTTTTATTTTAAATGTACACTGACACTACTATTAAACAAGATAATATGAGTGGTGGCACTGGGCAAGTGGGCACAGTATACGCTGTGAGCCTGACACAAAAAAGCAGACTGATGTTTCAGAGTCAAATTAGTTTTTTTATTTTTAAAATGTACACTTACACTACTATAAAACAAGATAATGAGTGGTGGCACTGGACCAGTGGGCACAGTATACGCTGTGAGCCTGACACAAAAAAGCAGACTGATGTTTCAGAGTCAAATTAGTTTTTTTATTTTTAAAATGTACACTTACACTATTATAAAACAAGATAATATGAGTGGTGGCACTGGACCAGTGGGCACAGTATACGCTGTGAGCCTGATACAAAAAAGCAGACTTATGTTTCACAGTCAAAATAGTTTTTTTATTTTTAAATGTACACTTACACTACTATTAAACAAGATAATATGAGTGGTGGCACTGGGCAAGTGGGCACAGTATACGCTGTGAGCCTGACACAAAAAAGCAGACTGATGTTTCAGAGTCAAAATAGTTTTTTTATTTTTAAAATGTACACTTACACTACTATAAAACAAGATAATATGAGTGGTGGCACTGGACCAGTGGGCACAGTATACGCTGTGAGCCTGACACAAAAAAGCAGACTGATGTTTCAGAGTCAAAATAGTTTTTTTATTTTTAAAATGTACACTTACACTACTATAAAACAAGATAATATGAGTGGTGGCACTGGACCAGTGGGCACAGTATACGCTGTGAGCCTGACACAAAAAAGCAGACTGATGTTTCAGAGTCAAAATAGTTTTTTTATTTTTAAAATGTACACTTACACTACTATAAAACAAGATAATATGAGTGGTGGCACTGGACCAGTGGGCACAGTATACGCTGTGAGCCTGACACAAAAAAGCAGACTTATGTTTCAGAGTCAAAATAGTTTTTTTATTTTTAAAATGTACACTTACACTACTAAAAAACAAGATAATATGAGTGGTGGCACTGGACCAGTGGGCACAGTATACGCTGTGAGCCTGACACAAAAAAGCAGACTTATGTTTCACAGTCAAAATATTTTTTTTTATTTTTAAAATGTACACTTACACTACTATTAAACAAGATAATATGAGTGGTGGCACTGGGCAAGTGGGCACAGTATACGCTGTGAGCCTGACACAAAAAAGCAGACTGATGTTTCAGAGTCAAAATAGTTTTTTTATTTTTAAAATGTACACTTACACTACTATAAAACAAGATAATATGAGTGGTGGCACTGGACCAGTGGGCACAGTATACGCTGTGAGCCTGACACAAAAAAGCAGACTTATGTTTCACAGTCAAAATATTTTTTTTTATTTTTAAAATGTACACTTACACTACTATTAAACAAGATAATATGAGTGGTGGCACTGGGCAAGTAGGCACAGTATATGCTGTGAGCCTGACACACTGGCTGGCAGTGGCAGGCTGGCCTGGCAACTGAAATTAGATTACACTAGCAGACTGATGTAAAAGTTTTTTTTTTTTAATTTACACTAATGTTACACCAGATATGAGTGGTGGCACTGAGCAAGTAGGCACAGTTTATGCTGTGAGCCTGACACACAGGCTGGCTGTGGCAGGCGGGCAACTACTATTAGATTACACTAGCAAACGGATGTAAAAGTTTTTTTTTTTTTTTAATTTTCACTACTGTTACACCAGATATGATTGGTGGCACTGAGCAAGTAGGCACAGTATATGCTGTGAGCCTGACACACAGGCTGGCAGTGGCAGGCTGGCCTGGCAACTGAAATTAGATTACACTAGCAGACTGATGTAAAAGTTTGTTTTTTTTAATTTACACTAATGTTACACCAGATATGAGTGGTGGCACTGAGCAAGTAGGCACAGTATATGCTGTGAGCCTGACACACAGGCTGGCTGTGGCAGGCGGGCAACTACTATTAGATTACACTAGCAAACTGATGTAAAAGTTTTTTTTTTTTAAATTTACACTACTGTTACACCAGATATGAGTGGTGGCACTGAGCAAGTAGGCACAGTATATGCTGTGAGCCTGACACACAGGCTGGCAGTGGTAGGCTGGCCTGGCAACTGAAATTAGATTACACTAGCAGACTGATGTAAAAAAACTGCTATTAGATTACAAAGAAAAAAAAACCGACTGATGTAGCCCTAAAAAGGGCTTTTTGGGGTGCTTCAGATGAGTCCTTCAGTGCTGTAGTGGACACTGAATACACTAGCCTAGCTATCGATTTCCCTATTAAATTAGCAGCAGCTACACTGTCCCTCCTCTCACTAACAATGCAGGATCAGAATGAATCTAAAATGGCTGCTACCCAGGAGCTGGGAGGGTCTGGGAGGGAATGTCTGCTGCTGATTGGCTGTAATGTGTCTGCAGACTGTGAGATACAGGGTCAAAGTTTACTCAATGATGACGAATAGGGGGCAGATCGAACATCGCCGGAACAAGCTATGTTAGTTGCTAGTTCTCCGGCGAACTGTTCGCGACATCACTAGACATTAGTTCTACACAAAATGTGTACATAATTTATGAGACATAAATACATAATTCAGTATAATACACATACTAATACACATATAAAAAATATTAAAAACCTATTAAACAATAAAATAATGGCTAATACATTAAAAAGCTAATAACATTGAATGAATAAAGAGACCTAATCTAACAGATAACAGCCCTTATCTAATACTTGATTTAAACATTGAGGAGTGAATCATTGAGGAGTAAAATATAATTATGCAAATTACCCCCTCTCCAGTTTTCTTTACATTTGTTTATTCCTATTTATTTAAACCTTTTCAAATCAGCGCCATTACATTTTAGAAAATGTTTAGGGATATGAAAATCCTTATTTCTCTCTTTATCATATATTCCCTTATCCTGTCTCGTAGGGGTCTCTCCGACTTTACAACGTATAGTACACCACATTTGCACTCTATCATATAGATTACATTCTTTTCAGTACATTTTATCATCTGTTGTATTTTCTATGTCTCCCCTGAAGTGTTTGATTTTATGTATTTATTTTTGATAGCGTAATGACAAGATGTACACATAAAACAGGGAAAGAAACCTTTCCGTTCTTTACCCCAAAAATCTCTATTTCGACTTGCATGTTTTTTCTTTAAATCTGTTGGTGCCAATCTTGTTTTTAAGTTTCTTGCTTTTTTATATACTATTTGGGGGTGCTGTGGTAAAAGTGGTCCTATCTTATCATCACTTTCTAAAATCTTCCAATGCTTTTTAAAAAAAAAATTAAATTAAATATTTGTTTCCACTAAAAGAAGTAATAAAGGGTAAAAAGACCTTATCTGTATTTGCCGTCTCTGTTTTAGGTTTATTCAGTACCTTCTCTCTACTTTGCATATGTACTACATTTCTTGTTTGTTACTACGATTTTTCCTGATTCAAAGGAACTGACCCTTTGGTATATTTCTTTTCCATTGTTTATGATGGCAAGTCATTTGATGAATATAGTTATTTCATCGACCTGTTTATTTTCCAAGACAAATATCTCTAGATCCAAAAAATTGAATAGCAGAATAGTTCTTTTCACATGTGAATTTTACATTTTTAGAGTTATTGTTGATATCTTGAAAAAAGTTATCAAAAAGACTTCCCCCACCTTGCCAGATCATAAATATATCATCTATATAACATCTATAGGTGAACAGGTTTGTCCCCAGCATGTTACTTGACAAGAAACTCTGTTCCCAAAGTCCCATAAATATAGCATAACTGGGGCAAACCTGGTCCCCATAGACGTTCCCTGTTCTTGATTGTAGAATTCACCCATAAAAGAAAAATAGTTATGGTTTAAAATAAAGCTGATTCCATCCAGGATGAACTATTTCTGATAACCTTTGAGTTCTTCATCTAATTCCAAAAAATGTTTTACAGCCTTAATTCCATCCTTATGAGCTATACATGTGTATAAGGAGGACACGTCACATGTTATTAATAAATAGTCATCTTTCCAATCTAAACCATTAATCAGATTTAAAACATCAGTTGAGTCTGTTAGGTAAGACGGTAATTGTTTTACGTATTTTTGCACGAAAAAGGTCAATATATTCTGATAGATTCGCTGTCAATAACAGAAATGATCGACCTTCTAGGTGGGTTTATAATCGACTTATGTATTTTAGGAAGACAATAGAGTAATGGTATTTTTGAATGTCGTGGCATCAGGTACTTACATTCTTTATCAGTTAAAATTCCTTCACCTTTCCCTAAATTCAAGAAAGCTTGTAATTCTTGACTGTATTTGACAGTCGGATTGTACTCTCATTTTTTATAAGTATTATTCTCTTCTAGAATGTCCTGACACATTTTTATATATTTGGCTCTGTCTATTCCCACAATACCTCTGCCCTTGTCGGCAGGTTTTATTGCAAGATCCTTATCTTCTTCTAAATCATGTATAACTTTCATCATTTTCTTTGGTAAATTGTTCCTGACATTGTTAATTTTCTTTTTAGACAAATTTTCAATGTCTTTTAAAATTTATTTTTCAAATGTCTCAATAGAGGGTTCCTTATCATATTTTGGGTAAAAACATGAATTTTGTTTAAGATTTGTGTGTGTATAAATATTTGTACGTGTGGAATTTTTTTGTTTGAAATTTATTTCTGACACATTTTTCATAACCCATCTTTTTACTGTTAATTTTCGAATAAATTTGTGGGCATTGATGTAAGTGTTGAACCTATCTAACTTTGCAGTGGGGGCAATGGATAAACCTCTGTTTAATAGTTCCTCCTGTATGAAGTACAAAGTATAAACAATACTCAAGTATGAAACCTAAATCATACTTTTTCAATGTTATATTAGTGTTTTGGACTTATAGAGCTGGATAGTGCTGTCCCTTGTTTGTATGTGAAGGTCTCTCACAGTGGTGGCTCGTCCACTGGGGCAGTGAATGCAGCACCCTTCTAAATATACCCCCAAATGTTACATTATTATTATTATGAGTCTTACTTTTATTTTCAGTGTCTTAATTATTATTTAGGTAGTGCATTTTCCTTCTTTATTGCTCCCTTCCACCTTTATGGGGAATTTTTACACTGCCCTATTTTCAGACCCTTTACGTCTTGTCCCTTTAATATAAACTTATCATTAAAGCATGGGCAGCTGTAGTCAACGGCCGTATATCATAAAACAGCAGAGCATTACATCTACCAGCATGCAACACTAGAAGGGATTGTGCCAAAACGCGTAAGTTAAGAGGCACTTAGCCAATGTTGTAAGTGTGGTTTTTACGTCATGATATTTTAGCAAACCCATAAAAGGAGATTTTAATGTATCCAGCTCTTTGCAAGAAAAGTAGAAGCTTGAAAATTACATTTCAGGTCAGCTCCCACCACCAAGTGATTTCAGCAGCCTTTTACATCTGTGCACAGAGAAATGGAGCTTCCTTTTGGAGACACAAATACACAGGTTAGTCAAATGTTATATTCTCCCTCTATTCTTCTAATCAATAATTCAAGTTACACAATGAAACAAATATCCAAATGAATGCACAAACTAATTTAAATAAAATGAATATATGCTAATGACATTTAATAGTGTATATTTGTTTCCTTTAAATAACCTATAAAATAGAAAACACTTACCTATTGCATGCTGGGAAGCCGTTCTAATCCCACTGTGAAGAAGGGCCGGTTTAAAGGGACATTCCAGCCAAAAATGTAATTCACATGGACGCATTCTAGTTTTTAATAGAAGCCTTTTTGTTATATACATGTATTAGAAATAATGCTTCTAACAAAAGCTATAGCTGTTTCAAAAGTGTATTTAAGTATGCACCGTGCACTAGCATTTTAAATAGAGCACTTGCTCAGAGAGGTGCTTGTACCATCTGGTAATGACTCAATTTGTTAATCGCTGACATGATACAAGCCCCACTGGTGCTCTGAGTAGCTGCAAGATTTAAAATGCTGGTGCACTGAGAATATCTAATTATGTTAACACTAAAACAGTGATACCTTTTACTAGAAGCATTTTTGCCAGTATATGTGTATTGTAAACATTTACATTTTGATTGGAATGTCCCTTTAATAAGGCCCCCCAAGTTAAGTATAAGGCTACATATGAACTCTTTCCATTGTAGCAAAGGAACATTTACATTTGTTGTAATGAAATGACTGTAAATGCTCCACAAATATTCGGTATTCGTTTGGTTTTAAACAACACAAATATCGAATGGTGCAGCAAACTAATATTCTGAAAAAAATGTAATATTCGTTATGAATAATTCGTCCGAAATGTATTATTCGCTGCTGCACAAATCTACTAAGCAGTTAGTCAATGTCAGTCACTGTTAATATTTTAAATATATATATTTCTTAGCAAGTGAATATGTTCATATTTTATCAAATCTAATGAAAACGCTCTGAAAACATTTTTTTTTTTTTTTTTTTTTTTTTGAGGGGTGGGGGTTACTTGTAGATTGGTTTTTAGTTTTTTTTTTAATTGAATAAGAGCTAAGTCCCTTTAGGACAATGCCCTACAAAAGTCCATTTTAAGGGCTATTGCTGTAGTTATGTGTTTTTTATTTTTGGTTATTTGGTATTTTGCGATGTAGGCATATGGCAGTTTAGGGTTTAATAGAGTAGAGGGGTATTTTGCAATGTAGGCATATGGCAGTTTAGGGTTTAATAGAGTAGAGGGGTATTTTGCGATGTAAGCGTATGTCAGTTTAGGCTTTAATAGAGTAGAGGGGTATTTTGCGATGTAGGCGTATGGCAGTTTAGGCTTTAATAGAGTAGAGGGGTATTTTGCGATGTAGGCGTATGGCAGTTTAGGCTTTAATAGAGTAGAGGGGTATTTTGCGATGTAGGCATATGGCAGTTTAGGGTTTAATAGAGTAGAGGGGTATTTTGCGATGTAGACGTATGGCAGTTTAGGCTTTAATAGAGTAGAGGGGTATTTTGCGATGTAGGCGTATGGCAGTTTAGGGTTTAATAGAGTAGAGGGGTATTTTGCGATGTAGGCATATGGCAGTTTAGGGTTTAATAGAGTAGAGGGGTATTTTGCAATGTAGTCATATGGCAGTTTAGGGTTTAATAAAGTAGAGGAGTATTTTGCGATGTAGGCGTATGGCAGTTTAGGGTTTAATAAAGTAGAGGAGTATTTTGCGATGTAAACGTATGGTAGTTTAGGGTTTAATAAAGTAGAGGAGTATTTTGCGATGTAGGCGTATGGCAGTTTAGGGTTTAATAAAGTAGAGGAGTATTTTGCGATGTAAACGTATGGCAGTTTAAGGTTTAATAGAGTAGAGGGGTATTTTGCGATGTAAGCGTATGGCACTTTAGGCTTTAATAGAGTAGAGGGGTATTATGCGATATAGACGTAAGGCAGTTTAGGCTTTAATAGAGTACAGGGGTATTTTGCGATGTAGTCATATGGCAGTTTAGGGTTTAATAGAGTAGAGGGGTATTATGCGATGTAGACTTAAGGCAGTTTAGGCTTTAATAGAGTAGAGGGGTATTTTGCTATGTAGGCATATGGCAGTTTAGGGTTTAATAGAGTAGAGGGGTATTTTGCGATGTAGGCGTATGGCAGTTTAGGCTTTAATAGAGTAGAGGGGTATTTTGCGATGTAGGCATAAGGCAGTTTAGGCTTTAATAGAGTAGAGGGGTATTATGCGATGTAGGCGTAAGGCAGTTTAGGCTTTAATAGAGTACAGGGGTATTTTACGATGTATTCATATGGCAGTTTAAGGTTTAATAGAGTAGAGGGGTATTTTGCGATGTAAGCGTATGGCACTTTAGGCTTTAATAGAGTAGAGAGGTATTATGCAATGTAGGCGTAAGGCAGTTTAGGCTTTAATAGAGTACAGGGGTATTTTGCGATGTAGTCATATGGCAGTTTAGGGTTTAATAGCATAGAGGGGTATTTTGCGATGTAGTCATATGGCAGTTTAGGGTTAATAGCATAGATGGGTATTTTGCAATGGGGTGTGTGGTGGTTTTGGAGTTAATAGAGTAGAGGGGTAAATTGCGGTAAGAGTTGTGTCAGTTTAGGGGTTAATCGTGTAGAGGGGTAGTTTGCGGTGAGAGTTGTGGCAGTTTAGCAGTTAATAGAGTACTTTAGTGCATTTGTTTGAGTGTTAAATGCGATTGAGTTCAAGCATTTACTTTCAACTTGTAATACGAGATGGGGAGAGTAAATTACCGCGTTTGCTCAAACAAATTCATGGTCATTTAAACAGAGCACCACTTGTAAAACGGATTTGAGCATAAATCAAGATGGCGGCGCGTGCATAACGCGAGGCTCTGTGTCTAGCAAATCCTAATACACAGGTTGCTACTTTGCTGGTTGTCTTAAGCCTGCTAACTGTGATCAGTACCGCACATATTAGGTACAGCAGGCTGGAACTTTTGGATATTAGAATTCAATACTCGCAAACTGTTTCTACTAACCTCCGGAACATCTATGTGCCTGTCAGTTTGCCGTGGACTGCTGGGGAGCCTCCGGTGTCTGCATTGTCAGGGCGAGGAGCGCGCAGACGGCGGAGAGATCGTAAACAGAGGCGTGGCAAGCGTGGAGGCATTCGCAATAGACTGTCAGCGTCCCCCCATCGAGTCCCCTTGCCTAGTATTGTTCTTGCCAATGTGAGATCCCTCACTAACAAGATTGATGAACTAAAATTAATGATGCATGCATGCAAAAGCATCAGATACAGTAACATATTACTTTTCACAGAAACATGGTTAAATGATGATATTTCAAACAATGTTATTAAACTTGAGGGTTACGATATCTTCAGAGCATACAGGAGTAGTATTGAATCTGGAAAGTCCAAAGGAGGTGGGCTATGTATTTATATAAATCACCACTGGTGCACTAATTCTACAATCACCGAAAGCTACTGTTCTGTTAATTCCGAATATTTGATGCTAAAGTGCAGGCCCTTTTATTTACCTAGGGAATTCACTTCTGTTATTGTTATGGCAGCATATATTCCACCTGATGCTAACGCAAAAATTGCAATGAAAGAACTTCAAAAAGCGATAAATAAGCAACAAATTGCTCAACCAGACGGAGCCTACATTGTAGCAGGAGATTTTAATCATGCTAATTTAAAAACTGTGTTAAAGAAATTTTATCAAAATGTTACCTGTGCTACAAGAGAGAATAAAATATTAGATCATGTTTATACAAACATTGTTGATGCCTATAAAGCACTACCTCTTCCACATTTGGGCAAATCTGATCACCTTGCACTTTTTTTATACCCCAGGTATTCTCCTCTAATTAAAAGTGAAAAATCTTCTGTAAGAATAGTTAAAGTCTGGCCGGAGGATGCGACCCAAAAACTCCAAGCACAGTTTCAATTTACTGACTGGACTACATTTGCTGTAAGAGATAAGAGTGACTCTCAAGTTGATCTAGACTTGTATGCATCATCTGTCTTAGATCATATTCGCTATTGTATCAGCAAGGAAACCACCTATAAGAGGATAAAAAACTTTCCTAACCAAAAACCGTGGATGAACAAAGAGGTTTGCCTCTTATTGCAAGCCCGTAACATTGCATTTAGAACTGGAAATGCTGAGGCTTATAGTTTGGCACGATCCAATTTAAAGAAAGGAATTAAAAGAGCTAAATTTGACTTAAAAACATGCATAGAAGAGCACTTTAATAACAACTCTGATTCTAGAAGAATGTGGCAAGGTATACAGTCCATCACTGACTATAAAACCACAAGCACAGTCCCCATAATTAATGATGCTTCCTTTCCAGACGAACTTAACTATTTTTATGCCCGCTTTGATCGTGAGAACAAAGAATCAATTACTAAACTTATGCATCCACCAGATGAACTACCTCTGAGTTTTTCCGTTGCTGAAGTGTATCGGATCCTCTCCAAGGTTGATGTACATAAAGCGGCCGGTCCTGATGATATTCCTGGACATGTGTTAAGATCCTGTGCTGGAGTATTGGCTACAGTAATTGCTGATATTTTTAATCTGTCTCTGGCTCAAACAACCGTACCTACATGCTTTAAGGAAACCATCATCATTCCTGTGCCTAAACAATCGACAGCAGTCTGTTTTAATGACTTTCGCCCATTGCACTCACTTCAGCCTTTATGAAATGTTTCGAGAGGCTGGTCATGGCCTATTTTAAAACTTGCCTACCACCTGCATTGGATCCTAACCAATATGCGTATCGCCAAAATAGGTCAACAGAAGATGCTATCTCGTCAGCTCTGCATTTTGCCCTCACTCACTTAGATCACAATAACACCTATGTCAGAATATTTGATGCTAAAGTGCAGGCCCTTTTATTTACCTAGGGAATTCACTTCTGTTATTGTTATGGCAGCATATATTCCACCTGATGCTAACGCAAAAATTGCAATGAAAGAACTTCAAAAAGCTATAAATAAGCAACAAATTGCTCAACCAGACGGAGCCTACATTGGATCCTCTCCAAGGTGGTGATGCTATCTCGTCAGCTCTGCATTTTGCCCTCACTCACTTAGATCACAATAACACCTATGTTAGAATGTTGTTTATTGATTTTAGTTCAGCATTTAATACAGTTGTTCCTATTAAGCTGGTTGCCAAACTATATGATCTTGGCATAAATACTTTATTATGCAACTGGATTCTGGACTTCTTGACAAACAGACCGCAATCGGTAAAAATTGGTAATCACATCTCATCTACTCTGACCCTTAATACTGGTGTTCCACAAGGGTGTGTATTGAGTCCACTGCTATATTCTCTTTTTACTCATGACTGTTTGCCTAAGTATGTATCCAATAGTATCATCAAGTTTGCTGATGACACCACTGTGATAGGCCAGATCAGTAACAACGATGAATCAGCTTATAGAGAATAAATAAGGCATCTGGCTACTTGGTGTGCAGAGAACAACCTGGACCTAAACACTAAAAAAACTAAAGAAATTATCATTGATTTTAGGAAATCTAATTGATGTTTACATTTGCCCATTTATATAAATGGAACTGAGGTTGAACGTGTATCAAGTTTCAAGTTTCTGGGCACACACATCTCTGAGAATTTGACTTGGTCTTTGAACACCTCAACTCTAGTGGAAAAAGCACAACAACGTCTCTATTTTTTAAGAACACCGAAAAAAGTTAATTTATCTACTCAGATTTTAATTAATTTTTATCGCTGTACTATTGAGAGTATTCTCACTAACTGTATCACAGTATGGTATGGAAACTGTACTAATTCTGATCGCAAAGCTTTGCAACGGGTAGTTAAAACCGCCCAGTATATCATAGGTGCTCAGTTACCTACCATTGAAGATCTTCAAAGCAGACGTAGTCTTTTAAAGGCCTATCGAATTATTCATGATCCCTTCCATGTTAGCAACAAACTATTTGCCCTTTTACCATCTGGGAGAGGTTATAGAAGCTTAAAAGGAAAAACTGCTAGGTTACGGAATAGTTTCTTTCCAAGAGCCATTACTCTGCTAAATAATAACTTTTAAAAATCTCTCTTATGCTCATAGCCTTTTTTAATTTTTAATTTTTATCCTTCTGATGATTAGATCTTTTATTATAATGAAGAAAGTGCTAAATTAATGGTCTTAATTTAATTTATTGATTATTCTGTTAATGGCTCTTTTTCACTTCACTCTATATTCTCATAACACATATAATATAAAATACACATAAGATTCATATAAAACACTCACAATTCACACATATATATAATGCAAATATACACATATGTGTGCAAGATGACAAATTTTTTATATTACATTTTTTTACACATATATATACTCTTTTGTATGGAACTGATTTTTTTTGCACTTGCACCTTATTACACTTGCATTGTATTTATCTTTGCGGTATAGAAATTTTTTGCACAAGTCACCTGAATTTTTTGCTATCTATTAGTTTTACCATTATAGTGCTATCTGTGTATAGGATTGGTTAGATTTTCAAATATAATTTCGTTGTCTCTGTTTTCCTACTTTGTACAATGACAATAAAACGAATCTAATCTAATCTAATAAAGAACACCACAATCTTCCGATCATGCTTTTACTCCTCTGGCTAAAGATAGGGCTTCACTTGTAATCTGGTCCTTTGTAATCCAAATACCAAGTTCTTACCATTATTGACAAACACCCTTCTTTATAGCATGCAGTGATGCAAGTAGCTAAAGTGTGCAATTAATCTGTTCTCCAAAACCAGTAAGATATGTGTGTGTGTGTCTTTTAATGGGATTTGAACAGGGGCAAAATGGGAACAGTAGACACGTGTGATTGTTGATTGATTGATTTTGACAATTTCTATTAGTAAAAAATTGCTTATTATGAATGTTTTACTTGAATTGGGTAAATAAGGTTTGTATCCAGTATGGCAGTGAGTAATTTTAGTGTGTTTTTTCGCGAAAACAAACAAATGTTATACTTCTTTCAGGGTACTCAGTTATAAGTCAAACAGTATTGTCTGAGGATTTATCAAATCCTTTTAGCTAAATGTCCCCTGGAAATGTGTTGCTAAGTATCCAGATGTCAACATCAGAAGTGGCTCATATACCCAAAATAATCAAACCATAACCTGTAATCAACCTCTCACCAGACACGTATACACAGGAAAGCTGAAGCCCTAAACATTCTAGTTTAGATTATACTGAATTAGGCTTTTCTGTAACCGAGGTTAGTTTAGCAGACAGACATAAATTAATGTATTTTACATCTTATTATCCAAGAAAAAAAAAGATTCTTAAACGACAGAACACTAAAAAAAATAAACAGATCTCATTACAAAATGAAATGGATTAATATTGAGAGGATAGGGACATACCAATAGTGTAAGGTAATCAGTCCCTGGGGGAATGTATAATCATTTAATCCTGCGCACAATGCAGAGATTTCTCACTAGTAAATATTAGAATTACTAGAACCCTCCTCATATTATTGCTCAGATATCAGAGGCCTCGCTGCTTCTGACATGAGGTCGGGGTGTCTCTCCAATTACATCCATCATATTTGTAAAAAAATGTCTAGAAATTCCAGCGCTGTGTTTTAAGCAACATTCTATTGCAAGAATTAAACACTCAGATGGATTAGACTATGTCGCTGGAGCCTACTGGCACAGGTACAGGGCTGGTAACAATCTATTGCTTAATATTTAGCAGCATCGAAGACCCTTTCTCAATGTTGGCATGAACATGAACAGCTGTTTTCATTTATTATTGGCAACAGTTTATCATCTTGGCCCAGATTACAAGTTGAACGCTATTGATAGCTAGGATTAGCGAGCTGTCTGATATTGAAAGTCCATGGTAAAACAGAATAACCGGAGAAGGTTTAGCGTTGCAGACATCCGTTTAGCGCACCCTATAATTTCATATTACAAATTGAAAGTCTTATGTTGCGCTTGAGTGCAAAACATAACACCAGTATAAGACCTGAAGTGTTAAGGCTGGAATAAAAATATAACAAAACACATGTAAAACATAATAAAATAAAGTATTACACACACACACACACACACACACACACACACATATATATATAATACAACTTTATTATTGAAATACATTTTTAAAAGGCTATGGAATATGTCAAGGTATCAAACTTTCAAAATGAGCTCAAGTATTGGAGTGCTATTGATTTAACTTGCGCAGTGTTAGCGATAAATAATGCAAATGAATCCAAAATATTTGGTGAAAAATGGTCCTAAACTTAACAGGGACCATTTTTCACTTACAAATTTCACAGCTAAAAGCAATTGATAAAGCCCCAGACAACACGTTTCTGCTCATTACTGAGAAAGGATACACTGGTTTTGCACTTGGGCACAGCACACTGACATTATCCCGCTACACTGGATAACATTACAATAACGTCACCAAATACAGGTGAAACTTGAAAAATGAGAATATTGTGCAAAAGTTAATTTATTTCACTAATGCAACTTAAAAGGTGAAACTGATATATGAGATAGACTCATTACATACAAAGCAAGATAGTTCATGCTGTGATTTGTCATAATTGTGATGATTATGGCTTACAGCTCATGAAATCCCCAAATCCACAATCTCAGAAAATTAGAATATTGGGAAAAGGTGCAATATTCTAGGCTCAAAGTGTCCCACTCTAATCAGCTAATTAAGCCATAACACCTGCAAATGGTTTCTAAACCTTTAAATGGTCTCTCAGTCTGGTTCAGTAGGAATCACAATCATGGTAAAGACTGCTGACCTGACAGTTGTGCAGAAAACCATCATTGACAACCTCCATAAGGAGGGAAAGCCTCAAAAGGTAATTGCAAAAGAAGTTGGATATTCCCAAAGTGCTGTATCTAAGCACATTAATAGAAAGTTATGTGGAAGGGAAAAGTGTGGAAGAAAAAGGTGCACAAGCAGCAGGGATGAGCGCAGCCTAGAGAGGATTGTCAGGAAAAGAAAATTCAAAAGTGTTGGGGACTTTCACAAGGAGTGGACTGAGGCTGGAGTCAGTGCATCAAGAGCCACCACGCACAGGCGGATCCTGGACATGGGCTTCAAATGTCGTATTCCTCTTGTCAAGCCACTCCTGAACAACTAACAATGTCAGAAGCATCTTACCTGGGCTAAAGAAAAACAGACCTGGTCTGTTGCTCAGTGGTCCAAAGTTCTCTTTTCTGATGAGAGCAAATTTTGCGTCTCATTTGGAAACCAAGGACCCAGAGTATGGCGGAAGAATGGAGAGGCACACACTGCAAGATGCTTGAAGTCCAGTGTGAAGTTTCCACAGTCTGTGTTGATTTGGGGAGCCATGTCATCTGCTGGTATTGGTCCACTGTGTTTCATTAAGTCCAGGGTCAACGCAGCCGTCTACCAGGAGATTTTGGAGCACTTCATGCTTCCTTCCACAGACGAGCTCTATGGGGATGCTGACTTCATTTTCCAGCAGGACATTGCACCTGCCCACACTGCTAAAAGAATCAAAACCTGGTTCAATGTCTGTGGGATTACTGTGCTTGATTGGCCAGCAAACTCGCCTGACCTGAACCCCATAGAGAATCTATGGGGCATTGCCAAAAGAAAGATGAGAGACATGAGACCGAATAATGCAGAAGAGCTGAAGGCCGCTATTGAAGCATCCTGGTCTTCCATAACACCTCAGCAGTGCCACAGGCTGATAGCTTCCATGCCACGCTGCATTGAGGCAGTAATTGCTGCAAAAGGGGCCCAAACCAAGTACTGAGTACATAAAGTATGCATGCTTATACTTTTCAGAGGTCTGATATTGTTCTATGTACAGTACAATCCTTGTTTTATTGATTGCATGTAATTTTCTAATTTTCTGAGATTGTGGATTTGGGGTTTTCATGAGCTGTAAGCCATAATCATCACAATTATGTTTCACCTTTTAAGTTGCATTAGTGAAATAAATGAACTTTTCACAATATTCTATTTTAAGTTGCATTAGTGAAATAAATTAACTTTTCACGATATTCTAATTTTTCGAGTTTCACCTGTACAAACGCTATCTGCTCAATCGATTAAAGCTCAAAACGTATTATTCAGCACTTTTACACTCAAAAAAATGATTAAAATCAATAACCTTACAAAAAAAAATATCAAATGTACCCATAAGCATCAAAAACTCACTACCCTCCCAAACTCCCAGTCTTTGTAGCCAATGTGTGTGTATTTGCCAAGCTTGCATCTGTTGTTAAAGTGAATGTAAATTTTACAATTACTCAAGGCTCCTAATACTTCTATAATACATCCTTAGTCAAACCGCCAAACTTTTTTTTAAAAAATATAAATAATTTTTAATTTATTTTAAATACTAACTTTGCTCCGTTTTCAGGTCGAACTCCTCCCATCCGGCACTTCTGTGTTTTTCAGAGTGTGACGTATAGAGCAGTCCCACCCGCTCTATACGTATCTCTAAAGCGCGCACCCGTGGAGCCCTTACTATGCGCATGCCGTTGGTACTTTATCTGCGCATGCGTTTACTAACCAAAATACTGTGCGCAAGCGTGAAAATAGGATATACTTACAGTGCACATGCGCTAATATCCGATATCCTCAAGGCGCAACATAGTATAGTTAATAAAAAAATAACCTCTCTGTAGATGCGATCGATATAAATATAAGAAGATTAGAATATTAGCAAATTTCAAAGTGCGTGTTACGTCGGCATCGATACTTGCAAGTGTTCATTCTTAGAATTTGTATATGAGTCTAATAGAGAATGCGCGTCTCATGGACGTGCATCCCTTCTGAAGCTGGGTATTTTATGCTAATGCATGTGCAGAAGAAGCGCATGACGTTACATAAAAGGGGTTGAACGCCACAGGGTGGAAAACCGGATTGGCAATCGCTGTTGTCAATTATTGGCAAAAAGAGGTACAACATGGCAGGCGGAGGAATCGCGTGTCAGAAAATTAGATAAAAAGGTATATTTTTGTATTTTGCAGGTACACAAAAACAAAACGATGAATTAAAGTCCCCCTAATTTGTAGCGATTACTAATATGGTGATAAGCAATACTGTTGCATTTACATTCACTTTAAGTGTACTATGTTAATCCACCAAATTCATCCCCTATATCAGTCACCTATGGGCCAGATTACTAGTGGAGCACAAACGTTTGCGCATGAGCGATAAGTGGTTTATTGTGGGTGTTTGCGTACGTCAGATTTTCCGCTCGTATTATAAGTTAAAAGTAAACGCCCATTTTATAAGTTAAAAGTAAACGGTTCACCGATTTCTGATTAATTCATTCTTTTATAGACCTACACACTTTAGGATTCTGCTTTCAATGAGCTCGTCGTTTAGTGTTAGGCTGACTATATATACCTTATCCATATTCATTTGTTACTAATATTTGTTCACCGATTTCTGATTCATTCTTATATAGACCTATACACACTTTAGGATTCTGCTTTCAATGAGTTTGTCTTTTAGTGTTAGGCTGACTATATTTATGACCTTATACATATTAATTTGCTAATACTTACAATTCAGTCCCTTGGTATATGGCCTTCCCTGAGTTTTAAAAATTTGTTGGAGAGATCCATCAATATATTATATATAATTATTCTTCACAACCTTGTGAGACATTACCGATTCTCCTGTGTGGCCAAAACTGTTGACATTTTTCAACCACCCATCAAAGGGAGATTCTAAAGCCAATATTGTCTGTGCTAACCCACAGGCATTTCAAGTGCAGTTTTAAACCTCTGTATCCCTTTATTTGTTATCTATGTACTGACTTGGTAATACATCACTGTCCCTTTAAATCGTCTCATAAAATATAATATCTTTATACAATTTCTAACACTCTGGATTACTCATTACCCTACAGTCTGAGTAATAAATGACTTTATTAACTCCATCTGGTTAATGTGTTGTAGACCTCTCTGACAGCCAGGGGTTAAAGCCCAGATTAACACAGCTTGCAGCTTTGATCCCCTAGACCCAGGTTTGCATGACTTGGTACTGAACAGTATGTGATGTGTTTGCTGGCAGAGATCTTCCTCTGAGTATTCCAAAGAAGAGAGAACATCTCCAGGGTCATAAATCCTTTTTATAAGGTGACTATTGAAGCAGCTTCAGATTCCTCCCAGATCTGTTACAGAAAACTGGGTACCGGCCATGCACTGTGTATAGCAAGGATGCATCATTTATTCCACAAGGGGATACTGTGACACTATGCTATGTCTTCTCAACTGGGCGACCCATAACTTACCTGCTGGTAAGCCAGCCCTGGTTACCCACACATGGTACTATAGGAATAACACAGGCATTTCCTGCTTGAGCCATTTGGTTTTTATTAAATTAAAATGATGACATTCAAGAGGAGCTCAAGAAAGCAACATAATATGACCTCCCTTGTTACTATGCTACCTCTGTAATTATGTATAAAACAAATTGCTCTCAATCCTTACTCTATGTACCTGATTCAACAAATATGGATATTTTTACCGCATTTTCATCCTGATAACAACGTCAGGGGTTATTGTCACTCAGCAGGAATTTGTGAGACAATGGACTAATCTGGGTCTGTTACTGGGAGGTCCGGTATGGGTATAAACCTGAGATGCACCACTGTCTAGATAGAACAGATATCTCTGTAACTGTAAGTTTCAGAGAGCTTTTGGGGGCAAAGTCTTGGTAGCCAGGGGTAGAGTCAATGAGATCCCTGGATGGAGTTGAGGTCAGTTCTTGAGAATAGCTGGGAGGGTTTTAGGGGTTCTCCAGATTTACTTTGCAAAACCTGGATACATGGAAGGATACCCCAGTACAAAGTACAAAAGATTGTAGAGATTTGCTGCGCTAAAAATCCAATAATAAAAAGTGTAAGAATATTTATTTAAATATTTCTATGAATATTAAAGGGACATGATACCCAAATGTTGAAGCACTTGAAAATGATGCAGCATAGCTGTGTAAAAACTGACTAAAAAATATCACCTTAAAGGACCAGTAAAAACAGTAGATTTGCATAATCAACAAATGCAAGATAAGAAGACAATACAATAGCATTTACTCTGAATTTCAAATGAGTAATAGATTTTTTTCTAACAAATTTCAGTTATGTCTATTTCCACTCCCCCTGTACCATGTGATAGCAATCAGCCAATCACAAATGCATATACATATAGTCTGTGACGTCTTGCACATGCTCAGTAGGAGCTGGTGACTCAAACAGTGTAAATATAAAAGACTGTGCACATTTTTTTTAATGGAAGTAAATTGGAAAGTTGTTTAAAATTACATGCTGTATCTGAATCATGAAAATTTATTTTGACCTGATATTTACCTCAAATTTTCCTAAGTATTCACATTCTACTGTAATCAGGATGCTAGTCCCAGGACTTGCAAGGGAGGGTGCATCTGGCATTTACTATGAAATCTCACGACACCACAGCAAAGCAAAGCATGACCTCAGCACTGGTGATTGCCTTTTGATTGTTCTACTTTCAGTTGGACAGCAGCTGAAGAATAACGGTTCACAGAGCACTTACTATTGTGAGCTGAAGGAATTGTGAGGTAAAATATCTTCCTTTTTAAATAAAGATGCTCAGGTGATATTTTCATGTCAGATTTTTACAGTTATGCTGCATCACTTTCAAGTCATGTATCATATGAGTATTAGGTACCTTTAAAGTCCAACATTTACTTTCATGGCAACATAAGAACTACACCTATTAATAAAAGATGTAAATGGTGATGGTTTCAAAATATCAATTGATACAGAGTCCTCCCCAGCAACTGCAAATGCACCACAAAGTCGCTGAATACTCTTATTATCTACGCGTTTCGCCATTTCATGTTCTTTTTTCTTTGCTTCATTTAATACCCTCAAACACAAAATAGTTATTTCCTGCAAACAACAAAAAAATAATTTGCATTGTTTATCATATTGAAAAAAACAGCACATGAGAAAAGACAAAAATATGGGGGCATCATTGTTTATTGAGATCATATTCTGAGGAAGAGCTTGGATGTTGATTGATGCGTTTAACCCCTTTATGACAGACATTGTACAGGGTACAAGGTATCCATGGCTAAGCCATTAAGGTCAGGCACCATACCCTGTATAGCGGGCTCTTCCTGGGCTGCAGCATCACAGGTCATAAAAATAGTGTTATGGAGGTGACACGTGGCAAACAATCCCAGGATCAGGGTGTCTCTGTGATCACATGACTATCAGTGGGGTGTCTGCATGAGATACACAGTGAGATCAGCATATGCCTCTTGCTGTTACTGGATGCCAACATGTGTCACTTTGTATCCAATCTCTGTGACATCTGTGTATCCAATCACTATGATTTTATACGTAAAATAGAGCCTAGATACTGCCACCCTGCTATACATGCTGGTATCAGCCTCAGGAGTGAGACAGTCCAGTGATGCCAATAAGTTACCCATAGTCATGTGATCACTGTGCCCTGCCCTCTACTTCTCTTCCTGGTAGCACCTAGGTCATACAATTTTTTATCCATAAGTTTTATTTCCTGCCCTTTCCAATAAACAGGTTAAATTAAAAGAGTCAAAATGCCGCAAGGTAAATACCCTGGGTGTCTATGTCCTACAAATATGTACTTTTGTGTAGCAGTTTTGGATTAGGTAACCGCTATTGAGTTTACAGTTCAAGCAGAGCAAATTTTAGTGTTGAAGCAATAATTCTGTCCTGTAGTATTTGGCCTCTATTTGCTATAAATCACTAAGGCCTAGATTTAGAGTTTGGCGGTAGCCGTGAAAACCAGCGTTAGAGGCTCCTAACGCTGGTTTTAGGCTACCGCCGGTATTTGGAGTCAGTCATGAAAGGGTCTAACGCTCACTTTCCAGCCACGACTTTTCCATACCGCAGATCCCCTTACGTCATTTGCGTATCCTATCTTTTCAATGGGATCTTTCTAACGCCGGTATTTAGAGTCGTGGCTGAAGTGAGCGTTAGAAATCTAACGACAAAACTCCAGCCGCAGAAAAATGTCAGTAGTTAAGAGCTTTCTGGGCTAACGCCGGTTTATAAACCTCTTAACTACTGTGCTCTAAAGTACACTAACACCCATAAACTACCTATGTACCCCTAAACCGAGGTCCCCCCACATCGCCGCCACTCAATTAAAAATGTTTAACCCCTAATCTGCCGACCGCCACCTACGTTATACTTATGTACCCCTAATCTGCTGCCCCTAACACCGCCGACCACTATATTATATTTATTAACCCCTAATCTGCCCCCCACAACGTCGCCGCCACCTACTTACAACTATTCACCCCTAATCTGCCGACCGGAGCTCACCGCTAGTATAATAAATGTATTAACCCCTAATCCGCCTCACTCCCACCTCAATAACCCTATAATAAATAGTATTAACCCCTAATCTGCCCTCCCTAACATCGCCGACAGCTAACTTCAAGTATTAACCCCTAATCTGCCGATCGGAGCTCACCGCTACTCTAATAAATTGTTTAACCCCTTAAACTAATTCTAACCCTAACACTAACACCCCCCTAAGTTAAATATAATTTTTATCTAACGAAATAAATGAAGTCTTATTAAATAAATTATTCCTATTTAAATCTAAATACTTACCTGTAAAATAAATCCTAATATAGCTACAATATAAATTATAATTATATCTTAGCTATTTTAGGATTAATATTTATTTTACAGGCAACTTTGTAATTATTTTAACCAGGTACAATAGCTATTAAATAGTTAAGAACTATTTAATAGCTAAAATAGTTAAAATAATTACAAAATTACCTGTAAAATAAATCCTAACCTAAGTTACAATTAAACCTAACACTACACTAGCAATAAATTAATTAAATAAAATACCTACAATTATCTACAATTAAACCTAACACTACACTATCAATAAATTAATTAAATGCAATATCTACAAATAAATACAATGAAATAAACTAACTAAAGTACAAAAAATAAAAAAGAACTAAGTTACAAAAAATAAAAAAATATTTACAAACATTAGAAAAATATTACAACAATTTTAAACTAATTACACCTACTCTAAGCCCCCTAATAAAATAACAAAGCCCCCCAAAAAAAAAAAAATGCCCTACCCTATTCTAAATTAAAAAAGTTCAAAGCTCTTTTACCTTACCAGCCCTGAACAGGGCCCTTTGCGGGGCATGCCCCAAAGAATTCAGCTCTTTTGCCTGTAAAAAAAACACATACAATACCCCCCCAACATTACAACCCACCACTCACATACCCCTAATCTAACCCAAACCCCCCTTAAATAAACCTAACACTAAGCCCCTGAAGATCTTCCTACCTTATCTTCACCTCGCCGGGTATCACACCGATTCGTCCTGGCTCCGGAATCTTCATCCAAGCGGGTGCTGGCGATCCATAATCCGGCGGCTGAAGAGGTCCAGAAGAGGCTCCAAAGTCTTCATCCTATCCGGGAAGAAGAGGCGATCCGGACCGGCAACCATCTTGATCCAAGCGGCATCTTCTATCTTCATCCGATGAGGAACGGCTCCATCTTGCAGACCTCCGACGCGGAACATCCTGCTGGCCCGACGGACTACCGACGAATGAAGGCTCCTTTAAGGGACGTCATCCAAGATGGCGTCCCTCGAATTCCGATTGGCTGATAGGATTTTTTCAGCCAATCGGAATTAAGGTAGGAATATTCTGATTGGCTGATGGAATCAGCCAATCAGAATTTATTATTATTATCATTTATTTATAAAGCGCCAGCAGGTTACGCAGCGCTATACAAAGAATAAAAACATTACAGGGATGAATTAAATACACAAACAAGTACAATATTGGGGTACATTACAGTTGTAGGTGCAATAATGAGTTTTACAAAAGGAGAGGAATGCCCTGCCCTTGAGCACAATCAGTAATAATTCACTTTAAATACAAAGTGGCCTACAGGTAGAGAGGCTCTCAAGCTTACAATCTAAAGGAGAGGGAATGGACACAGAAGGTGAGGGAGAATGGAAATAAGTCTGATATAAGGCAGAGTGAATTGAGAGTGAGTGATGACATAGGGAAAAAATTGTTTGGAGACTGAGCAAAAGAGGTTTTGAAAAGTGTAAAAGAATGTGGTGAAATGTCAGTACTGTGAGTCTGAATTGGTTTCTCTATTCTGGATTATTAGTGACAGCTGCACATAATTACTGTTAGAAGGTGTGTGTATATATTAAAGTGAACACTAGGGTGGGTTGGTGGTGGGAAGGGATTGGAGGGCTAGTGCGTGCAAATCTCTGTAGTCTGATGATATGCCTGTAGAATGGCTGTGCTGGTGTGAGGTGTGAGTCTGTGGAGAGAGAAAGAAGGGTAAACATGCCTGGTGGGAATGTTTAGGGGGAAGGAGTGGTTTGAAGCACAGATGGTGGGAGGAGAGGTTTGGAAACAAAGTTTGGTGAATAAAAGATTGAAATATTACAATGAGATTTAGAAATAATTCCATGATAGCCCAACAGAAATAAGTAATAATTGCACTCAGTGTCTTGATTGGAGAGAGACCAGCCAGGTGAATTACCTTGTTAAAATGTTTTTTTCTTTTCTTCCAAATCTCTGTAGTCTGATGATATGCCTGTAGAATGGCTGTGCTGGTGTGAGTCTTGTTAAAATGTTCCGATCAGCCAATAGAATGCGAGCTCAATCTGATTGGCTGATCGGATCAGCCAATCGGATTGAACTTGATTCTGATTGGCCGATTCCATCAGCCAATCAGAATTTTCCTACCTTAATTCCGATTGGCTGATAGAATCCTATCAGCCAATCGGAATTCGAGGGACGCCATCTTGGATGACGTCCCTTAAAGGAGCCTTCATTCGTCGGTAGTCCGTTGGGCCAGCAGGATGTTCCGCGTCGGAGGTCTGCAAGATGGAGCCGTTCCTCATCGGATGAAGATAGAAGATGCCGGTTGGATCAAGATGGTTGCCGGTCCGGATCGCCTCTTCTTCCCGGATAGGATGAAGACTTTGGAGCCTCTTCTGGACCTCTTCAGCCGCCGGATTATGGATCGCCAGCCCCCGCTTGGGCTTGGATGAAGATTCCGGAGCCAGGATGGATCGGTGTGATACCCGGCGAGGTGAAGATAAGGTAGGAAGATCTTCAGGGGCTTAGTGTTAGGTTTATTTAAGGGGGTTTGGGTTAGATTAGGGGTATGTGGGTGGTGGGTTGTAATGTTGGGGGGGGGTATTGTATGTGTTTTTTTTACAGGCAAAAGAGCTGAATTCTTTGGGGCATGCCCCGCAAAGGGCCCTGTTCAGGGCTGGTAAGGTAAAAGAGCTTTGAACTTTTTTAATTTAGAATAGGGTAGGGCATTTTTTTATTTTGGGGGGCTTTGTTATTTATTAGGGGGCTTAGAGTAGGTGTAATTAGTTTAGAATTGTTGTAATATTTTTCTAATGTTTGTAAATATTTTTTTATTTTTTGTAACTTAGTTCTTTTTATTTTTTGTACTTTAGTTAGTTTATTTCATTGTATTTATTTGTAGATATTGTATTTAATTAATTTATTGATAGTGTAGTGTTAGGTTTAATTGTAGATAATTGTAGGTATTTTATTTAATTAATTTATTGATCTGTAGTGTTAGGTTTAATTGTAACTTAGATTAGGATTTATTTTACAGGTAATTTTGTAATTATTTTAACTATTTTAGCTATTAAATAGTTCTTAACTATTTAATAGCTATTGTACCTGGTTAAAATAAATACAAAGTTACCTGTAAAATAAATATAAATCCTAAAATAGTTATAACATATAAGGTAGGAAAAATCTGATTGGCTGATCGGAACAGCCAATAGAATGCGAGCTCAATCTGATTGGCTGATTGGATCAGCCAATTGGATTGAACTTCAATCTAATTGGCTGATTCAATCAGCCAATCAGATTTTTCCTACCTTAATTCCGATTGGCTGATAGAATCCTATCAGCCAATCGGAATTGAAGGGACGCCATCTTGGATGACGTCCCTTAAAGGAGCCTTCATTCGTCGTTAGTCCGTCGGGGAAGAAGGATGTTCTGCGTCGGCGGGATGAAGATGGATCCGGAAGAAAGAAGATTGAAGACGCCGCTTGGAAGATGACATCGCCCGGATGGAAGACTTCTTCAGCGACGCCTGGATGATGACTTCATCGGATGGAAGACTTCTTCAGCACGCCTTGGATGATGACTTCTGCCACTCCGGATCTCCTCTTCGGTTCCATCGGTGGGTCAGCTGGCTGAAGACGACTCAAGGTAGGATGATCTTCAGGGGGGTAGTGTTAGGTTTATTTAAGGGGGGTTTGGGTTAGATTAGGGGTATGTGGGTGGTGGGTTTTAATGTTGGGGGGGAGTTTGTATTTTTTTTTTACAGGCAAAAGAGCAGAATTCTTTGGGGCATGCCCCGCAAAAGGCCCTTTTAAGGGCTGGTAAGGTAAAAGAGCATTGGACTTTTTACATTTAGAATAGGGTAGGGCATTTTTTTATTTTGGGGGGCTTTGTTATTTTATTAGGGGGCCTAGATTAGGTGTAAGTAGCTTAAAATTGTTGTAATATTTTTTAAATGTTTGTAACTTTTTTTTTTTATTTTTTGTAACTTAGCTTTTTTTATTTTTGTACTTTAGTTAGTTTATGTAATTGTATTTAATTGTAGTTATTTGTAAGTAAATACAAAGTTACCTGTAAAATAAATATAAATCCTACAATAGCTACAATGTAATTATTAATTATATTGTAGCTATCTTAGGGTTTATTTTACAGGTAAGTATTTAGTTTTAAATAGGAATAATTTATTTAAGTATAGTGTAGTGTTAGGTGTAATTGTAACTTAGGTTAGTTTTTATTTTACAGGTAAATTTTTCTTTATTTTAGCTAGGTAGCTATTAAATAGTTAATAACTATTTAATAGCTATTGTACCTAGTTAAATAAATTGAAAGTTGCCTGTAAAATAAAAATAAATCCTAACATAGCTACAATATAATTATTAGTTATATTGTAGCTATATTAGGGTTTATTTTAAAGGTAAGTATTTAGTTTTAAATAGGATTAACCTAGTTAATAAGAGAAATATTATTTAGATTTATTTAATTAATATTTAAGTTAGGGGGTGTTAGGGTTAGTGTTAGACTTAGGTTTAGGGGTTAATAATTTTATTACAGTGGCGGTGGTGTAGTGGGGGGCAGGATAGGGGTTAAATATTGTGGAATTGAGCGTTGTTACCAAATAATATATTTTAACTCCTCACTTGCTAGTGGGGTCTGCAGTTTCCCCTCCAGTTTCTTAACTCCAGTTCTTAACTTGGCCACTTATAATTCAGAGCTACTTTGAATCTCAGAGCCAGGTCTCAGCTGTATATAGTAGTGAAATTAGAGTTGGAATGATTTGATTCAAGGCAGCTGTGTTACAAGTAGACTAGTTAGGTAGACTGGAGTTACACACTTGTAAATTAGATGGGGGGGTGAGCAAATGGCTGGGGGATGCACACAGAAATAGGTAACAAGGGAGTAAGGGAGCTGGTAACAAATATACAGAAAAGTCATAAATTCAGACATCAGAGGAAATGCATACCAGGGTATTGAAAACACATTAAAGGGACGTGGAATGGCAACCAGGGCAAAAAATGCAGAGGAGGAAATGCATACCGGAGTTTTGAAAACACATTAAAGGGACGTGGAATGGCAACTAGGGCAAAAAATGCAGAGGAAATATATATATATATATATATATATATATATACACAGTATATATCTGTGTTTCTTTTCTTTATATGTGTACATATGTGTATATATGTCTGTAAATACATATATATATATATATATATATATATACACATATAAATAGATAACTACATATGTGCACACTATATGTATATATATATATAAATATGTACATACATACATATACATCTTTATACAAGTGTATGTATGTCTATGTTAAAGCCGTTTGCAGTCCTTTTTTTATAACACCTGAGACCTCCTATCTTTGAGCCTTTATAACTTTTTATTGCAATATTTTTATTTAATCATTTTTTTTTTTTTTTTTTTTCTTTTTTTTTTTTATTAAGGTTCAATTTGAAGCATACAAGAAATAAATGTAAAAAACATTTTTGACAATACAAAAATAAATGGTTACATGTCTTTCATTAGGTACAAATCAGGAAAAATATATAAATAAAAAGTATATTAAACATTTGCAGCCTATGTTGAAATAGAATTTGCCATATAAACTGTATACCAACTAGATGCTTTATGAGGCCACTCTTGGACCTCTCACCTATATACAAAATAAGACGTTATAGTTGGAAAATTAAAACATAACGAGACCACTCATGGATCTCCAATGCTGAACCTTGGTTTTTTTTTTCCTGTTTTTGTTTTTTTTACTCGCTAGAATAATACTTAATTTGAGGGGGAAGGGGGGTATATTGGTATCACACTAAAAATGAACATTATCAAACAAAATTGGGGAGTTCGTATGGGGTCTACGTCCCTAGGCTTAACCAGTAAGCGATGGAAACAAGGGAGGGGGGTGAACTAGTAGTGGTCAAACAGGATGTAGTCAATATAGATAAAACCATGTTAGGCTGTGTCAAAATGATGTTAAATGTATTTACATGGCAAAGTGGAAAATTCAGCTGTTACTAGGTAAAATATAAGGTATAGTGACATCCTGAATGGTTAGGGTTAAAGCTGTACTACCAAACTGGCACGGGACTACCATAAGAAAGAACTGTATGCACCTCTTATGGGATCAGGTTATAAGCTCTCTTCACAGATGAAAGGTAGAATGTCAGAGAACATAAAATATATGAATAGTAGAATTTTTACTTCAAAACGGCTAGTTGTTAAGTTACAGATCACCAGCTTATCTAGACTGTAGTTAAGGCTCAGATATGGGATGTTTAAACAAAAAAAAATGCATCAGCAGTTCTTGGCATACTCACTTTAACAATAAATGCACATATAAAAAAAAACTAAATGTAATTGAACTTGAACCATTCCTCCATTCACCCGGAGAATTATATTATGTGTACCATAATAAATCAAGTCTGGACCTAATGTCTCTCCTTAGCCCACACCCTGTCTGATCATACCAGAAACACGAGCCTGACTAAAATTTCCTGAAAGGAAAATTTGCCAGCTCCAAAAAGTCAGTATTAACGATGTCGTCCCTCTGTGCCTATACTGGCGCTCAAAAACGATAATCAGCCGCTGGGCCCTCACTTTTCTCTCTGGTACAGGCGAGAGTGGCAAATAGGAAGGGAAAATACAGTCCGAGGTCAGGTATGCAATCCTCCGATCCGTTGATCCTAAAGAGGTAAGGCATAGCGCTCCTCTCTGTAACTCCTCCACAATTCCATCCGAGCGCTGCCAAAATTCTAGACACTCCACCTGTACTGCACTTTCCACCCGCCATCTTGTCATCTTAATTGCAGACTCCCGCATTGAACGGTAAGACTCAGGAGATAGCTCAAAGGTGTGCAGCAGCGGTTCACTATATGTCGCAAAAGCCTCTTCATACGGTACATCTGGCATAGCCAGAGATGTCTCTTCGTCTAAAGTGACGTCAAGTAACGGAGTTAGCAATGTTTCCACGTCTCTAATGAGACTATTAAAATGTTCTTCCATCGTTAGGCATAATTCTTCTATGATCAGCTCGACTTTTGTTGCCATATTAACAGTGAACAGGAACAGGGTGGGATTAGCATAAGATCCCAATCTGCCTCTATCTTTATGTAAAGCGTCTATCTGTTTTTATCTTCGACCAGTAATATCAGATATTTTAGTGTTCACAAAGTATTTCTTGCTTCAGTGCTAATTACTCAGTTACCAAAAGTTCACAGTGTTCACTATGCCTTGCGGTGAATTGGTCCTGGTAGTTGGAAAGCTTACAGCATATGCAGCTGTTCGTTCTGTGTCAACAGAAATATAGGGAGGGCGAGATGAAGGCCTAGGTCGTTATATGACCTCCGCTCTGCACTTCATCTATTAAGGTGTTCCGGGCTGGAATCTCTCTGAAAAGTAGTGTAATCTATTCAGCGTCACTTTAACTCTGCTTCAATGTTAGAAAATTACTCAGATTATAAATCCTCTGAGTGATAAATAGCGGATTCATCAACTCATTTGCTCAGCCGAGTAGAAAAGCAGCCATCACTGCTGCTGGCCAGACACGCCCCCTATTTAATCATTTTTTATTAGATAGTATTATTATGAGTGTAACTGTACTTTGTAATGTTTTTTTGATGTATTTTGTGACACTATTTTGTTGAGTGTAACAGTGAACCAGACCTCTGAAGTCGCGGTAATCATTCTAGTGTAAATCGCTATTGCACTCACACGTTCGCATTTACTGTAACTTGTAATACGAGTGGAATTTAACTTACACACAAATGGCAGTACAAACAATAGCACTCTACTTGTAGTCTAGCCCATAGTAAGCACTAACATATAAACAATGTGCTCTAATGGTGGCACATGATGTCCACATTACACTGTCCCGTTAGAGCTAAACTTACAAAAAACAATGAGACTTTATTTAAAAATGATATGTAATGAATTTGCTAACTCATGCTAGAAAGTCCAGGAACCCTCAAATGAAGAGTACAGAAGCTATTTTACGTTTCGCCATACTCACGTTATTCGTGTATGGTTTTTTTTAGTGCCGTGTGCCAGCGGCAGGATAGTAATCTGGAGGTGTAGATGTCTGTAACTCACGGCTGGCACTGACACCGGCTAAAGCATCTGATCCTGTGACCTATAATACGATACTCAGTTCTTTTAGAACAAACAGTTATTTCTGTTCCCAGGGATAATAATAGTGATGCTTCTAATCGCCATGCGCCTAGTGCCCCTTCTGTCACTCCTCGGAAATAGCCAGCAGAGATTTACTCCAAGATCCTGATTTAAAGAGATACTGTATGTCAGTGCAACAAGAACATATTCTAACTTATTAGAGCCTTTTATAATTAAACTAAAGTCCTTTTGTACATATGCACTTAACCCCTGCTAAGGGACTGAGCCAATACAAGATTATTAATATAATAAAATGTTTTTATAGAGAACCAGTTCAAAAGGAAAGTACTTGAGTTAAAGACCAGGGAAAAATACACAGAGAAGTCTCTCCAACCTCTCCGTTCTGCTGCACATCTGATTCACTAAAGCTCACCCACCATATTCTTTAATGTATTAGTAGCAGGAACTGGGGAGACCAGAGAGACTCGAGAGGCCCATGCTTGAATCACCAATTCAATTATATTAGTTTCCTGATGCTTCATTCATCCTTCTGACATCTGCCAGCAGCAGAGCAATAAAGTAGCCACACCCACCAGTGGGCGTGGTTTAGAGCCCCACCCACTTTTCATCTCTTAAATTACACACAATATGCACAAACTATTAAATACGCAGTTATATTGTCCAATGAAATCTAATCTATAAATTGCAGGAGATTCATATATGCCAGTTCACCAAATGATATACATTGTTTTATTACTCTGCTGAAGAGCAGAAGTCTCAGGTGTCACAATATGCAAATAAATATATAGATAAACCAGCAAAATGTTGGACAGCCACAGACATACTCACATAGTCATTACCTCAGGGCAGAATTTTTATAATGTGGAACAGATTCCTCAGACAATTATACCATGGGGCAGGAGGGTAAAGACTGGTACTGTCCCAAGAAAATCCAGACAGTTGAGTCAGGACTGCACATAGATACCTCTGTAGCAACCCAAGGGTTGCAGGTTTGATCCCCGGTGAGGTCCACTCAGCCTTTCATCCTTCCGAGGTTGATAAAATGAGCAGTGCCTTGAGACCCTTACAGGTGATAAGCCATTCTTTACAAGTACCCAATACATACATACCGGTAAAAATAAAAACAAACGACTCCTAGCAAGTGAGGAGTTAAAATGTATTATTTGGTAACAGCGCTCAATTCCACAGTATTTAAAGACAAAGGGCTAGATCACAAGTGGCACGAGTTAACTGTTGTGCCCGAGCGATGACGTCTTTTTTGTGTGCGTCTGTAATAGCGCAAATATTACAAATAGAAAGTAACCACAAGAGAGTAATTGCATTTTACGCACGTTTTAGCCCGCCACTTGTAATCTAGCACAAAAGGGGGGGGGGGGGAATAAACTTAACGTATTAGTAAACAAACCATAATCATAATCTAATGAATCTAATTAAATAAACCATAATATCAATATATCCCTTCACAGTTTATGAGAAAAAAAGATTTTAAACGGACAGTCTACTCCAGAATTGTTATTTTCTAAAAACATAGATAATCCCTTTATTACCCATTCCCCAGTTTTGCATAACCAACACAGTTATACTAATATATGTTTTACCTATGTGATTACCTTGTATCTAAGCCTCTGCAGACTGCCCCCTTATTTCAGTTCTTTTGACAGACTTGCATTTTAACCAATCAGTGCTGGCTCCTAGGTAACTCCACGTGCGTGAGCACAATGTTATCTATATGGTACACATGAACTAACACCTTCTAGTGGTGAAAAACTGTCACAATTCACTGAGATTAGAGGTGGCCTTCAAGGGCTTAGAAATAAGCATATTAGCCTACCTAGGTTTAGCTTTCAACAAAGATTACCAAGAGAACAAAGCGAATATGATAATAAAAGTAAATTGGGATGTTGTTTAAAATGATATCCCCTATCTGAATCATGAAAGTCTAATTTTGACTAGACTGTCCCTTTAAGTCTCAGCCTGCTTGTGATAACCCAACACTATTGTGCAATGTACGGCTAGAGGAGATGTTACTCACACCCATCCCAGGGATATGATTTCATTTAGATATGATGCGACTTAATATAGCACAAGTTATATTTATATACTATGTACACACACACTGTTGCATATGACAAATGTCACTAGATTCCTAAACATAAATAATCTGCTCTACTTAAAGGGACAGAAAACCCAACCCCATCATTTTCTTTCATGATTTGCGTAGAACATAAAATTTTAAACAACCTTCCAAATGACTACTATTATCAAATTGTATTCATTCTCTTGCAGACCTTTGCTGAAGGAGCAGCATTGCACTACTGGCAGCTGAACACATCTAGTTAGCCAATCACAAGAGACAATGGGCGCGATAAAATATACAGCGCAGGTTTCGGCGCAAGCGTGGGAACCTGCGTCGCCCGTAATTTCACCTCGCACATCGGGGAATTACATATACCCCGCCGGCAGTTCATAAAGTGCCGTAAGTCGGATAAACTAGCGATGTCCAGAAATAAGTGTAAATACAAATTTCTGGAGTCGCCAGTGACTTACGGCACTTTAGAAACTGCCGGCGCCTAAGAAAAGTAAAGAAAATAACAAATCTCCCATAAATGTCTAACCTGCCTCCCAAAAATAAGCCCGACACGTAAAACCCCTATATCCGCAATCCCCCCTCTCATTACTAATATTAAATGTATTAACCCTTAGACCGACAACCCCCCACAACGCAATATGCCTATTTAAACTATTAACCACTATATCCGCCATCAAACCCACACCGCAAGTAATAACTCAATTATTAACCCCTAAACCGCCATAGCCCACAACACAATTAACCTATTCAAGTATTAACCCCTAAACTGCCATAGCCCACATAGCCTATTAAATGTATTAACCCCTAATCTGCCGCCGCAACTATAATAAAGTTATTAACCCCTAAACCTAAGTCTAACCCTAACACCCCCCTAACTTAAATATTATTTAAATAAATCTAAATAAATTTACTATTATTAACTAAATTATTCCTATTTAAAACTAAATACTTACCTATAAAATAAACCCTAAGATAGCTACAATATAACTAATAATTACATTGTATCTAGCTTAGGGTTTATTTTTATTTTACAGGCAAGTTTGTATTTATTTTAACTAAGTACAATAGTTATTAAATAGTTATTAACTATTTAATAGCTACCTAGTTAAAATAAATACAAATTTACCTGTAAAATAAATCCTAACCTAAGTTACAATTACACCTAACACTACACTATCATTAAATAAATTAAATTAATTAACTACAATTACCTAACGTTAAATACAATAAAATAAACTAAAGTACAAAAAAAACAAACACTAAATTACAGAAAATAAAAAAAAATTACAAGAATTTTAAACTAATTACACCTAATCTAAGCCCCCTATTAAAATAAAAAAGCCCCCCAAAATAATAAAATTCCCTACCCTATACTAAATTACAAACAGCCCTTAAAAGGGCTTTTTGCGGGGCATTGCCCCAAAGTAATCAGCTCTTTTACCTGTAAAAAAAGAAATACAACCCCCCCAACATTAAAACCCACCACCCACACACCCAACCTTACTCTAAAACCCACCCAATCCCCCTTAAAAAAACCTAACACTAACCCCTTGAAGATCACCCTACCTTGAGCCGTCTTCACCCAGCCGGGCAGAAGTCTTCATCCGATCCGGGCAGAAGTCTTCATCGAATCCGGGCAGAAGAGGCCCTCCTGCCAGGCAGAAGTCTTCATCCAAGCTGCATCTTCTATCTTCTTCCATCCGACGAGGAGCGGCTCCATCTTGAAGACATCCGACGCGGAACATCCTCTTCCATTGATGGCGACTGTAGAATGAAGGTTTCTTTAAATGACGTCATCCAAGAGGGCATCCCTTCAATTCCAATTGGCTGGTAGAATTCTATCAGCCAATCGGAATTAAGGTAGGAAAAATCCTATTGGCTGATGCAATCAGCCAATAGGATTGACCTCACATTCTATTGACCGTTTACAGCCAATAGAATTCAAGCTCAATCCTATTGGCTGATTACATCAGCCAATAGGATTTTTCCAACCTTAATTCCGATTGGCTGATAGAATTACATCAGCCAATCAAAATTGAAGGGACGCCATCTTGGATGACGTCATTTAAAGGAACCTTTATTCTACAGTTGCTATAGATGGAAGAGGATGTTCCGCGTCGGATGTCTTCAAGATGGAGCCGCTCCTCGTCAGATGGAAGAAGATAGAAGATGCAGCTTGGATGAAGACTTCTGCCCGGCTGGAGGACCTCTTCTGCCTGGATTCGATGAAGACTTCTGGCCGGCTGTGTGAAGACGGCTCAAGGTAGGGTGATCTCTAAGGGGTTAGTGTTAGTTTTTTTTAAGGGGGGATTGGGTGGGTTTTAGAGTAAGGTTGGGTGTATGGGTGGTGGGTTTTAATGTTGGGGGGGTATTGTATTTTTTTTTTTACAGGTAAAAGAGCCAATTACTTTGGGGCAAAGCCCCACAAAAAGCCCTTTTAAGGGCTATTTGTAATTTAGTATAGGGTAGGGAATTTGATTATTTGGGGGGGGGGCTTTTTTATTTTATTAGGGGGCTTAGATTAGGTGTAATTAGTTTAAACTTCTTGTAATTTTTTTTTATTTTCTGTAATTTAGTGGGGGGGTTTTTGTACTTTATTTTTATTTAATTGTATTTAATGTTAGGTAATTGTAGTTATTTAATTTAATTTATTTAATGATAGTATAGTGTTAGGTGTAATTGTAACTTAGGTTAGGATTTATTTTACAGGTAAATTTGTATTTATTTTAACTAGGTAGCTATTAAATAGTTAATAAATATTTAATAACTATTGTACCTAGTTAAAATAAATACAAACTTGCCTGTAAAATAAAAATAAATCCTAAAATAGCTACAATGTAATTATTCATTATATTGTAGCTATCTTAGGGTTTATTTTATAGGTAAATATTTAGTTTTAAATAGGAATAATTCACGCCTAGATTTAGAGTTTTGCGGCCAAAGGGGTGCGTTAGCTACGCGTGGTTTTTTCCCCCCGCACCTTTTAAACAACGCTGGTATTTAGAGTTCTCTGAAGGGCTGCGTTAGGCTCCAACAAGGGAGCGTACAGGCATATTTACCGCCACTGCAACTCTAAATACCAGCGTTGCTTACGGACACGGCCAGCTTCAAAAACGTGCTCATGCACGATTCCCCCATAGGAAACAATGGGGCAGTTTGAGCTGAAAAAAAACCTAACACCTGCAAAAAAGCAGCGTTCAGCTCCTAACGCAGCCCCATTGTTTCCTATGGGGAAACACTTCCTAAGTCTACACCTAACACCCTAACATGAACCCCGAGTCTAAACACCCCTAACCTTACACTTATTAAATCCTAATCTGCCGACCCCGCTATCGCTTACCCCTGCATATTATTTTTAACCCCTAATCTGCCGCTGATCGGAACAGCCAATAGAATGCGAGCTCAATCTGAATCCGATTGAACTTGAATCTGATTGGCTGATTCAATCAGCCAATCAGATTTTTCCTACCTTAATTCCGATTGGCTGATAGAATCCTATCAGCCAATCTGAATTCGAGGGACGCCATCTTGGATGACGTAATTTAAAGGAACCTTCATTCGGACTTAGGATGTCGTTAGAAGAGGATGGATCCGCGTCGGCTGCTTCAAGATGGTCCCGCTCCGCGCCGGATGGAAGAAGATAGAAGATGCAGCTTGGATGAAGATGTTTGACGGTCCAGATCTCCTCTTCTTGCCGGATAGGATGAAGACTTCGGAGCCTCTTCTGGACCTCTTCTTGCCGGATAGGATGAAGACTTCGGACCCTCTTCTGGACGGATCGGTGATACCCGGCGTTGTGAAGACAAGGTAGGAAGATCTTCAGGGGCTTAGTGTTAGGTTTTTTAAGGGGGTTAGATTAGTGGTATGCGGGTGGTGGGTTGTAATGTTGGGGGGGTATTGTATGTTTATTTAAATGCAAAAGAGCTGTTTTCTTTGGGGCATGCCCCGCAAAAGGCCCTTTTAAGGGCTGGTAAGGTAAAAGAGCTGTAAAATATTTATTTTAGAATAGGGTAGGGCATTTTTTTATTTTGGCGGGATTTGTAGCTATATTAGGGTTTATTTTACAGGTAAGTATTTAGCTTTAAATAGGAATACTTTAGTTAATAAGATTAATTTTATTTAGTTAGATTTAAATTATATTTAATTTAGGGGGGTGTTAGGGTTAGGGTTAGACTTAGCTTTAGGGGTTAATACATTTATTAGAGTAGCGGCGAGGTCCGGTCAGCAGATTAGGGGTTAATACTTGAATTTAGGTGTCGGCGATGTTAGGGAGAGCAGATTAGGTGTTAATACTATTTATTATATTTTTTTTCGAGGCGGGAGTGAGGTGGATTAGGGGTTAATACATTTATTATAGTAGCAGTTAGGTCCAGTTGGCATATTAGGGGTTAATAATTGTAGGTAGGTAGCGGCGATGTTGGGGGGGGCAGATTAGGGGGTAATAAATATTATGTAGGGGTCGGCGATGTTAGGGGCAGCAGATTAAGGGTACATAGGGATAATGTAGGTTGCGGCGGTGTGCGATCGGCAGATTAGGGGCTAAAAATTTTTAATAGAGTGGTGGCGATGTGGGGGGGCCTCGGTTTATGGGTGCATAGGTAGTTTATGGGTGTTAGTGTACTTTAGAGCACAGTAGTTAAAGGGACAGTCTACACCAGAATTTTTATTGTTTTAAAAGATAGATAATCCCTTTATTACCCCTTTATTATCCCTTTCCCAGTTTTGCATAACCAACACAGTTATAATAATATACTTTTAACCTCTGTGATTATCTTGTATCTAAGCCTCTGCAAACTGCCCCTTTTTTCAGTTCTTTTGACAGACTTGCAGTCTAGCCAATCAGTGCCTGCTCCCAGATATATTCACGTGCACGAGCACAGTGTTATCTATATGAAATATGTGAACTAACACCCTCTAGTGGTGAAAAACTGTTAAAATGCAATCTGAAAGAGGTGGGCTTCAAGGTCTAAGAAATTAGCATATGAACCTCCTAGGTTAAGCTTTCAACTAAGAATACCAAGAGAACAAAGCAAAATTGCTGATAAATTGGAAAATTGTTTAAAATTATATGCTCTATCTGAATCATGAAAGTTTATTTTGGCCTAGACTGTCCCTTTAAGAGCTTTATGAACCGGCGTTAGCCCAGAAAGCTCTTAACTCCTGGCTTTTTTCTGCGGCTGGAGTCTTGTTGTTAGATTTCTAACGCTCACTAAGACTCACAAGACTCTAAATACCAGCGTTAGAAAGATCCCATTGAAAAGATAGGATACGCAATTGACGTAAGGGGATCTGCGGTATGGAATAGTCACGGTTGGAAAGTGAGCGTTAGACCCTTTCCTGACTGACTCTAAATACCAGCGGGCGGCCAAAACCAGCGTTAGGACCCCCTAACGCTGGTTTGACGGCTAACGCAGAACTCTAAATCTAGGCGTTAGTTAATAATAGTACATTTATTTAGATTTATTTAAATAATATTTAAGCTAGGGGGGTGTTAGGGTTAGGGTTAGACTAGGGGTTAATAACTTTATTATAGTGGCAGCGGCAGATTAGGGGTTAATACATTTAATAGGCTATGTAGTTAATGGCGGTTTAGGGGTTAATACTTGAATAGGTTTATTGCGTTGTGGGTTAATGGAGGATTAAGGGTTAATAGTTTTAAGAGGCAGTTTGCGATGTTGGGGTTGGCGGATTTAGGGGTTAATAATTTAGTTATTACTTGCGGTGTGGGTTTGATGGCGGTTTAGGGGTTAATAGACTTTATTAGTTATTGCGTTGGGGGATTGCGGTTGACAGGTAGATAGACATTGAGCATGCGTTAGGTGTTAGTTTATTTTTGCAGGCATTTTCGGGAGTTACGGTGCTCCCATACTCAGCGCAAGGCCTGCTACGGCTGCCTTTTATGGCAAGGTAAAAATGGAGTAAGATTCCTTGCGCTGGATATTGGATACCGATTTACGCCATATTAGCCTGTGGGAGTAATAATTGCGAGTGACGGGTGAAATATACGTGCCGCATTTATATGCGGCGCTGTATATAGGATACCAAAATCGGGTAAAATCTGGCGCCGGAGGATTTTGCGGGCGACGCTGCATATGTAATGGAGGCCAGTGTGTGCAGGCACCAATCAGAAGCTAGCTCCCACTAGTGTAGGATATGTGCATATTCTTTTTCAACCAGGAATACAAAGCAAACAAAACATATTTAAAAATAGAAGTGAATTCAACCCCTTCACTACCGGGAGAAGTTCAGAGAACTTGCCCAAAATGCAGGAGAAATTTAGCATTTTGCTATCACTCCATTTAAACAGAAAGAGAGCATTGTTTTTTTTTATTTACCTATCAAAAAACACATAACAAATACATTACACAGTACAATTACACTCATAATAACACTGTCTGATAAATATACATTACACAGTACAGTTACACTTATAATAACACCATCTAATAAAAATACATTACACAGTACAGTTACACACATAATAACACCATCTAATAAATATACATTACACAGTACAGTTACACTCATAATAACACCATCTAATAAATATACATTACAAAGTACAGTTACACTCATAATAACACTGTCTAATAAATATACATTACACAGTACAGTTACACACATAATAACACCATCTAATAAATATACATTACACAGTACAGTTACACACATAATAAGACTATCTAATAAATATACATTACACAGTACAGTTACACACATAACACTATCTAATAAATATACATTACACAGTACAGTTACACTCATAATAACACTGTCTAATAAATATACATTACACAGTACAGTTACACACATAATAACACCATCTAATAAATATACATTACACAGTACAGTTACACTCATAATAACACTGTCTAATAAATATACATTACACAGTACAGTTACACACATAATAACACCATCTAATAAATATACATTACACAGTACAGTTACACTCATAATAACACTGTCTAATAAATATACATTACACAGTACAGTTACACTCATAATAACACTGTCTAATAAATATACATTACACAGTACAGTTACACACATAATAACACCATCTAATAAATATACATTACACAGTACAGTTACACTCATAATAACACCATCTAATAAATATACATTACAAAGTACAGTTACACTCATAATAACACTGTCTAATAAATATACATTACACAGTACAGTTACACACATAATAACACCATCTAATAAAAATACATTACACAGTACAGTTACACACATAATAACACTATCTAATAAATAGACATTACACAGTACAGTTACACACATAATAACACTATCTAATAAATATACATTACACAGTACAGTTACACACATAATAACACCATCTTATAAATATACATTACACAGTACAGTTACACTTATAACACTATCTAATAAATATACATTACACAGTACAGTTACACTCATAATAACACCATATAATAAATATACATTACACAGTACAGTTACACACATAATAACACCATCTAATAAATATACATTACACAGTACAGTTACACTCATAATAACACTGTCTAATAAATATACATTACACAGTACAGTTACACTCATAATAACACTGTCTAATAAAT